>NC_139989.1:57376003-57704789 GCF_964263955.1 Coregonus lavaretus | reverse complement strand
CCCAACATGGGCCAGCCCACACCAAGCCCAACACGGCCAGCCCACACCAAGCCCACATCAGCCCAACATAGGCTAGCACACACCAATCCCACATCAACCCAACACGGGCCAGCCCACACCAAGCCCAACATGGGCCAGCCCACACCAAGCCCACACCAAGCCCAACATGGGCTAGCCCACACCAAGGCTGCAGGTTAGCGTTTTTCACCAGGAATCTTGTTCTAGAGGCAGCTCTACAGTGTGGTCACTAGCTGGCACTGCCACAAAGTCATAAAATATGATTTGAAACCTAACCTTAACCCTAACCTTAACCACATCCACACTGTTAACCCTAATGCCTAAATCTCACCTTAAATGAAGACCAAAAATATAATTTTTGTTTTCATGTATTTTTACAATATATCCCATTTTTACTTAGCAGCTGGCCTATCTAAGGGGGAATCAATCAGTTCTGCCTCCAGGACAAGACTCATGACAATAAATGTCAACCTGCACCAAGCCCACACCAAACCAACACGAGCTAGCCTACACCAGCCCAAGACAGGCCAGCCCACACCAAGCCCAACACAGGCTAATCCACACCAGCCCAACACAGGCTAGCCTAGACCAGCACAACACAAGCTAGCCCACACCAAGCCCACATCAGCCCAACATGGGCCAGCCCACACCAAGCCCAACACGGCCAGCCCACACCAAGCCCAACATGGGCCAGCCCACACCAAGCCCACATCAGCCCAACATAGGCTAGCACACACCAATCCCACATCAACCCAACACGGGCCAGCCCACACCAAGCCCAACATGGGCCAGCCCACACCAAGCCCACACCAAGCCCAACATGGGCTAGCCCACACCAAGGCTGCAGGTTAGCGTTTTTCACCAGGAATCTTGTTCTAGAGGCAGCTCTACAGTGTGGTCACTAGCTGGCACAGCCACAAAGTCATAAAATATGATTTGAAACCTAACCTTAACCCTAACCTTAACCACATCCACACTGTTAACCCCAATGCCTAAATCTCACCTTAAATGAAGACCAAAAATATAATTTTTGTTTTCATGTATTTTTACAATATACCCAATTTTTACTTAGCAGCTGGCCTATCTAAGGGGGAATCAATCAGTTCTGCCTCCAGGACAAGACTCATGACAATAAATGTCAACCTGCACCAAGCCCACACCAAACCAACACGAGCTAGCCTACACCAGCCCAAGACAGGCCAGCCCACACCAAGCCCAACACAGGCTAATCCACACCAGCCCAACACAGGCTAGCCTAGACCAGCACAACACAAGCTAGCCCACACCAAGCCCACACCATCCCAACACAGGCTAGCCTACATCAGCCCAATACAGGCTAGCCTACACCAGCCCAACACGGGCTAGCCCACACCAAGCCCACACCATCCCAACACAGGCTGTCCTACATCAGCCCAACACAGGCTAGCCTACACCAGCCCAACACAGGCTAGCTCACACCAAGCCCACACCATCCCAACACAGGCTGTCCTACATCAGCCCAACACAGGCTAGCCCACACCATCCCAGCACAGGCCAGCCCACACCAGCCCACACAGGCCCAACATGGGCTAGCCCACACCAAGCCCAACACAGGCCAGCCCACACCAAGCCCAACACAGGCCAGCCCACACCAAGCCCACACAGGTCAGCCCACACCAAGCCCACACAGGCCAGCCCACACCAAGCCCAACACAGGCTAGTCCACACCAAGCCCAACACAGGCTAGCCCACACCAGCCCAACACAGGCTAGCCCACACCAAGCCCAACACAAGCTAGCCCACACCAGCCCAACACAGGCCAGCCCACACCAAGCCCAACACAGGCCAGCCCACACAAAGCCCAATTCATGTTGTTAAGTAAAAACATTATACAAGATAATAATTGCTGACACCATTTAACCCAATGAGGGTTCGGAACTTTAAAGCCAATTATCTTGGAATCATCTTTTTTTTCCAGATAGAAGAGGTTCACAAGGTATTTTTGTGAAACCATTACTGAGAGTGTCGTTACAGTTCAAGTGCTCTGTTGTGTGACGTCAACAGAAAACAATATTGTACACTGCCTATGATGAAGTCTGTAAAAATACTTAGATAAGTGCATGTGACATACTGTATGTCTGGTGAAAACATGTATATGATAGTAACAACTTTGTCTTTCTGATACAATGTAACGGGCATCTGACCCAAAAGGGTGGGCTTATTTCAGGTGAAGTGAGGGCTGCCCTTGGGGCCAATGTGGAGCCGATGCGCAAATGTGCATTGGCCCAATGTGGGCAGCCTACATGGGTCCGATGTTTTAATCCACATTGGGCCCATATCGTGCCAATTTGGACGTTTGCTGTATTGCCTGGTCCCAGATCTGTTTGAGTTGTCGTGCCTGGTCATAGATCCGTTTGAGCTGTTGTGCCTGGTCATAGATCAGTTTGAGCTGTTGTGCCTGGTCCCAGATCTGTTTATGCCGCATTGTCTGGTCCCAGATCTGTTCAGACCGTTTTCTTGCCACCAACCCCACAGTTGGCCAGACAGCAAAAAAACTGATCTGGGACTAGCCCCATGCAATCCAAGAGTTATATGCACTTATGCTGTCAGTTGTAGCTTCCATCATACCACCTCTGTTGAATCGTATGGATGTAAACAAGATTCCTAAATCCTAAAACGTGTCATGTCATTAATCTGGTTGCTTTGTAGCAGGCTGGCCTGCAGGTCTGTCTGTAATACTTAATGAAGATTTGGCAGTTAAAGCTGTTTACATTTTCTATTCTGTTCCTTCCAGGGTTTTCCTCTCATCAAAATTGTGTGTGTGTGTGCGTGTTTGCGCCTGTGTCTGTCTGCCTGTCTGTCTGCCTGTCTGTCTGTCTGTCTGTCTGCCTGTCTGTCTGCTTGTCTGTCTGCCTGTCTGCCTGTCTGCCTGTCTGCCTGTCTGCCTGCCTGTCTGCCTGCCTGTCTGTCTGTCTGTCTGTCTGTCTGTCTGTCTGTCTGTCTGTCTGTCTGTCTGTCTGTCTGTCTGTCTGTCTGTCTGTCTGTCTGTCTGTCTGTCTGTCTGCCTGCCTGCCTGCCTGCCTGCCTGCCTGCCTGCCTGCCTGCCTGCCTGCCTGCCTGCCTGCCTGCCTGCCTGTCTGTCTGTCTGTCTGTCTGTCTGTCTGTCTGTCTGTCTGCCTGTCTGTCACATCCATATCCACCGTGTCACTATGCGAAATGAAAGCTGGAGCTCGTTCTGGTCTCTGTCCTCTGTCCCGCTCGAGAATAAGAATATTATCTGAAGTTTGACTTGAAAAGAGGATAAAGGACAAATCAAGGGCACTATGAACAATAATAGCATTGATACGCTGGCAGAGGAATTAAATCGCCTGTGAGGGTGTGTGTGAGTGTCTGCATGCCTGCTTGTGTGTGTGTGTGTGTGTGTACTGTAAATCTGTGTTTTAGTTTATTCTCTGCATATTAGTACCTCCAAGTGATATCAAACAGCTTTAACACTCTAATAGTGCTGAGTCTAAGCAGAGGAGAGCAACAGTAAGGACATGAGTCATAGCTGGACAGCACAGGTGAGTTTCATCTCAGATCTCTCAATAACAGAGACCTGTTACTGACCCCAGTGGATTTGGCAGAGGAAGTGGTCAGGTCAGATCCTCGGTCACACAGTGTGCGCTCGCACGCACGCACACACACACACACACACAAACACACACACACAGGCGAGAGCAAACACAGTGTGCGCTGGGCCCTGCGGGTTGCCCGCCGGACAGGTTTTTGTTTGAGACCCACAACACACACACAAAAACACGCAGCTGTACCAACGCATGTATTTATTTATTTACTCCATCCACCTTCTCTCGCTATTGTGGAAGCCACTTTCCCCTCCATGTGGCCCTTCAGGGGCCTCAAGAACTCTTAAGTGTTAATGAAGCTGCTATTTATTCTCACATTAACATGTTCTGGTTGACCACTGTGGCTCAGTCAGTCTGTCTGTTTTCCTGGACCAGTCTGAATCAGCCTAATAGCCTGGCAGGAAAATTTCCCCTGAAGTTCAGCATTATCCAACTCTTGACTATAGCCAGAAACACACTGAGGCTCATGGGTAATGAGTAATGTGGTCATGTGGTAATAAGGGGAAACAAGCAGGTACACAAACATGGGCCGTATAGAGGGGCCGCTGTGTCGGGACTGACCTCGGGGCTTGAGTTACACCCAGGTGGGGATGGTTGAGTCAGGCTAGCCCCGGTCCTCAGCCCCCTGTCCCTGTAGTCAAGGCACTGTCTGTCTGGGGCTGTGGACCTTAAAGAGGCTGTTGTTCAGCGGGAGCTGTGGCTGGGTGTCGCCACTGACTAGACCAGGGTCATGGAAAGTTCAGCTGGGCCTGAGGGAAGCAAGGTGAGCAGCAGAGAGATGCTGAGTAATCGCCTGGGTCATATTAATTAGGGCACACTGTAGCAAAACATTTTGCAAAGGAAAGCGAAAATGAGCATTCAGGCAGTCCCGTTTCAGACCGTTTTCTTCCGTTGGGTGACTAATGAACACAACCCTGGACTGGATGGAGAAGATGAGGGCTCTGTTTAAATGGCTAGTGGAACCATGTCTGTTATTCTGAGAGGCTCCAACCATTCATCATTCAGTGACTCCCCCACCTTGACATGTCTGTATACCTCCTTTTGTCCCTTTTATTGACTCCTTCTCCTCCTCTCTCTCTATCTGTCTTTCTTTTTGTCCATCATCACCTCTGCTCTTCCTCGCCCTTATTTTTCCTGCTCACTCACAATCAATTGCAGTTCTGAAAAAGGACAGACCATAGAGATAGTTAGAGGACGCATTTTGTTAACAACCCATTTTAGCATGGACATTGCCATTGAGGGCTTTCACCATTTTACAATAGTCAACTGGGTGTGGATTCCTGTGGCTTGGGATTGATCAGCCAATAACAGAGCATTGTCTTCTTCTTCAAATCAGTTTGCATGGTTTGTAAACGGCTTTAAGATATCACCGCCATCTAGTGGCCACAACAAATAAACGACACACAAGATATGGTTCAGGATTCCAGCACTGCAGGTGGCGGTAAATCACCAATATTAGCTTTACGCTTTTTTCTAACACAAAAGGCCTCTTCAAAATAGAAATGGCTTCGATGGCACTGCCCTTGCTCTCAAAGACGCCATAATGGGACAGATACAAAGAGGAGTCATCTATCTAAGTCTATGGGACAGACAGATGTAGAGCCGTAACTCTCATCCCTCGTACTCACCCCCTCTTTTCCTCCCATTGTTTCTCATTATCTCCATCTCCAGAACTGTCTCCAATGCTAATACATTATCTCCATCTCCAGAACTGTCTCCAATGCTAATACATTATCTCAATCTCCAGAACTGTCTCCAATGCTAATACATTATCTCTGTCTGCTTATGTCTGCCTGTAATGAGTTTACATAAAGTTTAAATAGAATATTGAGTTATTTCCTCTTAGATGAGCCAAACATGTAACGCCCGGGTACTCTATTTCTACTGGACAAAATAACTAGGTGGAGAAACATAATGGTTGCCTATAAATGCATACTGTAAATAGGAAACTGTCTGGTCATAAGGAGACATGTCTCTGGCCATTTCCTGTCTGTCTGCACCCTCCTACCTGGCTACCTGCTGTTTAGACGAATCACAGACACTCTGACTAATCTCTAATTTGCGCCGGCGAATCCAAACTGGCCGTATTGGTGTTATTTTTGGGCCTGCCTGCTTTACGTCAATACGGGGGTTAGCGAGAGTGGGGGAAACTGTAAGCAGCATTGGACAGTTGCTGGGCAGAAATACACATAAACATAGATTCACATGCCTGGGTGTGTGCGTGCGTGCAAACATGCACACACAAACACGCACTCACACACACACACACACAAACCTCTCCCACAGATATTGCTTGTCTCCCCATGCCCTTTGCATTCCATAGCACTGTGCTGGGTGGTCCTCTCCCCTCCCTCCGTTCATCCTCTCCCTCCTCCATCCCTCTCTCTCTCTCAGCACCTCCCTGTACAGGGTTAATGGGTCACTTTGTGAAACCGGGCCTGAGCTCAGATTGTAGTGCGGCAGCATTTGGAATGATGGGAAGGAGATGTGTTTGATTGTGCGTGTGTGTGCGCGTGTGCATGCGTGCGTGACTGAGATTTGAGGGGAAGTGTGTGTGTTTGTGGGTGGGGGTGGATAGAAGACAGGGGTGGTTTGAAATATCCCTATCAGTCCCTGGAGACACACGGGTCCTTGAACAGTGTTTTAAAGTGGGCTTAAATCAGAAGAGCAACACACTCGTAGCAGAAAAGTTATAGGCTCAAACGTAGGACTATGCTGACCTCTACCGTCACACCTTGGACACACAGCTCAAGCTACAGTATAGACGGGTGTGTTGACAACATCACAACAATGATGCGTGTAACTCAGAAGCTAAAGGCTGTGTGTTGTTATGATTATGAATGGTCAGATTGCTAGCATCAATGACAAGAAGCTGCTATGTGGTGAATCGTAGATTTCTTGTTTCAGCTAGTTGTATCTTGTTCTTGATACCATCTCTTGTTTCGAGGTGTTTTGACACATGTCAAGTGTATTCTAATATGGCTCAAGTTTGCTAGCTAGCTAACCAACAACTGTAACAATGAATTTGATTGACAACGAGTGCTTATTGTGCAAATGTATCAATGTTTTCACTTAATATTTGCAGCCAAAATGCAGTTTACATGTTGTTGTAGTATCGAGTCAATGCTGGCAATTATTGCTGATAAACAAAGGAGTCCGCTCATACTGAACCTTGATCATACGTTTATTCATATCACAAGCTTTCAGCATAAGTTTTACAGATGTCATGACACCCGGAGAACGGCGTCCCAGATTGCAATGGCCGCTCTAACCTCTTCGTCGTTTTTACCCAGTATATATAATCTTCCCAAGATATGGGTGGCTCCCTCTACTGTCCAATCCCCTGTCTACAACACACACTTCCTGTCGGTTGTATGTGGCGTCACACTAAAACATTCCCTCTGACACTAAATAAACATCCTTTCAGTTCCACTTAAAACCATTAACAAAGTCATAATCTTCATATACTACATTCCCCCCTTCGAGACTAACTAAAAGTCTCGAAAACAAAAATAACAGGATTATGACAAGTAACAATTTATCTTATTGAGTATCTTTAACATTAAACCAAAAACATTTTCCTCTAGAGTGTAAATACCTTTCTATGAAATATGAATAAATGTTTATGAAGTGTGAATACATTACTATGAAATATGAAAAAATCTTTATGGAGTGTGAGAGCGAAAAACTGTCTGGCAGCCTTCGTTCCAAATATCCATCCATCAATCAAGACAGTAAAATTCTCTCACGGTCCCTCTGCCCCAGGCAACCACCTAGGTACTCCCGATGAATTCATAAATCTTTATCAATGCATTTGAAACTATGATGCAATTAAATACACATGTAAGCCCCTGCAAACAAAATACTATCCAAAAAATGTCCACTCTCAGGCTGGTCGACCCATCGGACCCTACAGTGGATCTCTATCCCTGCCTAGACTCCATGTCCCTAAGCATTCCCGAAATAAACAAAAACTTCTAAGATCCCCACATGTATTCAATAACATCAAATATCATTCTACAAAAATTTATACCTAAGAATATGACACAAATTATGTATTCACATGCAAATATGTCTATATTTCATTGCAGACACTGGAATGTAGTCCACTACACTTCATCTCCTCCGTAGTCTCCTCTTCCAATGCATCGTTGATGATGGAATCGGAACATTTCCACACCTTCCTTGTTCCATCTCCTCCAGTCATTCTCCTTTCATATTGTCCCTTCATATTGTCCTTGTTTGAGTATTTCAATCTCTACATATTCCCCCAAATGCTTCTGGAAGAAAAGAAAAGACCAAACAGTATCTTTTGCAAAACAACATTTTCAAATTAAACATCAATATCAACTAAGAATATAAAAATTATATATAAATGATGTATGAATCAATATAAATGATAGAATAATGAAATAGGATAATGTGATTCATTCATACACTTCCCCCCTTTGATTCATAACATCATACTAAAATCACACTAATATTGAATTTTTTTTTTGAAAAATGATCAAATAATCAAAAAGGATATTTATCCATCAATACTCCATCCAGTCCCACTTGTCCATCTTCATCCAGATCAGGAACAGTCAACAACGGCATCTGAGTGTTGTCTCCAGGCATCACAACTCCAACCTATCTCAATATCATAGCTTTCTCAAAGGTCAGTAACAAATTACAAAAGAAAAACATCACACACAGTGCTATCAGATCTGCAACTAAAATCTGAACCATCACTGCTCCTACTGGGCCTAACTGATCTTGCAACCAAGACTTCGCTGACCATCCAGCTCCTTCAGATCTACCAAATGCATCCCTTATATTCTTCAATGCATTTATAACTATCTGGAATCAAAGTATAGGTAATATTATCAATATGATCTGCCAAAAATGTTACACCATACCATGGAAAAAGTCCCCCCTTCTCTCTTAGACTTATCGTCCAATGATAGGCTTCCCAGACTATGAAATGTCGCCATGTCTCTTTTCACCCTATTTCCAAACCTAGATTCAGATTTATCTGTGTCCGGTGCTACTCCTCTTTTAATGGTAGAAACCTCATATGGAAGCTTCAACGTTGACATGTAACAACATCCTGTCCATCCATAGGGTAAGAATATATACGCTTTATCACCACAAACCCTCCAAATATCTCTAAAATTCCCAATAGTCACATTGTCAGGCAAAAGCTAATCTTTCACCATCAAAGTCCTGCTCTTCTTACTAACTGGAACATAACAAGTAACATTATATTTCTCATTACTACCCTTAAGGTCATGCTTACCCAAATTCATCATATAATCATCACAATCTGATATTCCCATAAACATACCCCTTACATCATATGTTTTATTAGAACAAAAACAACTTTTAGCCCTCACTGGTTTCACCTCCAATGCTTCAGGGTTCGCTGTTACCTGATTTTCCTTCCCATCTAACAAATTCACATAGGGTAATTCATTTAACCAAGAACACTTAAACCTAGGCTTAAACAAATGTTTTGACAACGACATTATTTTATCTGTTAATGATTGCTGCTGATACAACAGCCATGACAAAGCATAAGATTGACACGTACTTGATAGAGGTCGAGCGACCGTCTCTAAAATGGAACCCCACGTGTCTGGTGCTGGAATTCTCAACAGACATGGACCCTCAAGATTCCTCACTGATCTTACAGAATGAGCTAGCTGCTGGAAACAAAGATTCCTACCTGCCCATCCATCTTTAATTTTCACAACAGAAGAATCAAACCCATATGCCTTCCATTTAGTTTCTCTCTTCCCTAACGAGCGGTACTGATCAGATACCTCTCCTTGTCTGTCATTAAAATCAAAGAACTCATCCTGTACCTCCATGATAGTATCCTTCACTATTTCAGATGAATCTATATTCTTCTCTACCACCATCTGCTCTCCTATTTTAACCCTAATAACAGTCTTTTCCTCTAAAATTGCTGCTGGAGCTATTGGTTCCCTTGTAATCAAATGCGATATATTTATGGCTTTAATAACTATCAATGTTGAAAGAGTTAAATTGCTTCTCACTGTTGTTATAATAGACTGAAGTGTTGATGTTATTGTTGTTACTTCATCCATTCTCCCTAAGACTCTTAACTCTTCACTTGTATTTCCATCTATCACCACTAGTGTCACTACATTAACTATCAGTCCTAACTCTACTCCCTCACTTTCAACCTGTTGATTATAAAAAATACACCTACAATTACCTTGATCTTCCTGCTGGGAATTGTAAATATAGATACTCAATCACCCTCAATCTTCTCTTATCATTCAGCAACGCATACTTCCTCAATGCATCTGCTCCTAACAGATCTAAACTCCTACCATATCTATCTTCCCACTAAACTCTAAAATGTCCTTCACCACTGTTCTCTCTCTCTTACTACTAACTTTGAAACTTAGCTTACTGTCCTAGAGTTCCTTCAATCTTAGTTTTCTTAACTTTTTTATCTAATCTTTTCTCATAACCTTTAAAACTTTTCCACTGATCTATTCACAAAATCCTTTACAACCAATTTTTTGAATATGTGATTGGGAAGTCCCCACCTGCTTCTGACTTCTTTACACACAGACTTGGCAAACGATCAAACATCTTTTAGCCTAGTTTGAAATTTCCTTCCCCTCTTGGTGTGGGAATGTAACCAAGAATAACAGTCACCCCTTTTAACTTTATTTTTCAGACAGATTGTCTAATAGGCAGTCTAATAGATTGTCATCCTTCCTATGATATTATCTTTTCAAGCAAATATGATTCCCAAAAACCCTACTTTTTTTAAAATCTTCTACCAGACAGCCGTCTAGTGTACATCTTATTGTACAGTTCAATTTACACAATGCATCTCTTCCCAACAATGCAATAGGTATATGTTCTAATATTAGTATGTCTATTTTAATTTCTCTTTGATTTTTTATAGCAGAGCTCAATTGGTTCCTTAAGAGTAATTAGCTGTTTTACTACCTCAAATCCCTATCCTAATTAGTTAATTTTACATAGTGAGATGTTTAACCTCTTTAGGCTCAACACAGATAAAAGCTTTTCCACTATTCACCATCACTTCTCATAGTCCTTTTTATTTTCACTTCAATTGTTGGATATTTTCTTCCTCTCCCTAAATCGGTGCTATCAGCTGACACCCCCCTTCGGATCTTCTTGGCACTCTAGAATCCTTGCTCCTTTAAGGGTTCACCTGGACAACAGGTGATCTTCACTTGCTCCTTTATCTTCCTCAGAAATTTCCTCTGTTGTTTCCTCCTGACGCATTGCACTCACAGGTAAAGTAACCAACCTGTCCACAATTATAACACGCTTCTGAAAGTTGCTGGAAGTGTAGCTGAACTCTTCCTCCTCCTTCTAAGCCTTCTCGTCCTCTTCCTCTCCAATTCTGTATCTGTCCAGAAACTGGCTATGGATATGAAACAACTGGTACCGCCATTGGTGGCTGGTACAATTGCATTTGACCTTGTTCAGTTGAAGCTGTAGCAGTGATTGTTGATTTGGTTCACTCTGATTCTTCATAACCAAAGCTTCTCTTCTCCTTCTTCTTCTCCACCAGTTGTATTTGATTGAGTTTTCTGAGTGTTTCTTTGTCCTGTTCTTTCTTGTTGTTGACATATCAGTCTTCTTCAACAGCTTATATTCTAAGTTTTGCCCTCGAAATATCATCTTCCATCATCTTCTTACTTTTCTCTCTTTCCTTGGCCTCAATGTATTCTTCTCCTCCAATTCTTGGGATTCTTTTCTCAGCAGTTTTTCTTCTCTTCTGTATCTTCATCTTTATCTTCATCTTTCCGAACCTCATTCTTCTCTTAGTTTCCAGACATCTCGGTTTTTTCTTACTTCTGGAGTTTTGGAATCATTTTTATGGTCGTTTCTGCTTGTCCTCTCTCTATTATTCGTTCATCTTCATTTCTGATGCAATAATCACCCTCCTGGATGATCACTGGAAGCTGAGGATAAACGTCCCTAAGCTCTACTTCTTCCTCATAAGGTGGGAGTCTTTTTGCTGAATCCGTATGTGAGAAAGGTGTACTAACTTCTGCCATTAGTTTTTCTGTCGCCTTTCCTTGTTTCACAATTTTCTCTATACCTTTGTTTATCTTATCGCTGGAATCTTTTATCAGTTTTTGTTTGAGAATGAAGGGCAACTTAAGAACACCCAGCTCTCTGTCTCTTTTCTTTACGTTGTTCCCTTTTTTCCCTTCTTTGAACTGCTTTATGAATTGACAGAAGCACTTTCATTATGTTGATGACGTCAGGGTTAAGATTCCCTCTACTAGCTATGGTTTGTTCAATGTCAGGCCAACTTTTGTTTCATTTGCCGGATAACCTAGCAATACTTTAGTTAAATGATTACTATTTTGTACTATATCAACAGGTGTAATTACCTTCATAGCCTTGATGTCGTTTTTCCCCATTGTAACAACTCTTTTATATTCCTTTATTGTGAATTATTTTATTTTAGACTATATAGCCTATGGCTTCCCCCCTTTAATTATTAATATAAACTAAACAACAACAACAAAAAATAGTTTTTTTATTTTTTATTTTTAATCAATCAACAAAAATATGAATATTAAAAAATTATATAAAAATTTATTCAACAAAATATTTTTAATTAAAATAAAAAATCAATTAAAAAATTATGAATAATCAAAAACATTTTTTTATTTCTATATCCTATTTTACCAATTAGTGGCTATCTTACCACAACCCATCCGGAAAGTAAATGCAAGTAGTCAACTTCAGAGCAATCCAAAAATAAAGACTTCCAATCCTACAACACTACAATACCCATAAACCCCCTTGCTTTATAAGCACCCAATTATCTTAATTTTACAGAATAATGTCAGTACTCGATTCCCAACAGAACTGTAATCAAACCCACTCATGCACAGAAACTCCAAAATGCAATTTTTAATGAATCAGTATTTTGCCAAGCCTCTGTGAAATTGTCATAACATCAAATATCCTGTAGGGGAAGATTTTGTAAACAGAACAGCACCAAAACCTTTTCACGTGATGTAAACGTCAGCACCACTCTCTCTTTCTCTCTCTCTCCTCTCGTCCCATCGTTCCTATTTCCTCTCATATGACAAAAGAACAGAGAAACAGAAAAAGAATTTAGCAGTTTATGCAGTCACTGAGTCACTTCAACCATTCAATATTCCTCCGTTCACATTCGCTCTAAGAATTAACTCAGGAATCGCATAAATAGCTCTAACATTTTTTTATTTTTTTATTTAATTACTTTATTTTTAATCCGTCAACATATCTCTCTCATTTATCAATTCAATATGTCTCAAGAAATAGTTTCATATTTAACCAACAGCCGATGTAACAACTAGAAGATTCCATTCGGGTTCAAATCTCTCCTCTTTGTTCCTTCGTCTGTGTCAGAAGCATATGCTCCCTACGTCACTCTAGTGTCGTAAAATCACACGCATGCGCGGTACATTCATCACCACGATTTCACCATGGAAGCAGCTCCAGACAACAGAACGTTAGCATTCCGCTATAGCTCCTCTCTTTTACCCCTTATAGACAAACAATAACACTTAACAGTTCACAAGACACCAGGCACCAAGCCCAAGCTAACTAAACACATTTCTGATGGCTCGTCCCATTCCTATGGACCACCAAGGAAGAAATATTAGTCATAACCCGCATCAAAAATTGGCATGTAGCATGATTAGCATTTAGTATTAGCATTAGCATGTAGCATGAAGCATAATTAGCAGGCCATGTTAGCAGTTCTCCCTCCGCTGTACCGTAAAATACCATTTGTTTGCTAAATTTATGCTACCACGAGATCTGTGGAATCGACACGAGAAATTGCGTCAAACAAGCCATTCGTCAACCGCCAGCTGAGGGGCAACATACATCATCAATAAACCACGGTCTCCAGCCCATAGGACTCACCTAAAACACATCTAAGCCGGAGGCGTGATCATATTTTGTTGTCCTGCTATGAAATCTCTGGTTAGAACATGGCACCGGTACATGTGCTTCTGCCCTTGGGAATCTCGGACTGAGTATGTGTCATCGGCAGAGTAGCTGGCTTCAACTGCAAAGTAGGTGCCGTTTCCATACACTGCCGCTGCAAAAAAATGATGACATTATTATCTCACAAATTATCTGTAGACTTCCGCTGAGTGGTAGGAGGTTGTCAGAGAATTTAGCTAGCTGGCTAACTAGCGTTCATTATTTTTGCCTAATTTGCTTAATGACTTTCGTTGGTGAGTGATCAGTCTGTTGCAGATGCAGTCGCTGCGTTAGTGGCAAAACCAAAATGAGTATCCTTTCCTATACTCATGCCTGTTTATAATTTGATCTAATTTTGTACCGCTTATAATAAAAACGGACGTTTTTGGCCCTACTTTATAACTCTGGTGTTTGTCATTTTGTACATCTTACCATTTTTCCCAGCATAGCTCCGATTGAACCCATTTGCGTTAATTTGATCTATGATTTGCGGGCAGGTTCCATGGAAGAGCCTCTTCTCATTGTTCTTGATCTGGAGATTCTTCCACAGGCTTGGGTTCTGGATCCTCTCAATCTGAAGGAAGGGGGAAAAAATCACACATTCATCAGCAAAAAAACCTTGTCAAAGACTGTCAATACAGCTACATCTCCTACCCTAATAGGGCCGGTTTTCAAAACCCAGATTAAGCCTGGATCTGGATTAACAAGCACAACTCATTCCATTAAGAACATGGTCAAATGATTACACTATAACAACTGTAATCATTCCATTTGGCAGACCCAGCTAGAATGTAACCAAGGGTGGAATTGAAGGGCAATGTGTAATTCTTGGTGATTTAACAGTGGAGAGATCTCAGAGTTGTCTTTTTTAATTGCACCTCTTCATGTAACTTGTATGGAAATACATTTAGCAGAAGAGCTAGATACCTTTAGAACATTGTTTTGGCAAGTGGCCTGAAACAGGCCTAGGACATCATCATGCTCAGAGGTCCCTGGCTGGATAGGGAAAGACTACCATAAAGCGTTGTCTGCCATGGCATCCCAATACTGAGGAAGACTGTCATGAGCTGCAGAATAGGGTCAAACAAACACACTGGCTTTACATTGTTGTAAATTCTTGTTAGTACTATAATGGGAATACAACAGTGGGAATGCTATACTCCCAACCAAGAGGAACATAGTTAATGAGCAAGCAATATCAACATAAAAGTTGTTGGAATATGCACACATCAATATCAATCTTAGCCAATCATACACTCTCAAGAGAACACTTTAGAGAGGATTTTGAATGTGGTTTACATGGAAGGCCAAAAGGTTAGGTACTGTATATATGTAAGTATGTTTTATTCTCTGTCACAAAATAGGTTTCCCAGCCCCATTCACGTTTTTCCTACTACAAACTTGCTGCCAGAAAGGATTTGAATGGTCAATATCCATCCAGACCCATTACCTGTATGAGCCTTGTGTATCCCTTACTCAGGTCAATCCATGTACATACTCATATAAAACAGCTCCCGTGTGGCTCAGTTGGTAGAGCATGGTGCTTGCAATGCCAGGGTTGTGGGTTTGATTCCCATGGGGGACCAGCATGGGGGAAAAAAAGCATGAAAGCATATGCACTCACTACTGTAAGTTGCTCTGGATAAGAGTGTCTGCTAAATGACAAAAATTTAAATGTAAAATGCCCAAGACTCAACATCCATACAAACCAGGTCTACACCTGCATGTCTAACCCAATATTGATTTAAAAAACAGGTCTGCTGCTATATGTCATCCCCAATTGTCATACAAATAGGTGTACTTCTGCATTTCAGCCACAATATTCATACAAACCAGGTCTACACCTGTACTTCAGCTCCTATTGACATACCTACAAAGTCTGTATCTGTGCTTGAACCCAATTAGTCAACTAAGACAGGTCTAAATGTGCTGGAGCCTGATTACTCATAAACTGTAAACCAGCTCCAGTACTCCTACAAACCAGGTCTACACCTTTGACTGAGTCCCAATACTAATATAAACCAGATCTACACCTTTGACTGAGTCCCAATACTAATATAAACCAGATCTACACTGGCATATCTCAGCCCAAATACACTAATGATCAATTAGCATTTTAAAATGATAAACTTGGATTAGCAAACACAGCGTGCTATTGGAACACAGGACTGATGGTTGCTGATAATGGGCCTCTGTACGCCTATGTAGATATTCCATTAAAAAATCAGCCATTTCCAGCTACAATAGCATTTACAACATTAACAATGTCTACACTGTATTTCTGATCAATTTGATGTTATTTCAATGGACAAAAAAATTGCTTTTCTTTCGAAAACAAGGACATTTCTAAGTGACTCCAAACTTTTGAACGGTATTGTACATACGTCTATATACACATCCTTTAAAAAATATATTTTCCTTTATTACTTTCCAACCCCACCACCCCTCCCCTAATTGGAGTAAACTAGTGAACAACAACGCTTAGGCCTCTACTTCCAGCTTATACATACAGTTGAAGTCGGAAGATAACATACACATAGGTTGGAGTCATTAAAACTTGTTTTTCAACCACTCCACACATTTCTTGTTAACAAACTATAGTTTTGGCAAGTCATTTTTCCCACAATTGTTTAAAGACACATCATTTCACTTATAATTCACTGTATCACAATTCCAGTGGGTCAGAAGTTTACATACACTAAGTTGACTGTGCCTTTAAACAGCTTGGAGAATTCCAGAAAATGATGTCATGGCTTTAGAAGCTTCTGATAGGCTAATTGACATCATTTGAGTGAATTGGAGGTGTACCTGTGGATGTATTTCAAGGCATACCTTCAAACTCAGTGCCTCTTTGCTTGACATCATAGGAAAATCAAAATAAATCAGCCAAGACCTCCACAAGTCTGGTTCATCCTTGGGAGCAATTTCCAAATGCCTGAAAGTACCACGTTCATCTGTACAAACAATAGTAGGCAAGTATAAACACCATGGGACCACGCAGCCGTCACACCACTCAGGAAGGAGACGCATTCTGTCTCCTAGAGATTAACGTACTTTGGTGCGAAAAGTGCAAATCAATCCCAGAACAGCAGCAAAGGATGTTGTGAAGATGCTGGAGAAAACAGGTACAAAAGTATATATATCCACAGTAAAGCGAGTCCTATATTGACATAACCTGAAAGGCCGCTCAGCAAGGAAGAAGCCACTGCTCCACAACCGCCATAAAAAAGCCAGACTAAGGTTTGCAACTGCACATGGGGACAAAGATCGTACTTTTTGGAGAAATGTCCTCTGGTCTGATGAAACAAAAATACAACTGTTTGGCCATAATGACCATCATTATGTTTGGAGGAAAAAGGGGGACGCTTGCAAGCCGAAGAACACCATCCCAACCATGAAGCACGGGGGTGGCAGCATCATGCTGTGGGGGTGATTTGCTGCAGGAGGGACTGGTGCACTTCACAAAATAGATGGCATCATGAGGAAGGAAAATTATGTGGATATATTGAAGCAACATCTCAAGACATGAGTCAGGAAGTTAAAGCTTGGTCGCAAATGGGTCTTCCAAATGGACAATGACCCCAAGCATACTTCCAAAGTTGTGGCAAAATGGCTTAAGGACAACAAAGTCAAGGTATTGGAGTGGCCATCACAAAGCCCTGACCTCAATCCTATAGAAAAGTTGTGGACAGAACTGAAAAAGTGTGTGTGAGCAAGGAGGCCTACAAACCTGACTCAGTTACACCAGCTCTGTCAGGAGGAATGGGCCAAAATTCACCCAACTTATTGTAGGAAGCTTGTGGAAGGCTACCCGAAACGTTTGACCCAAGTTAAACAATTTAAAGGCAATGATACCAAATACTAATTGAGTGTATGTAAACTTCTGACCCACTGGGAATGTGATTACATAAATAAAAGGTGAAAGAAATCATTCTCTCTACTATTATTCTGACATTTCAGATTCTTAAAATAAAAGTGGTGATCCTAACTGACCTAAGACTAAGGATTAAATGTCAGGAATTGTGAAAAACTGAGTTTAAATGTATTTGGCTAAGGTGTATGTAAACTTCTGACTTCAACTGTAATTTAAATAACTGTTTGCTAGGCGTAAGCAAGACCATAAGCAAATAGGTGAAATGGGTTAATACTAAAGAGTTAATCAGGGTGATTTTTCCACAAATAGACAGGTATTTACCTTTCCATGGTAGCAAGATCTTATCTATTTTTGTTAACTTTCTATTAAAACGTATTGGAGTGAGATCATTTATTTATTTTGGGATATGTATATCCACATCACCATCAGACCATTTTATTGGAAAACGACACGGTAATGTAAAGATTGTATTTTTAGTGATCATATAGGTAAAATAGTACATTTCTCATAATTTGGTTGTAATCCATAGAGGTTAGAAAATGTATCTAGATCCTCTATGAGGCTGTGGAGGGATTCAAGTTGTGGATTTAAAAGAAAACATGAATCATCAGCGTACAATGACACCTTTGTTTTTAAGCCCTGGATTTCTAATCCCTTGATATTATTGTTGGATCTGATTTTAATAGCTAACATTTCGATGGCCATAATAAATAGATATGCCGATAATGGACAACCTTGTTTTACTCCTCTTGACAGTTTAAAACTGAAGCCATTATTTACTATTTTACACCTAGGGTTACTATACATGATTTTAACCCATTTTATAAGAGATTCTCCAAAATTGAAATGCTCCAGGCATTTATATATAAAATCCAGTTGTACTTTATAAAAAAGCCCTTTCGAAGTCAGCTATGAATAGCAGGCCTGGTTTCCCATATTTTTCATAGTGTTCTATTGTTTCCGGTACTTGCCTTATATTATCTCCAATCAGACCCGTCGCCAGACCTCAGTCTTAAGGGGGGCATATGAAATGCATGGGAGGGCAGGGCACAATTATTATTAGCCTACAGTACATATATTTAATAATAAATTCCCTCAAGTGGGGGGGGGGGGCACAAGCATTTTTGGGGGCGGGCCCGGCCCCCTATGGCCCGCCCATAGCGACGGGTGTGTCTCCAATGTCTCGTCCTTGTAAAAAACCTGTCTGATTAGAATGAATAATGTCCGACAATACCTTTTTAATTCTATGCGCTATACATTTTGCTAGAATCTTTGCATCACAATACTGAAGTGTAAGGGGCCTCCAATTTTTTTAATGGACTGGATCTTTATATTTCCCACTTGTATCCTGTTTCAGTAATAATGAAATCAGACCTTCTTCTTGAGTGTCTGATAATCTACCATTTATATAGGAGTGGTTAAAACATGGTAATAACGGTCCTGTGAGTATATCAAAAAAGGTTTGGTATACCTCGACTGGTATGCCATCCAACCCTGGAGTTTTCCCGGACTTAAAGTCTTTAATTGCATCCAGAAGTTCCTCCTCTGTAATTTCAACTTCACATGAGTCTTTCTGTATGGCGGTTAATTTTACATTATCAATAGAAAAAAATCCATACAATTAGCTTCAGTTAGAGGAGATGGAGGCAACTGAAACGAAAACATATGCTTAAAGTACTTTGCTTCCTCCTTCAAAATATAATTTGGTGAATCATGGGTGACTCCATCATTTGTAACCAATTTCAGTAAATTATTTTTGGTGCATTTTTCCCCATATTCCATCCAGTTTGCTTTATTTTTTATAATATATTGCAATTGATCTTTCTTGAATAAGTTCCTCCATTTATTTTTGTTTTTCTTCTAACTTATTCTGAGCCTCTATGTTAAAGTTTTTTATTGCTATCTATCTGTTCTGTTAGACCTTATATTTCCTTTGTTAGTATAAACTCTTTTGACCTAAATTGCTTTTGTTTTCGAGATGAGTACTGAATTGCATGGCCTCTAAAGGCACATTGAAAAGTGTCCCATACAATAAGGGGATTTGTTGTACCTATGTTATGTCAGACAAATTCAATAGGCTTTGATTACATTTCCAATATCCTCGCCCACGTGGAAATTCAGTAAGAGTAATGTAAATGCCAATTACATGATGGTCCGACCGCATTCTGTCCCCTATCAACACTCTTTTAACTTTTGGTGCCAACGAGAATGACATAAGAAAGAAGTCAAGACGACTAGCTTGATTGAATCTCCGCCATGTACATCTCACTAGGTCATATTTAAGCCTCCATATATCCACTAGTTCTAATGTATCCATGACATTCATAATTTCCTTAAGAGCATGGTTTGTAGTGTGATTTCCTTTACGGTCCATGAGCTATTTAAAAAGGTATTATAATCTCCCACCATAATAATAGAGTCTTGTATTGCTTGCAGAATTGATAATTTATTATATATTTTTTTAAAGAAGCGTGGATCATCATTATTTGGTCCGTAAAGTTTAATGAGCCATATCTGTTTATGGTCCAATAACTTATTTAAAATCATCCATCTACGTTGCGGATCTGTTTGGACAATTTGCATATTCGGATCAAAATTACTGTTAATTAATATCATCACCCCTTTTGAGTTTGTTTGCTAACCCCCCCCCCAAGTCCTTTTTCCACACAACTTCATCTAAAATTGTTGAATGAGTTTCATGTAAACAATAGGCCTAGATATTATATTCCTTCTCTTTGAGCCATGTAAATATTATTATTATTTTCTTATTATCTGCTAAGCCATTACAATTATAACTGGCTATACTTATTTAACCATTTACCATAATGAATATACAAGTTTCAAATCTATTTATCATAATATATGTTTGTAAATTTACCATTAAAAAGTACCATAGTGATTGAGTGTCCATACAGCTGTACCATGATATTTGCATTGCTACTAAGTAACCCTCCAATTGTTCTCCACTATTCCCCCCGCTAAAGCCCCTCCCCATCCCATGTTGGGTTGTCATCCCAGTGATCGGCAGACCACCCCCGTCCTCCCGGATCAGTAGGCCCCCCGAGAGGCCATGACCCATCCTTCGAAAACAGCACACAGTGCCACCCACAAAACAGAAGCAGGTCAACCGCCAAAAGCATTTCCAATGCTCTCACCTCAATTTGCTTTTATATTTAAATAGCTATTAAAAATAAATATCTATTCAAATATCTTAATCAATTAATATGCGTAATAATGTCAGCAGTTCATGCAAAGGATTGTTACCTATAACCCGGATTACATTTTTGTCAAGCAATTATTATTTTAGCAAACAATTATTGTGGTTCATCCTATATTCTCCCTAACATCCTTACCCCCTTGCAACAGATGTGGGATACACACACATACACTCAACCCCTTTCCTCCACAATCAACCATAAGATCAGATGCTCAAAAGGTTGTTACATCCCAGAGCCCAACTCAAGAAAGGACCTGATTTACGAATGCATATACAGTTACAGCTGTTTGATTGAGCAAAAATTGACAAACATTTGAGATTTGATTAACCTATGTCAAGTCATAGGTGATGGAGATCAGATCCACCCCCTTCCTCTGAAAGACACACACTCTGGTCCCCCGTTGTAGTCATTTTCCCAAGCATCTCTGTGCAGTCAGACCTTTGATTATTTTGTGCCACCAGGGCCACAATAATATGCCCCCTATCTGATTGTTCGAGTGTGACCCCCTCCCCATGGGTTACTGCAGCCAGTGTAGCCAGCACTGCCACTACCTGGGTGGGGTACCCCACCGGAATCCCCACCAGCTAGGTACAAAGTCGTCAAGGTTCTCATTAGCAGCTTTGAGAATTTCCTTGTATATTATGCTCTCCCATCAGGGGGCTCTGGTTTTGTAGGACCAACCCTGCCAGGCAGGCTCAGAATCTTGAGGGGGCGGTGCTGCTCTAGTAGGTCTCTGACAGCATTTATCTTTCTGTTTTGGCTGCATATAGGCAACTTGCAGCAGGACTACTCTTTGGTGTATGGGTTGCTCAGGTGGGTGTCTAGGATATACAGTTGAAATCGGAAGTTTACATACACTTAGGATGGAGTCATTAAAACTTATTTTTCAACCACTCCACAAATTTCTTGTTAACAAACTACAGTTTTGCCAAGTTGGTTAGGTCATCTACTTTGTGCATGACACAAGTCAATTGTTTACACGGGGGTGGCAGCATCATGCTGTGGGGGTGCTTTGCTGCAGGAGGGACTGGTGCACTTAACAAAATAGATGGCATCATGAGGAAGGAAAATTATGTAGATACAGTGGGGAGAACAAGTATTTGATACATTGCCGATTTTGCAGGTTTTCCTACTTACAAAGCATGTAGAGGTCTGTAATTTTGATCATAGGTACACTTCAACTATGCGAGACGTAATCTACAACAAAAATCCAGAAAATCACATTATGTGATTTTTAAGTAATTAATTTGCATTTTATTGCATGACATAAGTATTTGATCACCTACCAACCAGTAAGAATTCCGGTTCTCACAGACCTGTTAGTTTTTCTTTAAGAAGTCTTCCTGTTCTCCACTCATTACCTGTATTAACTGCACCTGTTTGAACTCGTTACCTGTATAAAAGACATCTGGCCACACACTCAATCAAACAGACTCCAACCTCTCCACAATGGCCAAGACCAGAGAGCTGTGTAAGGACATCAGGAATAAAATTGTAGACCTGCACAAGGCTGGGATGGGCTACAGGACAATAGGCAAGCAGCTTAGTGAGAAGGCAACAACTGTTGGCGCAATTATTAGAAAATGGAAGAAGTTCAAGATGACTGTCAATCACCCTCGGTCTGGGGCTCCATGCAAGATCTCACCTCGTGGGGCATCAATGATCATGAGGAAGGTGAGGGATCAGCCCAGAACTACACGGCAGGACCTGGTCAATGACCTGAAGAGAGCTGGGACCACAGTCTCAAAGAAAACCATTAGTAACACACTACGCCGTCATGGATGAAAATCCTGCAGCGCACGCAAGGTCCCCCTGCTCAAGCCAGTGCATGTCCAGGCCCGTCTGAAGTTTGCCAATGACCATCTGGATGATCCAGAGGAGGAATGGGAGAAGGTCATGTGGTCTGATGCTTTTTGGTCTAAACTCCACTCGCCGTGTTTGGAGGAAGTAGAAGGATGAGTACAACCCCAAGAACACCATCCCAACCGTGAAGCATGGAGGTGGAAACATCATTCTTTGGGGATGCTTTTCTGCAAAGGGGACAGGACGACTGCACCGTATTGAGGGGAGGATGGATGGGGCCATGTATCGCGAGATCTTGGCCAACAACCTTCCCTCAGTAAGAGCATTGAAGATGGGTCGTGGCTGGGTCTTCCAGCATGACAACGACCGAAACACACAGCCAGGGCAACTAAGGAGTGGCTCCGTAAGAAGCATCTCAAGGTCCTGGAGTGGCCTAGCCAGTCTCCAGACCTGAACCCAATAGAACATCTTTGGAGGGTACTGAAAGTCCGTATTGCCCAGCGACAGCCCCGAAACCTGAAGGATCTGGAGAAGGTCTGTATGGAGGAGTGGGCCAAAATCCCTGCTGCAGTGTGTGCAAACCTGGTCAAGATCTACAGGAAACGTATGATCTCTGTAATTGCAAACAAAGGTTTCTGTACCAAATATTAAGTTCTGCTTTTCTGATGTATCAAATACTTATGTCATGCAATAAAATGCAAATTAATTACTTAAAAATCATACAATGTGATTTTCTGGATTTTTGTTTTAGATTCCGTCTCTCACAGTTGAAGTGTACCTATGATCAAAATTACAGACCTCTACATGATTTGTAAGTAGGAAAACCTGCAAAATCGGCAGTGTATCAAATACTTGTTCTCCCCACTGTATGTAGAAGTGTCTAGAAACATATTCTTATTTACAATAAAAGTTTTTACCAATTTGACTTCAGATTCTGACATTTATCCACATTTCTCCAAACGTCAAATTTCAAAGTCAATCTTGAGCGAGCCGCATGGATTTATCGCTCTTTAACTAATTTGTCTTATTTAATTTAACATGTATTTCTTGTTTCATCTTCTATTCCGTAGTGTAGCATCATGGACGACTATGTCAAAGGGAAATTACAAGAATGGGGTACTCAGTGAGTACATCAACAACTTTAAAGGTAAGGTAATTGGGTATCAAATTATAAATATGGGCTTCATAAGATGCATTTCAAATAAAGTGGGACCCGCATAATAAATACCCTCTTCTAGTACATAGCCACTCGAAACATGTTAACTACATACCTGTTTAGTAGTGCTGGCCATGTAAACCTCCTCACCATTCCAAACTAGGTAACTGCATTCCAAAACGGAACTTACTGACAATACATTTACAGTAGCTAACTTTGATGGCAACCACACAAAACTGGATACAAAGGGCCTCATTGATCAATTGTTTGCAGAACACACTTGATCACAAATCATTGTAGGTGAAATTTCATGAATATTTTAGAATATTTCATATTTAATGAATATTTAACTACTTTTTAACCTTATATTAATTAAATCCAGGAACATACCAGTGTGTACATAAATTATGTAAAAACAGATTTTTTTTAAATAAAAAAAGATATTACATTTTAGTCATTTAGCAGACGCTCTTATCCAGAGCGACTTACAGGAGCAATTAGGGTTAAGTGCCTTGCTTAAGGGCACATTGACAGATTTTTCACGTAGTCGGCTTGGGGATTAGAACCAATGACCTTTCGGTTACTGGCACAATGCTCTTACCCACTAAGCTACCTGCCACCCCGTAATGTAATCTGGAGCTGTATGAATCAAGCGTCTCAGAGTAGGAATGCTGATTTAGGATCAGTTTTGTCTTTTAGATCACAATGAGTATTATAACATGGACATGGAGACCTGATCCTAGATCAGCACTCCTACTCTGAGACACTTCATACATACATCCCCAGGAGTAATTTTCTGAAATTACTGCACCCCTGTCTGCCTGTTGCCCAAAGTACTCAAACCCTCGTAATTAGACTGCAGATTCCACCCTATTTTAATATGATTCCATTGTATAATTGTACTTTTAGCTCAATACATTTCTGAAACAAATTTCAAGCTCCTACTTGGTGAAGAAAAAGCTCAGGAGGCCTTGATTCCACCTTGGGGACCAAGGCTTACATTCAAAAAGAAACTTGAAGAATTATGTAACAAGCTATTTTATAGATATAAGATGGCTTTGTTGAGCCTATAGGACCAAGTATTTTAAGGGATATGAATTAAGTTATTGAAGTAATTTTTGTAATTTCTGTTAAGTTCAATTTGTGCAAACTAAAAGGGTTAATGGAAGATTTTGGTAATTCAGCCCCAAGTCTGATGAACTCATTGATACCATTTTTATGTCTCTGCATGCAGTTTGAAGGAAGTTGAATGTAGTTTCCCGAGCCATTTCAAAGTAGCATTAGCGCAATGACTGGAAGTCTACCGGAACATGCTAGCTTTAATAATTTCCCCAAATACAGTAGCATACACATCTCAAACTAAAGATTTCTATGAATTTTTTATATATATATATATATATATATAATTTATTTTAATTAACCTGTTGATGATTAGATTTGGTTGTTTTTCAGATTGAGCCCTCAACCAGTAAGATGCCCTCTCCCTGTGCTACTTCTACTCAAGGTACAAAAGCTATTGAGCACATATATTGTGAATATACGTATGTTTTTATTATTATTGTGTATTATTATTTAAAATATATATTTTTTTTTTGTAGCGCCTTCGGTGTGAGAGTGTTTTACTAATTAAATAAATTACTATTATTATTATTGTTATTACTATTATTGTCATTATATTGCGTAATATGATGAACTATTACAAAACACTGCTTATTTGTATATAAAAAATATGTGAAATAGATAAAATGGTCAAATCCTATTTCCTATGTAAATTAGCCTTAGTCAAAACATCACCCATAATATATTTTCCAAATTAGAATGTTCAGAATTTGAGTGTACACTTTCTCTCATCTCTAACCATCAGTAAGGCTATAGGACAGACTGAATGGGCAGGGTGGATAATACTCATAAACTCTCCTAGCTTGCAGATAGACAATAAGATGCTGTGATGTTGCATCTTGTCACAGTGTGTAGTTAAGGGGCGGTAGACGGAGCGCTCATGGAGTGACATCCTTTTTATTTAGCCTATTCACACTATAAGTTATCAAAAATAAACAAGGAGAGAAAAGCACCAAGTGACTTACGTGCTGTGAACACAATTGCGGACAGGCACAAACACGAAACAATGATCCACACACAGGTGGATGTGAGAGGTGCCTAACTACTATCCCCAAACAGAGACAAACTCTAGACAGCTGTCTCTGATTGGGGATCATTAACCACCACTAGTTATGATGTGAGGGCTTGACTGCGGTCCTACCACTCCCCCTAGTGGGAGTAAGGCCTAACCACAGTCAAACCCTCACACATCTTGCCCCAATAGGCCAATAGTTAGGCTATCTGGCTGAACTCAGGTTTTTGACAGAGAGGAGAAAGCCAGTCATTTTTAATGTAACTTTATTGATGTACAAGCAACAGTCGTTTTTCATATTTTGGTTACCCCTTGAACTGTTTCATCCAAATATCATCCAATTTGATGAAAAACAATGGTTTTGACTGTTAAGAACCTTAAATGAATGTCAATAATGAATAATGCCAATATTATTGGCATAGCAACTACTGCACACACATACTGTACACACACAATATTTAATCCATGTCAATACTGATGAACTGCTGATTTTCAGCCAAAAGGAAAGCTGATGAGGCTAATCCACTAATAACCAATACACCCAAACAGCTTTGTGGCACTCTATTGGGAAGAGCAGGTAGGAAGCAAATTATCATTGGCATAGCAAATGTTGAAGTACCACACCCTTGATAGATACTGTCTTACATTCTAAGCGTCAAGAGTACCTTTTTCCAGTGTGATATTTCTGCAACTTTTATGTATTTTTGGTTCCATTAGCAGGTTTGTAACTTGTGTGTTTACTCTGCCTGGAATAGATGGCATGACAAAGGGAAAAGAGATCATGAAACGGGTCAAAGGCAAACTCCAAAGCAAACCTGCCGATCAGCAAAGTTCATTGAAGTTCAAAGAATTCCTTAGGCAAGTATTTCTAATGGGGAACAGTGAATTGCATGTAGAGATACAGTATATTACCTAAATTACTTCAATTATTTAAATTGACGAGAACAATAACATTTTCTTTCACTTCTAACAGCCATAAAATCAAAGTGTTGGAGACCGACAAAAAAGAGGTAGTGGGTGTATTTGGGAAGACTGGGGCTGGTAAAAGCTCTTTGATTAACAGCATCTTGGATCAGAGAAATGTACTGCCCTCTGGAGACATCAGTGCATGCACCTCAGTCATGATTCAGGTTGAGGCTAACATGTGGTCCTCTGTAGCTCAGCTGGTAGAGCACGGCGCTTGTAACGTCAAGGTAGTGGGTTCGATCCCCGGGACCACCCATACACAAAAAATGTATGCACGCATGACTGTAAGTCGCTTTGGATAAAAGCGTCTGCTAAATGGCATATTACATTACATTACATTACATTACATGACCAGGGACAGAAAATACACTGCAGAGATTGAGTTCATTACGCAAGAGGTAATAATCTGTGTTTCATATGCCTTTATTTAAAGGTTGAGTATGTCATTTTAGAAGCTTGCAGGATGCATTACTTACCAACAACAGCTGCAAATCACAAACAACGACATCACGTTTTGAAGTTTACTTTCCTTGCTTCGTCTAACTACACATCTTGAATCTAGCAAATCATTTTTGTGGTGCAGTATTTATAAAAAATGTCATAGCGCAAACATTTGCTAGCAAGTTCCTCACATTGGCTTTAACCATAGGGGGAGCAGGCTTGTTCTGGCATGTCCAGGGGGTTGCCTAGCAACACTTGCCTTGGAAGGGAGGCAACATTGGCATAGCTGGACAAATTCCCATGATTCTACGCTAGATTCGGATCAAACAATTAGTGTGACAGCTAAAATGGCTTTGAAAAATATATTTTTTCTACATTAACTACATTATGTCTTTCACTAATTATAAACTATATACAGTACCAGTCAGAAGTTTGGACACACCCACTCATTCCAGGGTTTTTCTTTTCTTTTTACTATTTTCTACATGGTAGAATAATAGTGAAGACATCAAAACTATGAAATAATACATATGGTATCATGTAGTAAACAAAAAAGTGATAAACAAATCAAAATATATTTTATATTTGAGATTCTTCAAATAGCCACCCTTTGCATTGATGACAGCTTTGCATACTCTTGGCATTCTCTCAACCAGCTTCATGAGGTAGCCACCTGGAATGCATTTCAATTAACAGGTGTGCCTTCGTAAAAGTTAATTTGTGGAATTTCTTTCCTTCTTAATGCGTTTGAGCCAAACAGTTGTGTTGTGACAAGGTGTGGGGGGGGGGGTGGGGGGGGGGGGGGTATACAGAAGATAGCCCTATTTGGTAAAAGACCAAGTCCATATTATGGCAAGAACAGCATAAATAAGCAAAGAAAAACGACAGTCCATCATTACTTTAAGACATGAAGGTCAGTCAATCCATAACATTTCAAGAACTTTGAAAGTTTCTTCAAGTGCAGTCACAAAAACCATCAAGCGCTATGATGAAACTGGCTCTCATGAGGACCGCCACTGGAATGGAAGACCCAGAGTTACCTCTGCTGCAGAGGATAAGTTCATTAGAGTTATCAGCCTCAGAAATTACAGGCCAAATAAATGCTTCACAGAGTTCAAGTCACAGACACATCTCAACATTAACTGTTCATTGTCGAAATGCTGCAAAGAAACCACTACTAAAGGACACCAATAAGAAGAAAAGACCTGCTTGGGCCAAGAAACACAAGCAATGGATATTAGACAGGTGGAAATTTGTCCTTGTGTCTTTGTGAGGCGTGGTGTGGGTGAACAGATGATCTCCGCATGTGTATTTCCCACCGTAAAGCATGGAGGAGGAGGTGTTATGGTGTGGGGGTGCTTTGCTGGTGACACTGTCTGTGATTTATTTAGATTTCAAGGCACACTTAACCAGCATGGCTACCACAGCATTCTGCAGCGATACGCCATCCCATCTGGATTGGGCTTAGCACATCGCTGGTCCAAGAAAATTAGTATACTGTAGGGTATGAAATTATTGACACCCTTGATAAAGATGAGCAAAAATGACTGTTTAAAATAAAGAATTCAAATACTGAGCTATATTGTATGCAAAAAAAAAGGGAAATTATATAATTGTATTTGCTCAGAGAATGTTTTTTTTTTCTAAAAAAGGTAGGGGTCCAAATTAATGACACCCCTGTTTTCAATACCTTTCAATAGCCTACCTTGCGAAGATAACGGCACTGAGCCTTTTTCGAAAATGTCATAGATAAAGTAAATATGTGGTCAATTTAGGGCTGTCAATGTTAACGCATACATTTTTGGGACGCAGTTAATGGCATCTTCATTTTTAAACCCAAAAGTCAGTGTTTCTGCACAGACTCTTTTAAGCACAACACACAATGCGCTTTGCTGTGCTGTATGCTCTCAGTTACTTTGTTGTGTGTGTGTGTGTGTGTGTGTGTGTGTGTGTGTGTGTGTGTGTGTGTGTGTGTGTGTGTGTGTGTGTGCTTGTGAGTGTGTCTATGTAAGAGTGTTCCCGTATGATGTACATGAGTCTGTTTGTGTTGTAATTGGTGGTGGTATGTGCATCAAAATGAGGGAAGTAGTACAAAAAAACATAGATTTTGGTATGTTATTACTTGGTTGGTTAAAGTTATTACATAATTCATCAAAAAAGTTGTTACTCACCAGTTAATGTAATAACTACCGGTTAATGTAATAACTTTAAAATGTTTTTACATTAACTGGTTTTATTACATAAAAAATCCAAAAGTTAACCAGTGATATTACATTAACTGTTGTTTCATACCCTGACATCATGTCACTGTCCTCCAAGATTAAGTTCCCAATACACATTCGAATGCCCAATGTTCTATGGTAAAGTCATTAAAGCTTGCATCCTGTGACTTTGATATGGACCTCATTTAATTTGAAATAACTTTATATGTGCCTACCTGGGAGCAAAAGGGTTATACCTGGATCTAAAAATGGTTCTTCAAAGGGTTCTCCTATGGGGACAACTGAAGAACCCCTTTGGGTTCTAGATAGTACAGTTTAGTTACCCTTCAATTCAAAACATGTTTAGCCAAGAGTGTTCATCAGTGTAGTCATGCAGACCACAATTGCTCCACTAAGACATACATTGCTTAAAACCTCTCTTTAAATTAACATGTTTCAGAAATACCCAAACTTCAGGAATTTCTCAGAAATCTCAATGATCGTCGCACAAAGATTTCAGATTATGTTTCTGGAGCCTATGGGATACTCTCTCTGATACAAGGAGCCAAAAGCAGTGACATAGTATTGTACTTCAAGCAGAACAAAATAATTTATTCCAGTTTATATACCTCTTTCGTGTAAATAACTGTAGTATATTAAAAGCTTTGATTTTGGATTTCAGACAGACAGCAAAGAAGTGGTGTGCCAGGTTCCGGAAAATAACCTGAAAGAGGGGCTCGAAACCATTGGTCAATCTATTGACGAGGCTTATGAGGCTTTTGAACAATGCCTCTCACTAGGAGTTCGACAGTCAGTAGACTCATGTGAGAAAATTGCCAAGGATAAAGTGATAGAACCAGTAAGTCACAAATGTACACATATTGAAGATATTAGTACGCATAACAAATTAGGTTGTTGGAAAATAATTTATGCTGTGAGTTGTAAAAAGCCTATAACCATGTTTTACATTTTGTTTCTAGAAAGGAAAAAAAGGCAGTGGGTACCACAAGGTATTGAAGACATTATGCAAGAAAAATGGAGTTTACAAACCAATCAGAAAAAAGGGACAGAAAAGGCAAAGGGAAAGAAACATTAATGACAGTTTGGCCTCATGTATGAGAGGTCTCAGCAATGAAACGTTCAAGAAATATTTCCCGTGAGTTATCTTTAATTTTTTATAATATCAACAGTTATAAGATCAACAAAGAAAATAATAACTAACACAATGTTGTTGCCAGTATCTATTTTGTTCATTACGCTCAGGCTACGTATCGGCCTCTGGGACTATTGGGCGTTCTTGCTCAGACAAGGCTACCTACCTTCTCATATTGGCCTCTGAGAAGCAGAATAGTGACAATAGTGTGCAACTTCACCCATTTGCAGGATTCCAAACATTATTTTAATAAATGTAGGTCCCGTATAGCTCTAATTAAAACATAATTTATTTCAGAAATCAAGGCAAGGACAGCTCAATCAATTATTTGATTGATAACTTCACCCTTGACACAAACCGCTTGGTTGAGAAGCACCCAGAAGTGTTACTGCTTCTGACATAGGGTGCGATATTTGTATTCACTCAAAACTACTGGAAAGGTTTAATTACAGCAAATAGGCTTTCATTTGTGCTCTCATGTGAACTCCTTCATCATGCCAAACATTTGTTTTGCATGACAAGGAGTGGCAAGAAGTGGCATGACTGCTAGGCTACTGTCATTTGGCCTAGAGACCTTATTCACCCTGAACGTGCTACCCAAATATGGCTAGTGCTGTCAATAGTAAACCGTGGAATCTTTTGGGCGGATAATGATGACAATGTGCTAACAGCTAATCTAATATACAGGTGACATTTTTGTAGGATTTGTTGTGTTTTAAATGGAGCACTTTCTACCCCTTCAGAAAATGAACGTTAATCAATGAATAATGGCCACCACATGAATACGGTCTATTTATTGGCCCTCAATTTGTCATCTGATCCTTTCCCGCCAGAGCATCAAGCAAAGCTTGTCAAATTGTAGTTATGTTGCTAGTGTGATGTTATGATAATTAATATTATTATTATTATAATTATTAGTCAAGAGAATCCAAATATAGTTAACGACAATGTTGTTGAATAATATTTTCTGTCTGAAAGGAAACCAAATTGAAGGCAAAACTAAAGAGGGACATCCGTGAGAGGAAGAAAGAAATCTACAACATTCTCCTAAAGTCAATCAGTAACACAATGCACCCATGCTATGAAAGTAGGTTTTGAGATTGATATTTAATAAGCTATTCTATACTATTCATCTACATTGCACAGAAACGTTGACCTAGTATTGGGATAACATTTCCGATAACACATTTTTTCTACAATTTCATTAGCAGTATTTCAGTAGCAAATAATGTCATACCATGATTGTGAAATGTGCTGTCTGCATTTTAGGGGCGGCACAGTATACGGGAACAGACCGTCTTGAGAATATGCGAAAGGAACTGAGGAATCACTTGAAGGAATCTAAGGGAGAAATGTTCAACAAGGCCAAGAAAGAGATGTTGGATCTCCTCAAAGAAATGAAGGTTTACCTCCCCCTTTATTTTACCATTCAGTGAAAAATACAAAGGAACATCTATAGCATCCTTAGTCACATAAGACGTTCAGTTGAAAAGCAGTTGATACTGTTGAGTTGATTCTCATGATTTTCTGTACCAAAAATAGAATTGGTGAAGAGTTTTTGTCCAGGATATAAGACAGCATTAGCAGCAGGGCTATTCAAATAGCCTGCAAGAACTGTCGTTTCTTTCAATTGATATCATTGATTGGCAAGAGAGTTCCTTAAACTGGGTTTCCAGGTCTGAAGGAAGGAATGTCCTGTGGGCCTCCACGATTGAACTTGAAATGCACGGATTGTCCTTGAGATGCCCTTGATTTTAGAGCAGGTGCTTACAATGTTTTTAGGGCAGTTTCTGGAACCAGCAAAGGAAAGGGAAAAATGCAGGTTGATGTTTATGTCCATGAGTTTTGTCCTTGAGGCAGAACTGAGTCATTTCCCCTTAGATAGGCCAGCTACAAAGTCAAAACTGGCTATATTTTTAGTGACCAACTTTTTATTGTTTATTTTTTCTGTGAGGGGTTCAGATCACAGACAGGCAATAATTTTCAAAAAGTACATATACAAAGAAACTAAAAACACTAGAGAAAAAATTAAATAAGCATTATTTGTACTGTCTGTCCCATCTCCCCTTCTCAGTAGGTGTAACCCATTCTTATTCCCCCCTCCATCCCTCTCTCCCTCCCTCCCCCCCCCCCCCTCCCTCCCTCCCTCCCTCCCCCCTTCCCTCTCCATCTATATTGGCAATATTGTACAAAATGAGCTTTTTGGTCTTAATTTAAGGTGAGAGTTAGGAATCAGGGTTAGCAGAAAGGATTTTCCAGTAACCCTTAATTAATGCCTAATATATGGCTAATAAGACACAATAAAGGCCTTATTAGTGACTTATATACACTACCGTTCAAAAGTTTGGGGTCACTTAGAAATGTCCTTATTTTTGAAAGAAAAGCAATTTTTTTGTCCATTAAAACAACATCAAATTGATCAGAAATACAGTGTAGACATTGTTAATGTTGTAAATGGCTATTGTAGCTGGAAATGGCTGATTTTTTCTACATAGGCGTACAGAGGCCCATTATCAGCAACCATCAGTCCTGTGTTCCAATGGCACATTGTGTTTGCTAATCCAAGTTTATCATTTTAAAAGGCTAATTGATAATTAGAAAACCCTTTTGCAATTATGTTAGCACAGCTGAAAACTGTTGTGCTGATTAAAGAAGCAATACAACTGGCCTTCTTCAGACTAGTTGAGTATCTGGAGCATCAGCAATTGTGGGTTCGATTACAGGCTCAAAATGGCCAGAAACAACTTTCTTCTGAAACTCATCAGTCTATTCTTGTTCTGAGACATGAAGACTATTCCATGTGAGAAATTGCCAAGAAACTGAAGATTTCGTACAACGCTGTGTACTACTCTCTTCACAGAACAGTGCAAACTGGCTCTAACCAAAATAGAAAGAGGAGTGGGAGGCCCCGGTGCACAACTGATCAAGAGGACAAATACATTAGATTGTCTAGTTTGAGAAACAGGCACCTCACAGGTCCCCAACTGGCAGCTTCATTAAATAGTACCTGCAAAACACGTCTCAATGTCAACAGTGAAGAGGCGACTCCGGGATGCTGACCTTCTAGGCAGAGTTGCAAAGAAAAAGCCAAATCTCAGACTGACCATCTTAATCTTTTATTTTTATTGGCCAGTCTGAGATATTGAACTGCATGTTGTGTAGAGGCAAAACTCCCAATTACAGCTTCATACTATACTACTTGTCCAATTTTTTACAGTCCAGTGATTAATTAACTAAGAAACTAGCAACAGATACGTTCTGGTACTTACTTTACCTCAAAGAATTAGGCACAATTAAATACCTGGTACCAAATGGTACATACTGTCATGAACCCTGCATCCTGAGTCGGTTCCTGCCGGTGTTGCCATTTTTCTGCTCGGAATCTCCAGTTTCCTGAGGGTTCGTGAACGCTCCCGGCCTGGTTGCCAGGCAACGTTGCTAGGCGGGAGATCTCCCGATTAACCGCACCTGCATCTCATCAGCGGTCTGCACACCTGGTCCTGATCATCACCCTTCTTAAGCCCTGACCTGACATCCATTCCCTGCCGGATCGTTAGCCATGAACAGTATGTTTGTCAGTGTATCAGCCTTGGAGTTTCTAGCGTTAGTTTTGTTGTTTTGCACCTTGTTGGCTTGCCGTGTACTTACCTCCGTTTTGTTTCTATCTGCAGTCAATCTCCCGGAACCTTCACCCAACCCCTGCCTGGTTGTCGGCGGCTGCCGAGCCATTCTTGGATCTGCCACTGCACCTCCACCAACTCATCTCCGCCGCCCGCTCTGTCCCCTGGATTATTCTACATCGTTTTTTGAATCTGTTAAATAAATACTCACCTTCGTTTCAACTCACCTTGTCCTGGTCTGCTTCTGGGTTCTGGCTTAGTAAACCGTGACAGAACGATCCGGCCAGAAATGAACCCAGCGGACCTGGACTCTGTTCGCCATGCCATTACCCATCAGGAGAAGATGTTGGGACAACATAGCACGGCACTACAGGAGATAGCATTGTCCGTTCGGAACTTTTCTACCAGTCTGACGAAGATCCAGGCTCAGCTCAGTTTTCCGGTGGAGAATCCACGACCGGTTTCACCCATCTCGCCTGCCGCTTCTGGAGCTGTGCCCTTCCGTGAGCCCAAGGTTCCGACACCTGATAAATATGAGGGGAAGTTGGGAAGATGCCGTTCTTTCCTTATGCAGTGTGGATTAGTGTTCGATCTACAGCCCCACTCTTATGCCACAGACAAGGCTAGGATAGCCTTTGTCATTGAGTTGCTGCGTGGTCGAGCTCTGGAGTGGGCTTCAGCCGTTTGGGAACGACAGGACACCTGCATGGCTTCATACCAGGAGTTCACGGCCGAGATGAGGAAGCTATTTGACCATCCCGTCCGAGGTATGGACGCAGCTAGGCGCCTGTTTTCGCTTCGCCAAGGAACTCGCAGCGTTGCCGACTTCGTGATCGAGTTCAGGACTTTGGCTGTGGAGAGTGGGTGGAATGAGGAGTCTCTGCAAGCGGCCATTTACCAGGGGCTGTCGGAGCAGCTCAAGGATGAGTTGATCTCCTATCCGGAGCCTAGTGACCTGGACAGCTTGGTAGCCTTGTCTATTCGGGTGGATAACAGAGTTCGAGAGAGAAGGAGGGAGAAGCAATGGGGCCCGTCCAATCAATCAGCTTCTCAGTTCCCAGTCGGGTCAGGGGGTGGACCAGAATACGTCGATCATTGTCCACCACACAGGATTAGTGGAGAGGTCCTGCCTCCAGATTCTGAACCCATGCAAGTGGGGCGGCACGGGTTAACCAAGGAGGAGCGCCAACATAGACGTAAGACCAACTGCTGCCTCTACTGTGGTAGTTCGGGACATTACATCTCCACTTGTTCCCGGCGGTCGTCAAACTGCTCGGCTCGCTAAAGTTGGGAGGACTGTTAGCGAGCCAGTTTCAACCTCTCAATACCTCTGTCAGACCCCGTTTCCCGGCTACCCTCATGAACAGGAATCAGAGTTTAGCGATTAACGCTTTCGTCGATTCAGGTGCCGATGGAAGCTTTATTGATGCCGAAGTGGTGGAACAGCTGGGGCTTTCCAAGGAGCGATTACCGGAAGCCATTGAAGCTACCACTCTGAACGGCAGTAGTCTGGCACGTATCACGATGAGGACTGAACCAGTTAAGATGCTGTTGTCAGGGAATCATTCTGAGGTGATCTCATTCTTCATTCTGCCTTCTTCCCATGTTCCTCTGGTCCTTGGATACCCCTGGCTGAAAGAACACAATCCCACGTTCGATTGGGTGACTGGCAAGGTAACTAGTTGGAGCCTTGATTGTCATGCTAACTGCCTCAAGACTGCCTGTTCCCATTCTGTTCCCAGTCAGGTGATTGAGGCTAAACCCCCAGATTTGTCCCTGGTTCCCGAGACATATCACGATTTGGGGGAAGTGTTCAGTAAGCAGAGGGCTCTGTCACTCCCTCCCCACCGACCATATGATTGTGCCATAAACCTGTTCCCTGGAGCTGTCTATCCCAAGGGACGGTTATACAGCATCTCCCGACCTGAACGTGAGGCTTTGGAGACCTACATCAAGGAGTCCCTAGCTGCTGGTCTCATTCGTCCCTCGTCATCACCCCTGGGGGCAGGATTCTTCTTTGTGGGTAAGAAGGATGGCTCTCTTCGACCGTGTATTGATTATCGGGGGTTGAATGATATCACGGTCAAGAACAAGTATCCCCTGCCCTTGATGAGCTCTGCCTTCGACTCCTTACAGGGTGCTACTGTGTTCACCAAGCTAGACCTACGCAATGCGTATCACCTGGTCCGGATCAGAGAGGGGGACGAGTGGTTGACGGGTTTCAATACACCGATGGGTCACTTCGAGTATCAGGTGATGCCGTTTGGACTGACCAATGCTCCAGCAGTGTTCCAGAGTATGGTGAATGATGTCCTGAGAGATATGATCGGTCTCTTTGTGTTTGTTTACCTGGATGACATTCTTATCTTCTCGAAGGAACCTTCCAGCCACGTCCAGCATGTCAGGCAGGTTCTGCAGCGATTGTTGGAGAATCGCCTGTTCGTGAAGGCTGAGAAGTGCGAATTTCACGCACACACTACATCCTTCCTCGGGTACATCATCTCCAGGGGAGAGATTAGGATGGACCAGGAGAAGGTTAGGGCGGTTCTGGAATGGGCCCAGCCCGGTACGAGATTGCAGCTCCAGAGGTTTCTGGGGTTTGCGAATTTCTATCGCAGATTCATCTGCGATTACAGCCGTGTGGCCGCTCCTTTAACTGCCCTGACTTCCAGTGCCAGGACCTTCAGTTGGAATCCTGAGGCGGACCGAGCGTTCCTGGATTTGAAGAGGCGATTCACCAACGCACCGATTCTCTCTCAACCTGACACGGCCCGTCAGTTCGTCGTGGAAGTGGATGCGTCTGATGTGGGGGTTGGCGCCATCCTGTCCCAGCGATGCTCCACTGACGGGAAACTCCATCCCTGCGCCTACTACTCTCGTCGTCTTTCGTCTGCGGAGAGGACGTTTATTGTCTGGACCGACCACAAGAATCTTGCTTACGTGCAATCGGCTAGACATCTCAACTCCCGTCAGGCCAGGTGGGCTTTGTTTTTCGGACGCTTTAATTTTTCCCTGACGTTCCGACCTGGGTCTAAGAACGGCAAGGCGGACGCCTTGTCCCGGATGTTCTCCAAGACGGAGGAGAGTGGGGCCAAGACCGAGACGATTCTTCCCCGGAACTGTGTCGTGGGAGCAGTTATGTGGAGGATTGAGGAGGAGGTTATGGCGGCCCTTCGGACGCAGCCCGGTCCCGGTAACGGTCCACCCGGTCGTTTGTTTGTGCCTGAGTCGGTTCGTTCTGCTGTCCTCCAATGGTCCCACGCCAGCAAGATGGCTTGTCACCCTGGCGTGGCTCGGACGATGGCGTTACTTCGCAGACGATTTTGGTGGCCGGCCATGGGAGAAGATACTCGGAGGTTTGTGGCTGCCTGTCCAGTGTGTGTGCAGAATAAGAGTGCCAACCGGCCCAGCTCTGGACTACTTCACCCCCTCCCTATTCCCCGGAGACCATGGTCGCATCTGGCCCTGGACTTTGTCACTGGGTTGCCCTCTTCTGAGGGGAACACGGTCATTCTGACTATCGTGGACAGATTCAGCAAGTTCGCCCACTTTGTGCCCATTTCCAAGCTTCCCTCGGCCTCTGAGACGTCCGAGATCCTGGTTAGGGAGGTTTTCAGGGTTCACGGGTTGCCCAGTGACATAGTTTCCGACCGTGGCCCTCAGTTTACCTCTGCTGTCTGGAAGTCTTTCTGTTTGGCCATTGGAGCTACAGTCAGTCTCACATCTGGTTTTCACCCCCAATCTAATGGTCAGGCGGAGAGAGCCAACCAGAAGATGGAATCCACGCTACGCTGCCTTGTCTCCTCCAACCCCACCTCCTGGGTCTCTCAGTTGCCTTGGGTTGAGTATGCCCACAATACTCTCCCTACATCTGCCACTGGGATGTCTCCCTTCCAGTGCCTGTATGGCTACCAACCTCCCTTGTTTCCTTCTCAGGAGAAGGATCTCTCAGTGCCCTCTGTTCAGGCCCACATTCGTCGTTGCCACCGGACCTGGCATCGGGCCAGAAAGGCCCTCCTTAGAGTTTCTGACCGGTATCAGCTCCAGGCGAATCGTCGCCGGATTCCCGCCCCCACCTATACCATCGGAGATAGGGTCTGGTTGGCCACACGGGATCTTCCTCTGCGGACTGAGTCTAAGAAACTGTCACCGAAGTTCATTGGTCCGTTTGTGGTGGAGAAGGTGATCAATCCTATTGCGGTTCGACTCAAGTTACCTAGAACGCTCAGAGTCCATCCCACCTTTCATGTCTCCTGCCTCAAGCCTGTTCTCCTCAGTCCTCTGTTACCCCCTCCGCCTCCTCCTCCTCCCCCTCGGATGATCGGAGGTGGTCCTGCCTACACGGTGCGCCGCATTATGGATTCCAGACGGCGGGGCCGGGGTTTCCAGTATCTCGTGGACTGGGAGGGGTATGGTCCTGAAGAGAGGAGTTGGATTCCTCGGCGCCAGATCCTTGATGCTGACCTCCTTCGTGACTTCTACCGCCTCCATCCTGGCGCTCCGGGTAGTCCGCCCGGTGGCGTTCGTCGGAGGGGGGGTACTGTCATGAACCCTGCATCCTGAGTCGGTTCCTGCCGGTGTTGCCATTTTTCTGCTCGGAATCTCCAGTTTCCTGAGGGTTCGTGAACGCTCCCGGCCTGGTTGCCGGGCAACGTTGCTAGGCGGGAGATCTCCCGATTAACCGCACCTGCATCTCATCAGCGGTCTGCACACCTGGTCCTGATCATCACCCTTCTTAAGCCCTGACCTGACATCCATTCCCTGCCGGATCGTTAGCCATGAACAGTATGTTTGTCAGTGTATCAGCCTTGGAGTTTCTAGCGTTAGTTTTGTTGTTTTGCACCTTGTTGGCTTGCCGTGTACATTTACATTTACATTTACGTCATTTAGCAGATGCTCTTATCCAGAGCGACTTACAGTTAGTGAATACATATTTATTTTTTTATACTGGCCCCCCGTGGGAATCGAACCCACAACCCTGGCGTTGCAAACGCCATGCTCTATCAACTGAGCTACATCCCTGCCGGCCATTCCCTCCCCTACCCTGGACGACGCTGGGCCAATTGTACTTACCTCCGTTTTACCTCCGTTTACCTCCGTTTTGTTTCTATCTGCAGTCAATCTCCCGGAACCTTCACCCAACCCCTGCCTGGTTGTCGGCGGCTGCCGAGCCATTCTTGGATCTGCCACTGCACCTCCACCAACTCATCTCCGCCGCCCGCTCTGTCCCCTGGATTATTCTACATCGTTTTTTGAATCTGTTAAATAAATACTCACCTTCGTTTCAACTCACCTTGTCCTGGTCTGCTTCTGGGTTCTGGCTTAGTAAACCGTGACACATAGTGAACATTTAAGCTTATGTCATTGCGTCTTTGCAGATGTCTCTAAGGAATATGAAGAGATGAAGAAGTGCTATGAGAAACTGCCCAGCAGCAACAATGCAGCAACAACTGCCTGATCAAGAAAAGCCTGTCTAAGAGCACAGTCAATCTGGGATTTGCCAGCTAATTAGATAATCTTAATGATGTTTTTTGTCTCAATATATTTTCTCTTCTCTATTATAGCCTATTTGATATGCACCACAAACTAACCCAGCAGTACTATGTGTGTATGTTTAATATTAGTATTGTAAAGGTTATGAGTAGGAGTTACTGGATAATGATAAACGTTAGGATACATGTTAGGTTCAGCATGTTATTAATCTAGTATATTTGCAATACTCTATGTTAAGATATGTACTTGTCACTTAGAATTTAAACTTTGTTATAGAGCAGTATTTCTCAAACTATTTTGTACTGGAAAGCCCATCGTTCTCATGCCTGAGGGACCGCTTACCAGTCACCTGTCAGCAACAAAGGGCCCTGTGCTGGTCCATGAACTGGATTTGAGAAATGTTTAACTCTGTTCTACTGTTTCTTACATAAATACTGTACAGTCATTGTCCATGAATATGGATAGGTACTGCATCTTTGTGTTATTTGTAACAATGTATGATATTTTATATTGTAGATGTTAACTTAATAATACATCTCGTTAGTCTTTATTACTGGACTCTACAACAGCATGGTGTGTTTTCTTTTTATCATTAATTTCTGCTCACTCAATGTAATATCCATCTCAGATTGAAATGTAAATGTTGCATATCATGATTTTTCTTGCAATAAAGATTACTGCCACGGAATATATTCACTCACATGAATAGAACACAGTCATTTAAATATCAATATTTAATATAATTGGTAATTCTGAAATAAATACATCAAGCACAGGCTGTAAACAGGAAAAAAATTACAAAATGTTTTGTATTCAACACACAAATTACAAAGTAAATTCATCAAAGCGAGTCAACAACAACACCAGAAATCCGTCACTGCTACAAAAGGCCATGTATGGTGGTGTAGTGCTGTTTAAGCAAGTTATTAATATACAAATCCCCCTAGCAACTGACTCAGGGTCAGTATCCAACTCTTTCACAGAATGACATATTAATGACATGTTAATGACACCTTAGTGTATGCTGTATCCCTCCCAAGATTGTCCTAGGTGGGATACATCAGTACCTAGGTGGGGAAAGAAGACTTCCCTGGCTAACGTGCTTTTATGTACCACAAGCTCTCCTCTCACTGTGTACCACGTGGGCCTGCGCATCAGCCAGGCTACAAGAAGACTGCTCTGAGAAAAGGATGTTATAGCTACTGTAGTGTATTAAGATTATGACGTTGTTAATGTTTTTAAGTGGAACCGGAGAGGATGTTTATTTTAGTGTCAGAGGGAATGGTTTTAATGTGACACCCCGGATAGGACAGAGAAGTCTGTGTGTTGTAGACAGGGGATTGGACAGTAGAGGGAGCCACCCATATCTTGGGAAGATTATATATATTGGGTAAAAACGACGAAGAGGTTAGAGCGGCCATTGCAATCTGGGACGCCGTTCTCCGGGTGTCATGACATCTGTAACTTATGCTGAAAGCTTGTGATATGAATAAAACTTATGATCAAGGTTCAGTATGAGCGGACTCCTTTGTTTATCAGCAATGACTAGCAACATTTACTCGATACTACACTACTGCACACTGGTGAGTTACTTTGGTTTTCATTGTCAATGTTTTCTCTGTAAATCATCTCATATACACTGGCAGGTTTCAGATATTCTAGATATCTCAGTCATGTTTGTTTGTGAAAGGCAGCTTCATTTATGTATGGGATATTCTAAATACTCTCCAGAGACATAGGCTTGTCTGTCAGCTACAGCTCAAACATGGCAGTTATCCGACCATGTGAAACCAAAGCATGGTTCTTTTGGTACAGTGTAAAATAAGACAATAGTTCATTCAACTGTACATTTTCTCTCATTTGGCCGTGACGTTTCGCAGCAAAACACATTGATATTTTAAAATTGCACACATCACACACAAACCAATTTGAAATGTTACAGACTTCACACAGAGCACAGAGCCCTTTAACTGAAAAATGATATTAGAAATAAATATGTTTCAAATAGCTTTTTTTACATGGCAACTATCTGTGACTACCAGCAGCATCATTTGACATTGTAATGGCTACTATAGCAAAGGCTAAAGCTATGTAATCACACAATAACCTATATCTCTGAGGTGTGTCTGGAAAGGCCACCAGTGTGTTTTACAGTTAACACACCTCTCATTGTCTTACGTCAGATAGCGCCACGACTACGTTGAGGTTACGAGCGGAGGAGTGACGCCACCTGTCAGAAGACAATCCACACCCCTGACTAATGAAATCTACTTCCTTTACTTTTGTCATGCTTCTTTATGAGTCCATCTCCCTACTACATATCCACTAAAGAAGACCTCTAGCTACAAAGTCTTTGCAAGTTAAGCAGCAAATATAGCTAGCTAGCAGCATTAATGCAGTAATTATCTTGGCACAAGAGTGCACAGCAGCATTCAAACCTAAGGAATACATGAACTGTTCATAAGTTTGTAATAGTAGAAAAATCTATGTAACTATAGTAACAATCCATTGGGTAGGGTGTGCCATGGGCAGAGAGCACTGGCTGAACCATCAGAGGGAGGATAGAGGGACTAGTAGCATTGGTGGTTGTTGTGGTGGTGGTGGTGGTGGTCGAACCATAGTGGAATATGGGGCTGATAGAAGGCCCAGAGGTCAAGGGTCAGGGAGTGAGGGGTCATAGAGTGACTGAGGGAGGAACCTGTTAGCCCAGGGAATTCTGCTTCTTCAGGCTGTCTGAGCGCCTCACTCTGTCCTCCGGGGTCTTTCTGTACCAGCTCCTGACAGACAGACACAGACAGATAGACAGACAGACAGAGAGGGTGGAGGGGGGAGAGATGGGGCGGTTTTTATTAATTATATACTATAGTTGTATTATTAAATGTTTATGAGTTAAGGAATAAAATACAGTGGGGGAAAAAAGTATTTAGTCAGCCACCAATTGTGCAAGATCTCCCACTTAAAAAGATGACAGAGGCCTGTAATTTTCATCATAGGTACACGTCAACTATGACAGACAAAATAAGGAAAAAAAATCCAGAAAATCACATTGTAGGATTTTTTATGAATTTATTTGCAAATTATGGTGGAAAATAAGTATTTGGTCAATAACAAAAGTTTCTCAATACTTTGTTATATACCCTTTGTTGGCAATGACACAGGTCAAACGTTTTCTGTAAGTCTTCACAAGGTTTTCACACACTGTTGCTGGTATTTTGGCCCATTCCTCCATGCAGATCTCCTCTAGAGCAGTGATGTTTTGGGGCTGTTGCTGGGCAACACGGACTTTCAACTCCCTCCAAAGATTTTCTATGGGGTTGAGATCTGGAGACTGGCTAGGCCACTCCAGGACCTTGAAATGCTTCTTATGAAGCCACTCCTTCGTTGCCCGGGCGGTGTGTTTGGGATCATTGTCATGCTGAAAGACCCAGCCACGTTTCATCTTCAATGCCCTTGCTGATGGAAGGAGGTTTTCACTCAAAATCTCACGATACATGGCCCCATTCATTCTTTCCTTTACACGGATCAGTCGTCCTGGTCCCTTTGCAGAAAAACAGCCCCAAAGCATGATGTTTCCACCCCCATGCTTCACAGTAGGTATGGTGTTCTTTGGATGCAACTCAGCATTCTTTGTCCTCCAAACACGACGTGTTGAGTTTTTACCAAAAAGTTCTATTTTGGTTTCATCTGACCATATGACATTCTCCCAATCCTCTTCTGGATCATCTAAATGCACTCTAGCAAACTTCAGACGGGCCTGGACATGTACTGGCTTAAGCAGGGGGACACGTCTTGCACTGCAGGATTTGAGTCCCTGGTGGCGTAGTGTGTTACTGATGGTAGGCTTTGTTACTTTGGTCCCAGCTCTCTGCAGGTCATTCACTAGGTCCCCCCGTGTGGTTCTGGGATTTTTGCTCACCGTTCTTGTGATCATTTTGACCCCACGGGGTGAGATCTTGCGTGGAGCCCCAGATCGAGGGAGATTATCAGTGGTCTTGTATGTCTTCCATTTCATAATAATTGCTCCCACAGTTGATTTCTTCAAACCAAGCTGCTTACCTATTGCAGATTCAGTCTTCCCAGCCTGGTGCAGGTCTACAATTTTGTTTCTGGTGTCCTTTGACAGCTCTTTGGTCTTGGCCATAGTGGAGTTTGGAGTGTGACTGTTTGAGGTTGTGGACAGGTGTCTTTTATACTGATAACAAGTTCAAACAGGTGCCATTAATACAGGTAACGAGTGGAGGACAGAGGAGCCTCTTAAAGAAGAAGTTACAGGTCTGTGAGAGCCAGAAATCTTGCTTGTTTGTAGGTGACCAAATACTTATTTTCCACCATAATTTGCTAATAAATTCATTAAAAATCCTACAATGTGATTTTCTGGATTTTTTTTCCTCAATTTGTCTGTCATAGTTGACGTGTACCTATGATGAAAATTACAGGCCTCTCTCATCTTTTTAAGTGGGAGAACTTGCACAATTGGTGGCTGACTAAATACATTTTTTCCCCACTGTAAGAAGGGAAGAGAAATAAAGAGGGGGAGAAGTAGAGAGAGGTTGGAGACTGTACTCACCCCTGTCGGTTTAGCTGACCTGTGACTGAGGCATTCTGACCCTGACTTGGCTTCAGGATCCTGAGGGAGAGAGAGAGTGATGAGGAGAGAAAGACAGAAAGGGGAGATACAGTCGAAGTCGGAAGTTTACATACACTTAGGTTGGAGTCATAAAAACTCATTTTTCAACCACTCCACAAATTTCTTCTTAACAAACTATCGTTTTGGCAAGTCAGTTAGGACATCTACTTTGTGCATGACACAAGTAATTTTTCCAACTATTGTTTACAGAGAGATTATTTCACTTATAATTCACTGTATCACAATTCCAGTGGGTCAGAAGTTTACATACACTAAGTTGACTGTGCCTTTAAACAGCTTGGACAATTCCAGAAAATTATGTCATGGCTTTAGAAGCTTCTAATAGGCTAATTTACATAATTTGAGTCAATTGGAGGTGTATCTGTGGATGTATTTCAAGGCCTACCTTCAAACTCAGTGCCTCTTTGCTTGACATTATGAGAACATCAAAAGAAATCAGCCAAGACCTCAGAAAAAACAATGTAGACCTCCACAAGTCTGGTTCATCCCTGGGAGCAATTTCCAAACGCATGAAGGTACCACATTAATCTGTACAAACAATAGTATGCAATTATAAACACCATGGGACCACGCAGCCATCATACCGCTCATGAAGGAGACACGTTCTGTCTCCTAGAGATGAACGTACTTTGGTGCGAAAAGTGCATATCAATCCCAGAACAACAGCAAAGGACCTTGTGAAGATGCTGGAGGAAACAGGTACAAAAGTATCTATATCCACAGTAAAACAAGTCTTACATCGACATAACCTGAAAGGCCGCTCAGCAAGAAAGAAGCCACTGCTCCAAAACCGCCATAAAAAAGCCAGACTACGGTTTGCAACTGCACATGGGGACAAAGATCTTACTTTTTGGAGAAATGTCCTCTGGTCTGATGAAACAAAAATAGAACTGTTTGGCCATAACGACCATCGTTATGTTTGGAGGAAAAAGGGGAAGGCTTGCAAGCTGAAGAACACCATCCCAAAGCCCTGACCTCAATCCTATAGAAAATGTGTGGGCAGAACTGAAAAAGCCTGTGCGAGCAAGGAGGCCTACAAACCTGACTCAGTTACACCAGCTCTGTCAGGAGGAATGGGCCAAAATTCACTTCCCACTTATTGTGGGAAGCTTGTGGAAGGCTACCCGAAACGTTTGACCCAAGTTAAACAATTTAAAGGCAATGCTAGCAAATACTAATTGAGTGTATGTAAACTTCTGACCCACTGGGAATGTGATGAAAGAAATAAAAGCTTAAATAAATAATTCTCTCTACTATTATTCTGTCAATTCATATTCTTAAAATAAAGTTGTGATCCTAACTGACCTAAGACAAGGAATTTTTACTAGGATTAAATGTCAGGAATTGTGAAAAACTGTGTTTAAATGTATTTGGCTAACATTTACATTATATTTTAGTGATTTAGCAGATGCTCTTATCCAGAGCGACTTACAGTTAGTGAGTGCATACATTATTTTTTTATAGATTTTTTTCATACTGGCCCCCAGAGGGAATCGAACCCACAACCCTGGCGTTGCAAACGCCATGCTCTACCAACTGAGCTACATCCCTGCTGGCCATTCCCTCCCCTACCCTGGACGACGCTGGGCCAATTGTGCGCCGCCCCATGGGTCTCCCGGTCGCGGCCGGCTACGACAGAGCCTAGATTGCTAAGGTGTATGTAAACTTCCGACTTCAACTGTAGATAGTGTACCACTGACCTGTACTGACACCTAGAACACTTCCTTATCTGGAGGAGAACTGTTTCATATGTACAGCTTTTTTTTTAAGTATAGAAAGAAAGTAAGAGATGTGAAGTGTAGGAGACAGTAAGATATGTTAAGTATAGGAGACAATCAAAGATGTGAAGTATAGAAGACAGTAAGAGATGTGAAGTATAGGAGACAGTAAGATATGTGAAGTATAGGAGACAATCAAAGATGTGAAGTATAGAAGACAGTAAGAGATGTGAAGTATAGGAGACAGTAAGATATGTGAAGTATAGGAGACAATCAAAGATGTGAAGTATAGAAGACAGTAAGAGATGTGAAGTGTAGGAGACAGTAAGAGATGTGAAGTATAGGAGACAGTAAGAGATGTGAAGTATAGGAGAAGGTAAGAGATGTGAAGTATAGGAGACAGTCAAATATGTGAAGTATAGGAGACAGTAAGAGATGTGAAGTATAGAAGACAGTAAGATATGTGAAGTATAGGAGACAGTAAGAGATGTGAAGTATAGGAGACAGTAAGAGATGTGAAGTTTAGGAGACAGTAAGAAATGTGAAGTGTAGGAGAAGGTAAGATATGTGAAGTATAGGAGACAGTAAGAGATGTGAAGTATAGGAGACACTTATGTGCAGTCACTAGGGGGCAGCACTGTTCTGTACTGTACCTGTTAGTGGGAGGGCTCTTTGGCTTCTGCTGTACTTTCCTGGCTTGTCCTGGAGACTCACCCACCCTGAGAGAACAGAACGATACACATCAGAATAATTATCTAAAAGATGTCAGCCGAACATGAGTACATGAGTTCTCCTGACATAAATATATTTGGGATATTTCATCATAGGCTGATCTCCTGGTACAAATTCAACTAAGCCATCTGGTTTGATTACAGATCCACCATGTAACCAGTCCCACAGGACTCCACCCCCTCACCTCTTCTTCCTGTCCAGTGACCTCTGTGTGGCAGCAGACAGCATTCTGTCCTTAGAGCTCCTGGCTTTCTCCTATGGACCACACACACACACACACACACACACACACACACAGTCAGCAGATTCTCAGATTCAGTTACACATCAGAATCATCAACAGTATGTTTTAGCCCAGGGTCAGTATGTTTTAGGCCAGGGTCAGTGTGTTTTAGGCCAGGGTCAGTGTGTTTTAGGCCAGGGTCAGTGTGTTTTAGACCAGGGTCAGTGTGTTTTAGACCAGGGTCAGTATGTTTTAGGCCAGGGTCAGTATGTTTTAGGCCAGGGTCAGTATGTTTTAGGCCAGGGTCAGTGTGTTTTAGGACAGGATCAGTGTGTTTTAGGCCAGGGTCAGTGTGTTTTAGGCCAGGGTCAGTATGTTTTAGGCCAGGGTCAGTATATTTTAGGCCAGTGTCAGTATGTTTTAGGCCAGGGTCAGTGTGTTTTAGACCAGGGTCAGTGTGTTTTAGGCCAGGGTCAGACAGAGATTTAGGCCAGGGTCAGTGTGTTTTAGGCCAGGGTCAGTATGTTTTAGGCCAGGGTCAGTATGTTTTAGGCCAGGGTCAGTGTGTCAGTGTGTTTTAGACCAGGGTCAGTGTGTTTTAGGCCAGGGTCAGACAGAGATTGTGACAGATGAATCAACATTATTTCCATGGGGCTCATACGTTGATGGACAACAGAGAGAAAGGAGAGTTTTTATGTATGTTTTTGTACACCAAAAGTTTAACTCTTTGACAGATTAAATCTGACATTATCATTTCAAGAGTTTCTTTCCAAAACGCTATACATCCATTTTCAGAAATGTTGGTATATGAGCTTTTATTGTTTAAAGAAATTATGAAAGAGATTGGTGTGTTTCTTCACTATCTATTCATGGCTTTCAATGACAGACATGTATTTGTTTGAAATCTCACTTGATGGTTTCATTTCAGAGAAAATTATCATGTTTTTTTGCAAAACACTATATATCCACCTCAGTATCAATAAATAAGTAGTACTGCTAGGTTTTACACAACCAAATGTAACAACTTTTTTTTATATATATATATATATAAAGAACTGTATGTAACTGTATATTAATTAATCAATACAATAATATGAGATCTGTATGTAAAACATTTACATTTGACATTTTAGTCATTTAGCAGATGCTCTTATCCAGGGTGACTTAGAGTTAGTGCATTCATCTTAAGATAGCTATTCACAATCAAATATATAGTATACGAACATTCCATTCCAGCTAAACAACTAGCTATAGTGAAGGTACCTAAAAGTAACAATTTCTGGTGAAAAAACGCAAATGTGCAAAATTGGTGGATATAGCATTTTCAAAATAAACTCTTCATTTGTCTCTGCTAGGCCGTGGCCTTAGGGTCAAGCTAGACTCTGCTTTAAAAAGTAAAATAATGTTTTGTCTTAGGTCACTTGTTTTTGTGATTTCTTTACTGTGAGAATGACAAGGTTTAAGTCTCTCTGCTATGATTGCCCTATTTGTGTGACTGACAGTTAAAAGTCCCAACCAGGGTGTTGTGGTTGGTCTAAGTCTGTGATTGAAAGGTGAAATGTCCAGTCAGGTTACCATTTCTCTTAGCTTCTTCTCTGTGCGGACCTCTCTGTCCAGCTGCAGCAGAGCTAGCCTCTCCTCCAGGGGCATCTCAAAGAAGATGTCATGGACGTCATATTGAGCTGCACGCAACTGATGGAGAGGACACACACACAATATAATCAATACTCGTAGTCATCCGGTTCCACTTTCTGTGTCTCTCTCTCTCTCTGTGTTACCTGTGCCCTGACTCTCTCCTGCAGAGACAGATCCTGTGCTGTGATGGATCCTCTCTTCTGTGGAGCTTCAGTCTGGAACAAGCGGATGAACTCTTGTGTGTCCTAAAACCATACACACACACAGATGTAAAAATGGTACCATTTAAATTATTAATTATTAAAGGTTATTGTCTTTAAATCAGTCAAAGTCCAATATGATTGTGTTTCAGTTCCATTATGATTCAGTTGCTATTACCCTACATAACTATACTGTATAGTTACTATACATCTACATTGTGTATACATGTGTGTGTCTGTGTGCAGATATGAGAGTGCTCTCACCTGAATGGTCTGGCGCAGCTGTTTGACCTTCTCTGTCTGGAGCAGTCTGCGGGTGAGGAACCCACGACTGATGGCTCCCAGACGACACAGCGCCCTCTGCTGTTCAACTGTCACAACCTGAGTGAGGAGCAGTAGAACATTCCAGGAATAGACACATGGAAATCAACTTACACACACTCAAGAGAAGATTGTATTATATTAAATATATTGTATTACAAAACAATGAAACACACATATACATAGAACATAATTCTGGAAATGGAAACACAAGAGGGAGCACCAACAGTTGGGACCACACACATATATGTAGAAGCACACGCATACACACACACACGCACCTGACTGAGCCTTCCCCGGGGCTTGCTGGCCCCCCAAGTGGACCCCCACAGGTAGACAGGAGGCTGCATGGAGGGAGAGGGAGCACTGGAGCTCAGTGGAGAGGTGAAACCTAGAGAGAGAGTGGAAAGATACCTTTTACACATTACATTCATACAGAAACAGGCAAACAAGCAATAAACAATTTACTTTGCCAAGATGGCTTTACATATCTGAGACCTACAGGGGAACCATTGTTGCAGTATATGCATTTATTGTGTAAACAGTTTGGTTGGTATTTTATTGATTAATTTGCACATAAAAAAAAAAAACACAATATGAAGATGAGAATTAAAAGACAAAATAAATGTACAAGTGGAGGAGAGGTGAAAACTAAAACACCCTAAGGGTTTTGTAAAGCACCTCCCTATTTCAAAATAGTAATAGAAAAAATAGTAATATCACCCAATGCTTCAACCCAAAGACATCTACAGAGGTAATGGTTTGTGTGTCTGAGTTATTCTTCCATGCCACAGTACACCTACCCATGCTGTGTACACTGTGTCTAGGTGACCTATCAGCAGGACTCAGGGTGGGGCTAAGGCCAGGGCAGGAAGGGCTGAGGCCAGGGTAGATGTCACTCACAGATCTCCGGTCACGCCCATCGTCCCCACACTGGGGCCGGCCACACCCCTGCTCTCTTAGCCTCTTCTCCTTCTCATCCAGCTCCTAATAAAGACACAGAGAAACACACACACACACACACATGTGCACACGCACGTGAACACATACACGGATGTGTAGCCTTGAGCACTGGACAGACAGTCACTTCTCTACAGCAGCCAAACAATTACACTTTGCAAATGCTAACATATTCAAACTTATGTAACTTAAAGCCACATTCTGGGATATAAAAACACTTGTTTTGGTATACAGCTGAGGGGTGGGGCTAGGGAAATGTAACCCCTCTCAAATTCCTACTAGGCAGTGCTCTAGACGCAAGGACTGACAGGCCATGACATCCAAGAAACAGCTTCCCAAATCCCAGACTGTAGCTTTAAAGTTTCATTCTCTGTGTGACATTCTGTCTGCATATATTATATATAATATCACAAACTAGGAAAGAATGCACTGATAGTTATGGAAAAATAGTGACAAATGTTGGTTTTGCTACATTGAGTGGGGTCAACATCCCATGGTGTAGTTCCATGTCCTGACCTGACAGAGGCGCTGTTGTTCTCTCTCCTGTTCAGCCATGAGAAGAGACATCTGCAGGGCATGCTCCTCCTCCAGACGCCTCTTCATCTCCTCCAGAGCACTCACACGTCGCTGGGTCTCCTCTGAAACACACACACACACAAACGCACATGAACGCACCCAGGGATGCACACATACACATGCACAAACCACACACACAAGCATGAACGCACACACACAATTATTTTTAAAAAATTGTCAATGCTTGCACGAAAAGTAGTGGACTTCATATTCAAAACAAATTAATCACAGAGAACAGACTGTCCTGTATAGTCTTCTTCATAACACACACCATCTCTCTCTCTCTCTCTCTCTCTCTCTCTCTCTCTCTCTCTCTCTCTCTCTCTCTCTCTCTCTCTCTCTCTCGCTCTCTCTCTCTTGCTCACCTGTCTTACTGTCCTGTTCCTCTAGGGAAGAGCTGGGTGTGATCCGTCCATCATGGGGCCCCTGAGGCCCCTCAGTCTCCAGCCTCATCTTGACGTGACAAGGAGAGAGGTCAGGGGTCAAGGGCCTCACGTGGGGCCTTAGCAGCGCGGCCGAAGGGTTCTCCACTTCATAGGACTGGTTCAGGGGGACCGCGGGGCTCCTACGGCTGGGGGGCAAAAGAGGCACTCCTCCCATGAAGCGCGGGAGCCTCTCCTGGCTGCGGTCCATACCAGGTCCCGAGGCGGAATGGGAGGAGTGGAGCTGGCTGTCTAGGGTGTGGCAGCGCCGGCGAAACCCAGAGCTGATGATGTCATGATGCCCAAGTGAACCAGGACCGGAGGTGCTGACTGGGCTGCAGCTCTTCTCCTGGACCTGGCTGGTGCCACACTGGCTGCTACGACGACTACTGCTACCGTCACTGACGCCTGACCCCCGATCCGGTGACCTCATCACCCCTGTCGCCATGACAACAGCGCTCTCCTGGTGCCTCCCGGCTAGCCCTCTGGGGATGAGGTCGACCGGGCCAATGGGGAAGGAGATCATGATGTTGCCAGTGGACACTGGGCGTGGTCGCCGGCGGTGGGGGCGGGGACTCATGCTGGGTTCGGGGCTGGGCAGGAGGGCGTAAGCGTCGGGGAGGCCAGACGAGAGGTAGCTAAACCGGGAGTCATATGGATTACACATAGCCTGGTACTGGGCTTGAGCTTGGGCAGGATACTGGCTCTGGTGCGGGATGTGGGCCTGGGTCTGAGGTGGGCTTAGCGGACTGTGGCGCAGGCTGTACCCCTGTTCAGGTCTCATCTCTCCCAGAGGACTGCGGCTCTCGTTCTCCTTGTCAGAGAGGCTCTCCGCGGGCGGGGTGGTTGGAGTGACCCCACCGATGACCTTTGACCCCCTCTGGGCCTGCTCTCTCTCCACGTACTCCCTCGACCTTCTCAGAAGGCTCTGGAGACTCACATCCTGAACGCCCCCCATCTCTTCTTCTCCCCTCTCTACCTCCCACCTCTCCTCCTCTACCTGGTTCTCTCTCTCCTCTGCTCTGTACCCATTCAGGACTATGGGGGACTCAAGTTGAGGGGTGGTGGGCCGATCAGCTATGGGTAGCCCAACCACACCACCACCCCTGGGTAGCCCAGGGGAGTCTGTGACCAGGGTGTAGCCATTCACTGTCTCAGGTTTTGGGGAAAGGCAATACGGCGGAGTTGGTGGATCCATTTTACCCTCCATCTCTGGTACTTTGTCCACCTGTAGTCAGAGAGGCAGAGAGAAGAGGGGAATTAACACAAATAATCAGATATGTGGCTGCGTCCGACAAAGCACCCTTTTCCCTTTGTAACATGCACTACTTTTGACCAGAGGTAGTGCACTTCATAGGGAATAGGGTGCCATTTAAGACTAACAATTATTATTACAATCTAGAATGAGAAAATTATAGGTTAAAGTCAGGTCAGTTGTTGGCTGTTTACTCCCTCTACATCAGACACTTGATTGATCTACTGTATACAGTGTTCTCAACAGGCTGGGCAGTCCCATTTCCCTCAAGTGTTTGAGGACAAGAAGATAAGATATACGATTTTTTTCCACTTGTTCGGAAACAAGTCAAAGTTGTTTCACTTCAAGTCATTGAGAAACTGAAGTGGAATCTGTGTTGTTGAAATAGTCTTCTTGATATGTTTTACAGTAGACTTTAGGGAGACAGGTCCGGTGTAAAGCAGGTAAAAATAGCATTGCCTAGTGAGTCCCCCCACTGGTATTTAAGGTTGTGTGGCTAGTGCAGTGTTACATTAGAAACTTCAGATCATGAGTTAAGGTAATGTACTACATTTTAGGGATGACAAACAGGTATTTTCCCACACAGGTACATTTAAATAAAAACTCCTGAAGGGCTGGGTTTTCCAACACCTTCGTCGCTAAAGTTATTTACATACATAACATTTAACATTTAACATTTTAGTCATTTAGCAGACGGTCTTATGCAGAGCAACTTACAGTTAGTGCATTCATCTTAAGGTAACTAGGTGAGACAACCACCTATCACAGTCATAGTAAGTCAAATTTTTCCTCAATGAAGCGGCTATCAGCAAAATCAGTGCTAGTAAGAAAACACAAGTCAAGTGAACTCTGGAAGACCCAGACTCATGCCACTCGTAAAACAGCAAAGCTCTTCATTTGGCACATTTGTTCACACATAGAACATTGACCGTCAAAAATTGATTATTCAGGTGTCCCTCTCTCGCGGCTACTATTTTAGCTCATTTTGGAAACGTTTGGGAAATGGTTGGAAAACGTTTCAAGTTTTAATGTCAAATGCACAAGTACAGTGAAATGACTCTCTTGCAAGCTCAAACCCCAACAATGCAGTAATCAATAACAAGGTATTACTAAAAATAACAAGGTAGAACAAAAACACATAAGATATAAAAATAAGAAGAACAGGATCAAGTAAATAAGCATCCTATATACAGGGTCAGTTCCAGTACCATATTTACAATGTGCAGGGATACTGGATCTATAGAGGTAGATATGTATAGGTGTAAGGTGACTAGGCATCAGGATATATGATAAACAGAGTAGCAGCAGCGCATATGATAATTGTATGTGAGTGGGTGTGTGTAGAGTCATTATAAATGTGTGTGCATATTATGTGTGAGCAAAAGATGGAGTGATTGTTTGTGTGTGTGTTGGAGTATCAGTGTGTGTAGTGTGTAGGGTCCTGTGAGTGTGCATAGAATACAAAGGTCAACTCAGATAGTCCGTGTAGCCATTTTGTTAGATACAGTATTTAGTTAACTATTTAGCAGTCTTATGGCATAGGGATAGAAGCTGTTCAGGAGCCTGTTGGTGTCAGACTTGATGCACCGGTACCGCTTGCCATGCAGAGGCAGAGAGAACAGTCTATGGCAGGGTTCCCCTAGGTGGCGGCCCGCAGGTGGTTGTATTTGTCCCCCCTAGTTTTCTGAGCAAAAACAAATGTAATACAAATCAAATGTTTTTGTTGAATTTTCATTGTTGGACATAAGAAACTGTAAAAACACCAGGAACTCAGCTCCAAGTGATTTTAATTTGGGAAATCTGTTCCCACAACCATCGGCTCAAGAAAAAAACCGGCCCACGGCTGAATCTAGTTGATGATCCCTGGTTTATGGCTTGGGTGGTTGAAGTCTTTGGGAAATGGTTGTATGAGACTGACCTGAGCATTGTCCAGGATGTCCTGAACCCTGGCCAGCAGGCTGCTGCTGCGTAGTGTCTGTCTGTCCACCTCCAGCTGGGCAGCCCTCTGTCTGTACTGGGACATCTCCCGTCGCTGCTCCACACTCAGCTGAGGATGGATCACAATAAACACACACAGTCAGAGAAACACACACATACATAGTCAGATAAAGACAAACAGACAGACAGGCACACATGCACCCACACACATTCTCCCCTGGGTCTCTCGGAATCCATGTGACAATGTTATATTACACTCTTAGAAAAGAAGGTGCTATCTAGAACCTTAAAGGGTTCTTCGACTGTCCCCTTAGGAGAACCCTTTGAAGAACCATTTTTGGTTGCAGGCAGGACCCTTTTGGGTTCCATATAGAACCCTTTCTACAGAGGGTTCTACATAGAACCCAAAACGATTCTACCTGGAACCCAAACGGGTTCTACCTGGAACCAAAAAAGGGTTCTCCTATGGGGACAGCTGAATAACCCTTTTGGAACCTTTTTTTCTACGAGTGTAGGCTACTTCTTCCTCAGAACACAATGGTCCAGTTCTGGAATGTGAGACAGAAACAGAGCAGGCCTAATAACCTTCCCTCTCATCAGCTCTCAAACCTCCCTCTCTCTCTCTCTCTCTCTCTCTCTCTCTCTCTCTCTCTCGTTCTCTCTCTCTCTCTCTCTCTCTCTCTCTCTCTCTCTCTCTCTCTCTCTTTCTCTCTCTCTCACACTCTCTCTCTCTCGCTCGCTCGCTCTCTCTCTCGCTCTCTCTCTCTCTCTTTCTCTCTCTCTCTCTCTCTCTCTTCAATTTCAATTTGTATTTACAATGGTGTTTGTTCTTCACTGGTTGCCCTTTTCTTGTGGCAACAGGTCACAAATCTTGCTGCTGTGATTGCACACTGTGGTATTTCACCAAATAGATATGGGAGTTTATCAAAATTGGATTTGTTTTCAAATTCTTTGTGGGTCTGTGTAATCTGAGGGAAGTATGTGTCTCTAATATGGTTATGAAGTGCAGCTCAGTTTCCACCTCATCTCCTGCACACGTACGCACAGATGCACACACATAAACCCACACTGCATGCACAAACACACACCCCTCTCTATCCCCCCTCTCACAAACATTTCCTTCACACAGCTCCTCCCAGTAAACTTAATCAGGCAGCAGTCAGACAACATGGATCCTCCTGATATGAATCAACCTAGTTGTTCTTCCATGTCAACACCCCCCCCCCCCCTCTCTCCCCTTGACAGCTGATCCGATTGGGACAAGTAACATGTCTTAGGGAACATCATGATGTGTCAAATCGGAGGGCCTGTTGTCTGGACCTCTGGCAGTCTCTATGGGGGTGCCACAGGGTTCAATTCTCGGGGCAGACTCTATTCTCTGTGTATATCAATGATGTCGCTCTTGCTGCTGGTGACTCTCAGATCCACCTCTACGCAGACGACACCATTTTGTACACATCTGGCCCTTCATTGGACACTGTGTTAACAAACCTCCAAACGAGCTTCAATGCCATACAACACTCCTTCCGTAGCCTCCAACTGCTCTTAAACGCTAGTAAAACTAAATGCATGCTCTTCAATCGAACGCTGCTTGCACCCGCCCACCCAACTAGAATCACTACTCTAATATGTGGACAACTACAAATACCTAGGTGTCTGGTTAGACCGTAAACTCTCCTTCCAGACTCACATTAAGCATCTCCAATCCAAAGATAAATCTAGAATCGGCGTCCTATTTCGCAACAAAGCCTCCTTCTCTCATGCTGCCAAACATGCCCTCGTAAAACCGACTATCCTACCAATCCTTGACTTCGGCGATGTCATTTACAAAATAGCCTCCAACATTCTACTCAGCAAATTGGATGTAGTCTATCACAGTGCCATCTGTTTTGTCACCAAAGCCCCATATACTACCCACCATTGTGACCTGTACGCTCTCGTTGGCTGGCCCTCACTACATATTCGTCGCCAAACCCACTGGCTCCAGGTCATCTATAAATCACTGCTAGGCAAATCCCTGCCTTATTTTAGCTCATTGGTCACCATAGCAACACCCACCCGTAGTATGCGCTCCAGCAGGTATATCTCACTGGTCATCCCCAAAGCCTTTGGCCGCCATTCCTTCCAGTTCTCTGCTGCCAATGACTGGAACGAGCTGCAAAAATCTCTGAAGCTGGAGACTCTTATCTCCCTCACTAACTTTAAGCATCAGTTGTCAGAGCAGCTTACCGATCACTGCACCTGTACACAGCCCATCTGTAATTAGCCCACCCAACTACCTCATCCCTATATTGTTATTTGTTTTGCTCATTTGCACCCCAGTATCTCTATTTGCACATAATTTTCTGCACATCTATCACTCCAGTGTTAATACTAAATTGTAATTATTTAGCACTATGGCCTATTTATTGCCTTACCTCCATTACTTACTACATTTGCACACACTGTATATAGATTTTCTATTGTGTTATTGACTGTACGTTTTGTTTATTCCATATGTAACTCTGTGTTGTTGTTGTTGTTTTTATCGCACTACTTTGCTTTATCTTGACCAGGTCGCAGTTGTAAATGAGAACTTGTTCTCAACTGGCTTACCTGGTTAAATAAAGGTTAAATATTATTATTTTTTTATGATGCTCTCCTCTCCCTGCCAGAGAGGGATACTTTTCCCAAAAAACTCTAATTTTATGAAGTGGTCATACATTGATTCAGACTGTCGCTAATATTGAGTTTTATTGGTAAGATATGTGTATCATATCCAGTGATGATTAAAAGGGCAATCTGCCGTTCCATCCATTTTTGGAAATTAATTATATGTACCCATTGTTTCTTGAAGAATATAACTCATAAAATGCCTCATGGGCTTAGTTCAACTTTAGTACCCCATCAAGAACCCAAAATATAAGCTTGTTTTACTCCAATGTTTGTAAACAAAGTAAATGTAAACAAACACTATTTAGCCTCAAAACATGATTAAAACTATAATTTTTATATCATTGATGGTCAGCCTTGTCTGTCTATGAATTTGAGAGTGGTTACATTTCTCAAGCCCCATCCCCAATCTTTTTACCAAAACAGGGGCAGGGAAAAGGCTTTGAACCATTGATTGCCCCTTTAATACTCTGTGATTTAACAAAATAAACAATTATGTGTTTTTTATGGTGACTCTTTCTCTAAGACATGTGAATTACAAAATGGATAAGCCAGATATTTGGTGTGTGCGTGTGGGCATAATGGTGTGTGTGTGTCCACTCAATGCCCATTGCCCACAATGCTACATTGTAAACCAAAGGATCATTGCATTTAGTTACCATGCAACTTGAGAGTTACAAAACCCCAGACAGGAGAATACCCACACATACACAAACTCTCCTGGGGAACCATGTTGTTGTCATGGGAGAAAGCAAAGTCACCCCCATGACAACAAACTACGCTCACTGGGCTGAATCCTAATTGGATATAAGTATGCTTAACTTAACTCAAACATTTGTGCACATTTACTATTACCTTCACCTTTTATGCAAAGGTTGGAATTACATGCATGGATAATATCTATGGTTAGGATTTAGCCCACAATATATACAATGTACGTAAGGGATAATCAACAAGGGAACATGCGTTCTATGGAAAATAATGAACGACGTGGAAGGTGTGTTCCACAACGCACTAGCGGAGTGGAACTAACCTTCTAAGGAGTGGCATTATTTTTCTTAGAATGCATAGAGTCCCGAGTTGATTATCCCTTTTATGCCATGGCTATAATTGAACACATTTGCAGGTAGAAATGGGTTTAACATCCACTGAAGTAGCTAGCAAGTTTACTAGATGGTGGTCCTCTGTAGCTCAGCTGGTAGAGCACGGCGCTTGTAACGCCAAGGTAGTGGGTTCGATCCCCGGGACCACCCATACACAAAAAAAAAATGTATGCACGCATGACTGTAAGTCGCTTTGGATAAAAAGCGTCTGCCAAATGGCATATTATTATTATTATTATTATTAGATAGCTACAGTAGTTGCTTTGGTAACCAAACATACAGCCTTGCTAGTTTAGCTAACCAAACTATCAGTCCTAGCTTGCTATTATGAAAATCGAATTCAATAATGCCAATAATGATTTCAATTTGACTTTTTTATTCAAAAGCAGCTCAAACATAGAGCTTGTAAGAATGAACTATAGCCATTGAATTCTACCGTGCTGATATACTGTTCGTTATAGGGAAATAATGCACGCTCTAGAATGCCTTTCAAGCCAATCAGAAATGAGTTTTCAACAATGCCATGGTATAAATCTACAGTACATCCAATGCTGGGGAGGAATTGGAAAAAAGACACTGTAATATCCTAGAATTCATATTAAAATGATGTCACTTCAATACAACTCCATTCCCACGTTGCCCCCAATTCTACCCCTGACCTTATGTTACAGTATATCTATGTCTATACTGCTCTCCGCACCTTCTGCCCTTTCCCCCAGACTATCTCCTTACCAAGGGTGAGAGCACAGCCCTTCCATGGAAGTGGATGAAGGAGAGAGCTTCCACAGGACCAGGTGGCTCACAGCCTGTCTGCTGGCCCTGGCTCTTCCCCTGGCTCTCAGTCTGCAATCTGGCCAGGCTCCGCAGGCAGAAGTCCTCATAACTCTCCATGTCCATGTTTGGGCTCCAGCCTCTCAAAACTGCTGCTTACAACAGAGACACAGTCAGAAGAATAGTCATAAAACGGTACAGTATCCAACGAGAGAGGGTATTTCACAAGACACTGGAGGCAGGTGATCGAGCCTATAGGCTAAATGTAAACACAAGAAGCTCTGCTGTGTGTGTGAACCATGAAGGGGTTAGGCACTATCTGCTATCAAGCTATGAGCAACTGGAAGAGTGAGACAAATAAACACAAGGAGGGCTCTGTCATTAGTTACTGTATATCTCACATTCATCACATTCCACTCATGCTATTCTGAGAGGCATGGGCAAGCAGGACTATTTCCAGGATCCATTTGAGAAGCGGATGATGAGGAATCATGTTTCTGATCAATATGATTGCTTTTAAGGGAATGCTCGTCAGCAAAGACAATGAAGGTGCACACGCATGCACACACGCACGCACACACACACGCACGCACAGACACAATATTTTATTTAAACCAGTGTTTAACCCACAATGATTGAGAATTAATGAGATCATCATCATCAAATCAGGAAGCAACGGATAGAATGCCCCACTGACCCAATATCTCAACCAGAATAAGTATGGTCAGATAATTCCAGTAACACCAGTCCATTTTCCTGATAATGTGGTTATTTCATGGATGAATAGATGTAATGAAAAGTCACCTGAGTCAGTGTGTGAATTCCCTGTCTTATTATTGGTTCCCCCAGAGTAGGTAAATAACAGCCACCGCTAGTAGAAGACATACAGTAGCACTGTACGGTGTTATAGTTCATTCATTACATGGCATGATACAAATTACAGTCAAGCGCATCCAGCCTACACTTTTATACATTGTAGCAGAATAGTCTGGCTGGCAACAGTGAAGTCTCGCTACATTTTGCGGTATAGTAATAGTATTTGACTCGTGAAGCAAGCTATCCTTCTACAGCTGTGCCCAGTGGCTGACTGACAGAGGGTTTTGTCCGTGCCCATCCCTCCTCTTACCCTGATTTTCTAGCGTGACATCCACAACCAATGACTTCGTGTATCTATTATCTTACCCTATAGACAAGGTTGAAGACAAATTAATATCTCCTGGCGTCGTTTGTCTTATGGTTTCTGTTCTTTATAGAATTTCAGAATCGTGAATTTCTCTTTTCAATCTCAGGTTTGCCTCAAATGGTCCTCATCACATCGACTTCTTCCGGTCGCAACAGCGCCTCCTAGCAACATAATTTAGGCCCAGTTACATTTCTATCCATAGCACCTTCATTTCCCCTAGCCTAAGCTTCAAATGTTGAAAGGTGTAATATGATTTTACTAAGAAGCAATATGATCATGGCTCCACCAAGCCTAAATTGAGCCCAAATAGGACCCTGTCATGTCCTTTTTGAAATAGACAACCAAGGGGAAAATCATAAAAAGGCTGAAATGGAACCTGATCAGTCATAAAATCTAATCAAATCAAATTTTATTGGTCACATACACATATTTCGCAGATGTTATTGTAGTGTAGCGAAATGCTTGACCTGATGACCTCTTGAATCTGTAAAAGTATTACATGACTCACATTCAAATTGAGTGATTTGACAATGTAATTTACAAATGAAAGCACATTTGAAATAGTGTAAAATGCATAATCAATAATGTCCCATTCAAATTCATCTATTTCCTTCCAACTGTGTTATTGTTTAGTTTATTCAGATTTTGATTTTGTATGAGACAGATATGGATGTTTATGGAAAAGGGCAGATGGTTGAAAATGTGATTCCATTAAGATAATTTGTCACATCCTTTATCAATATATTGCTTTAGTGGGTGAACCTTCAAATTATTGCATTGTCAATTCAGTGTGGCATAAATTACAATAACATAAAACAACACGGGATTGAGAAATATTTTTATTCTTTTTCTAAAATAATTGTTTTGATTAAATAAACAGAGTTGCTACAGTTGAACATTGTTGCATTAAAACGTATTCAGTGGCGATTTTAGCATGTCAATCTTGATGGGGCAAACTCAACAAAAATGTTTTTTATGCATGCCAGAAAAGCCACTACACAACACAACACTAAACAATACAATAATTGCACTGTAACGGTGACAAACGGTGCCCACAAACTGTTAGGGATTACATAAAGCTGTCCCAACAGCAGAGCTTTCTTTTCAGCAGCATGGAGGGAATCCTTATCCCTGCTACACCTGGCTATCAGCAGAGCCTTGTCTGGCAGCGAAACAGTTCATTCAGCCTCGTTTACTGCCTTAAAAAAAAAAAAATCAGCTGATATGGCTGACTTGCTTAATCAAATGTGGTTTCTACTGAAAATTGAGATGTACAAACTATGGCATAAGGGGACGACGAGCGGATAAGAGGCAATCCGTAATTTCGATTAAGACATTAATGAGCGAGCTAGGACGGACTTAGTCAATATAACTATTTGTTCAGTACTTTTGAAATGACCACCCATACGTAAAAATGTATGCACACATGACTGTAAGTCGCTTTGGATAAAAGCGTCTGCTAAATGGCATATTATTATTATTATTATTATTATTATATTATTATTAAATGTACAGCGACAGAATTCAGAACATTGGCCGTTCTTACAGTATTCTCCCTGTACACCATGTCAGTGTTTGAAGTGGATGTGGTGTTGGAGTCAGGCGCAGGACACAGAAGCTAGTCCAACAGACTTTACTAGTCAGAAATATGACAATACAAAAAGAACGGGCCTCAAACAACGGAGGCGAGCGATATGCAAACAGTGCGTAAAACACGAAATATAAGCGATGCGCAAACAGTGCGTCAATACACTTAAATACACCAGAGCAAAATCCAAAACCCTAACGGACAGGCGGACAACAACACACAACTACAAACAAAACCAAAGGAAACTTATAGGTGACATAATCAATAAGTGATAAGACACAGGTGCACCAAACAGACAAAACCAAACAAACATAGAGAGCATCAAACGGTAGCAGCTAGTACTCCGGGGACGACGAACGCCGAAGCCTGCCCGAACAAGGAGGAGGAGCAGTCTCGGCGGAATTCGTGACACTACCCCCCCCTTGACGCGCGGATCCAGCCGTGCGCCGACCCCGGCCTCGGGGACGGCCAGGAGGACGTGGAGCAGGGCGCGTGGGATGACTACGATGGAACTCAGTCAGGAGGGATGGATCTAAAATGTCCCTCCGAGGCACCCAGCACCGTTCCTCCGGACCGTACCCCTCCCACTCCACGAGATATTGTAGACCCCCCATCCGACGTCTCGAATCCACGATGGACCGGACTGAGTACGCCGGAGCCCCCTCGATGTCCAGTGGGGGCGGAGGGGTCTCCCTTATCTCACTCTCCTGGAGTGGACCAGCTACCACCGGCCTGAGGAGAGACACATGGAATGAGGGGTTAATGTGATAGTCATTGGGCAGTTGCAACCTGTAACACACCTCATTCAATCTTCAAATGGCCCCACAAACCGCCGGCCAAGCTTCCGGCAGGGCAGGCGAAGGGGCAGGTTTCGAGTCGAGAGCCAGACTCGATCTCCAGGGGCGTAGACTGGACCCTCACTGCGGTGGAGGTCGGCGCTCGCCTTCTGCCTGCGGATGGCCCACTGCAGATGGACGTGGGCAGCATTCCACGTCTCCTCCGAGCGCCGAAACCACTCATCCACCACAGGAGCCTCGATCTGGCTCTGATGCCATGGTGCCAGAACCGGCTGATAACCTAACACACACTGAAAAGGGGTCAGGTTAGTAGAGGAGTGGCGGAGAGAGTTCTGAGCCATCTCTGCCCAGGGGATATACCCCGACCACTCCTCCGGCCGGCCCTGGCAATAGGATCTCAGAAACCTACCCACATCCTGGTTTACTCTCTCCACCTGCCCATTACTCTCCGGGTGGTAACCCGAGGTAAGGCTAACCGAGACCCCCAAGCGTTCCATGAACGCCCTCCAGACTCTAGAGGTGAACTGGGGACCCCGATCAGACACTATATCCTCGGGAACCCCGTAGTGCCGGAAGACGTGGGTGAACAAAGCCTCAGCGGTCTGTAGGGCAGTAGGGAGACCCGGCATAGGAATGAGACGACAGGCCTTAGAGAACCGATCCACAACGACCAGAATAGTGGTATTCCCCTGGGAGGGGGGAAGGTCCGTGACAAAGTCCACCGAGAGGTGAGACCACGGCCGTTGTGGAATGGGCAGGGGTTGTAACTTACCCCTGGGCAGGTGTCTAGGCGCCTTACACTGAGCGCACACCGAGCAGGAGGAGACATAAACCCTCACGTCCTTAGCCAATGTTGGCCACCAGTATTTAACACTAAGGCAGTGCACTGTCCGGCCAATACCTGGATGTCCAGAGGAGGGTGACGTATGAGCCCAATAAATGAGCTGATCACGGATCTCGAGCGGCACGTACGTCCGACCCACTGGACACTCTGGGGGAGTAGGGTCGGTGCGTAACGCCCGCTCAATTTCCGCATCGACCTCCCATACCACCGGTGCCACCAGACAAGACTCTGGCAGTATGGGAGTGGGCTCAATGGACCTCTCCTCTGTGTCATACCGCCGGGACAGGGCGTCTGCCTTACCGTTCTGGGACCCTGGGATGTACGTGATCTTAAAAACGAACCGGGTCAGGAACATGTTCCACCTAGCCTGACGAGGGTTTAATCTCCTAGCTGCCCGGATGTACTCCAGGTTACGATGGTCGGTCAGAATGAGAAAAGGGTGTTGAGCCCCCTCAAGCCAATGCCTCCACACCTTTAGGGCTTGAACCACGGCTAACAGCTCCCTGTCCCCTACGTCATAATTACGCTCCGCCGGGCTGAGCTTCTTAGAATAAAAAGCGCAGGGACGGAGCTTAGGTGGCGTGCCTGAGCGTTGCGACAGTACTGCCCCAATACCGGCCTCTGACGCGTCCACCTCTACCTGGAACGCTAAAGCGGGGTCCAGGTGCGCTAGCACCGGAGCCGAGGTGAACAGGTCTTTCAGTTTACAAAACGCCCTGTCCGCCTCAGCTGACCACTGCAAACGCACCGGGCCCCCCTTCAGCAGGGAAGTAATGGGAGCTGCTACCTGTCCAAAACCCCGGATAAACCTCCGGTAGTAATTGGCAAAACCCAAAAACTGCTGCACCTCTTTCACAGTGGTTGGGGTTTGCCAGTTACGCACGGCTGACACACGGTCAATCTCCATCTTCACCCCTGACGCGGACAACCGATGACCCAAGAAGGAGATGGACTCCTGGAAAAACAGACATTTCTCTGCCTTGACATACAAGTCATGCTCCAACAGTCTACCCAACACTCGGCGTACCAGGGCTACATGCTCAGCACCTGTAGCAGAGTACACTAAGATGTCGTCAATGTACACTACCACTCCCTGCCCATGCAGGTCCCGGAAGGTCTCGTCCACAAATGATTGGAAGACTGAAGGAGCATTCATTAACCCGTTTGGCATGACAAGATACTCAAAATGACCTGAGGTGGTACTAAATGCTGTCTTCCATTTATCCCCCTCCCTAATGCGCACCAAGTTATAAGCGCTCCTGAGATCCAGTTTTGTGAAGAACCGCACCCCGCGTAATGATTCAGTCATACTCGCAATCAGAGGAAGAGGGTAACTGTATTTCACAGTGATCTGATTGAGACTACGATGATCAATACACGGGCGCAAACCTCCATCTTTCTTCTTCACAAAAAAGAAACTCGAGGACGCAGGGGAAGTGGAGGGCCGTATGTATCCCTGTTTCAGGGACTCAGCTATGTATGTCTCCATAGCCGCCGTCTCCTCTTGAGACAGAGGATACACATGGCTCCGCGGAAGTGCCGCACCTGTCTGGAGGTTTATCGCACAATCTCCCTGCCTATGAGGTGGCAATCGTGTCGCCCTCATCTTGCTGAACACGAGTGCCAAATCCTCATACTCAGGGGGAATGTGCATTGCGGGCACTTGGTTCGGACTCTCCACTGTGGTCGCCCCCACGGAAACACCTAGACATCGCCCAACACACTGGCCAGACCATTCCTTGAGAGCCCTCTGTTGCCACGAAATGGTGGGGTCATGGGTGACTAACCAAGGAAGCCCCAGCACCACGGGATACGCAAGAGAGTCAATTAGGTACAACTTAATAATCTCCTCATGACCCCCCTGCGTCTTCATCTTTATTGGCGCTGTGACTTCCCTAATCAACCCAGACCCCAACGGGCGGCTATCTAGGGCATGGACAGGAAAGGGTGCATCAACGGGCAGGAGGGGAGTCCCTAACCTAGAACAAAATTTCCGATCATTAAAATTCCCAGCTGGGCCTGAATCGACTAGCGCCTTATGCTGGGAATGAGATGCAACCTGAGGAAATACTACAGGTATACAAAAGTGAACAACAGAGAGCTCTGGGTGAGTGGGGCGCATACTCACCTGAAATGACTCTCCAGTGCGCGACCTGTTGTCCCGATTCCCTGGAGACCCTCCCCAGCACCTAGCCGCAGTGTGTCCTCCACGGCCACAGCTGGTGCAGGGGACGGCCCCCCTCGGATTCTCTCTCCTTCTCCCTCTAGCGCCAGCACCCCCGAGCTCCATTGGGCTCGGCTCGGAGGTGCTGGGGAATTGAATGGACGGCCCCATCTCGGGACGTCCGTGGGTGGCCAGCAGGGTATCCAGACGGATGGACATGTCCACTAGCTGGTCAAAGGACAGATTGGTGTCCCTGCAGGCCAGCTCTCGACGAACGTCCTCTCGCAGGCTACACCTATAGTGGTCGATGAGGGCCCTCTCATTCCACCCCGCATCCGCCGCTAGAGTCCGGAAATCCAGGGCGAAATCCTGTGCGCTCCTCTTCCCCTGTCGGAGGTGGAACAGACGCTCCCCCGCCGCTTTACCCTCAGGAGGGTGATCAATAACAGCCCTGAAGCGGCGGGAGAACTCCGTGTAGCTGATGGTGGCGGCGTCTATTCCCCTCCATTCGGCGTTGGCCCACTCCAACGCCTTGCCGGAGAGACAGGAGATGAGGGCGGACACGCTCTCGTATCCCGAGGGCGCCGGGTGTATGGTGGCCAGGTAGAGTTCCACCTGAAGGAGGAACCCCTGACACCCGGCTGCTGTGCCATCATACGCCCTCGGGAGCGAGAGCCAAATCCCACTGGATTCCGGAACCGGTCTGGTGGGACTGGCCGATGGTGGTGGTAATGTAGGAGGAGGTGTGGGCACGCCTCCCCTTTCCCATCGGCGCAGGGTGTTCATGACCTCCTGCATGGCGGAGCCGAGTTGCTGGATCCTGGCGTCCTGGCAGCTGACCCGATCCTCCAGCGACTCGGTCGCCGCCGCTGCTCCTGCTGACTCCATTGATGGTGTGTTGTTCTGTCAGTGTTTGAAGTGGATGTGGTGTTGGAGTCAGGCGCAGGACACAGAAGCTAGTCCAACAGACTTTACTAGTCAGAAATATGACAATACAAAAAGAACGGGCCTCAAACAACGGAGGCGAGCGATACGCAAACAGTGCGTAAAACACTAAATATAAGCGATGCGCAAACAGTGCGTCAATACACTTAAATACACCAGAGCAAAATCCAAAACCCTAACGGACAGGCGGACAACAACACACAACTACAAACAAAACCAAAGGAAACTTATAGGTGACATAATCAATAAGTGATAAGACACAGGTGCACCAAACAGACAAAACCAAACAAACATAGAGAACATCAAACGGTAGCAGCTAGGACTCCGGGGACGACGAACGCCGAAGCCTGCCCGAACAAGGAGGAGGAGCAGTCTCGGCGGAATTCGTGACACACCAAGTCAGAACCGTAGGATAAATAAAGGGGTCATATAAGCAGACAATGAAAGAACGTTGCAATATTACAATATTATTATATTACAATATTCGATTATTACATTTCTGAAAAACAGGCTATAGGCTACATGTGCACCACCAAGTCAGAACAGTAGGCTAAGTTATGAGGGGGAGAGGGACCAAATTATTATGGCGAGGCACATGGGCTACTAACAGCTTACTACACAACATACACTTAGTATTACTTTCTTAGCTACAGTATACATATCTCCCTGGCATATTACATCATTTATGCAGTAGCATACAGTACATTTTTGGACTCACCTTGTTGTGCTGTGCTCACTTGTACAGGAAGGTGGCGTGGCGGTCCTTCTTGTGGGCAAATTTTGTCATCAAACTTTGTCATCAAAGTCTGGCATTCTCTGGATTTATGGTGCTTTCAAGACAACTGGGAACTCTGAAAAAAACAAAGTCGAATCATGACGTCAGTGACCTTCAGGTCGGAGCTCTAGAAAGAGGCCCGAGTTACCAACATGGAATTCCGAGTTGGATGACCGTTCAAAATGTATTTTCCCAGTCAGAGCTCGATTTTTTCTGAGTTCCCAGTTGTCTTGAACTCTCTGAAGTCTGAGATTTCCCAGTTCCGAGTTTCCAGTTGTTTTGAACGCAGCAGAAGTCATGCTGGATTGACAGCATGGCCAATGTAGTCAATATTTTCTGGCCCATGGTGTTGCATGTAAATGTTTATCCATTTAAGTTTGGAAAAGAGACCCTTAAATCCAGACTTGGACCACACACCCACTCCACTGAATAGCAGGCTAGTGATTGCTTTGCAACGCCTGCAAACCACTCATTGTTGAATTTGCAATTTCCAACTTGTTGTGTAATGTTTCTGTCCAATGGCCGATGAGCAACGATACGTTTTATCTATAGTTTATCTTCATATGACAAGGATTGAAAAGGATTTGCCAGTAGATTGTCGACTTGATTCACGATTATGACTGCTTGCCTAGCTTGCGAGCTAAGACTTTGAAAGTATGATGTTGACATGATCAGTCCAATCAAAGCTACAGTAGATATAAGGTGATTTGATGTCATTTTATCTGTGGCCAATGACCTTGAGCCTTCTTGGATGGGCACTTCTGATGTAACTCTATGGCAGCACCCATGGGGCTTGAATTCTGCGGTGACGTAGTGTCCCCATTAGTGACAGAACACTGAGCCAATCACGGCACATCTAGAGAACATTACCAACTCCTACACTCCGTATTTTCTGCTGGCTGTCCCACCAACACAGAAAGCAATGAGCTAGGGTGAAACACCTGCATTTTGGAGCTGCCTTACTCAAGAAAGCAAAAAAGAGACCATGTTTGTATGTGGCTTTATTAACTCAATTATTTGTTTTTGTTTTTGTATTGTTTGCAAACTGATATGTGACACGTATTAATGCCAAAAATAACATGCAAAACAGGCAACAACAAAACATAATATATACAGTGGGGAGAACAAGTATTTGATACACTGCCGATTTTGCAGGTTTTCCTACTTACAAAGCATGTAGAGGTCTGTAATTTTTATCATAGGTACACTTCAACTGTGAGAGACGGAATCTAAAACAAAAATCCAGAAATCACATTGTATGATTTTTAAGTAATAATTTTCATTTTTTTGCATGACATAAGTATTTGATACATCAGAAAAGCAGAACTTAATATTTGGTACAGAAACCTTTGTTTGCAATTACAGAGATCATACGTTTCCTGTAGGTCTTGACCAGGTTTGCACACACTGCAGCAGGGATTTTGGCCCACTCCTCCATACAGACCTTCTCCAGATCCTTCAGGTTTCGGGGCTGTCGCTGGGCAATATGGACTTTCAGCTCCCTCCAAAGATTTTCTATTGGGTTCAGGTCTGGAGACTGGCTAGGCCACTCCAGGACCTTGAAATGCTTCTTACGGAGCCACTCCTTAGTTGCCCTGGCTGTGTGTTTCGGGTCGTTGTCATGCTGGAAGACCCAGCCACGACCCATCTTCAATGCTCTTACTGAGGGAAGGAGGTTGTTGGCCAAGATCTCACGATACATGGCCCCTTCCATCCTCCCCTCAATACGGTGCAGTCGTCCTGTCCCCTTTGCAGAAAAGCATCCCCAAAGAATGATGTTTCCACCTCCATGCTTCACGGTTGGGATGGTGTTCTTGGGGTTGTACTCATCCTTCTTCTTCCTCCAAACACGGCGAGTGGAGTTTAGACCAAAAAGCTCTATTTTTGTCTCATCAGACCACATGACCTTCTCCCATTCCTCCTCTGGATCATCCAGATGGTCATTGGCAAACTTCAGACGGGCCTGGACATGCGCTAGCTTGAGCAGGGGGACCTTGCGTGCACTGCAGGATTTTAATCCATGACGGCGTAGTGTGTTACTAATGGTTTTCTTTGAGACTGTGGTCCCAGCTCTCTTCAGGTCATTGACCAGGTCCTGCCGTGTAGTTCTGGGCTGATCCCTCACCTTCCTCATGATCATTGATGCCCCACGAGGTGAGATCTTGCATGGAGCCCCAGACCGAGGGTGATTGACAGTCATCTTGAACTTCTTCCATTTTCTAATAATTGCGCCAACAGTTGTTGCCTTCTCACCAAGCTGCTTGCCTATTGTCCTGTAGCCCATCCCAGCCTTGTGCAGGTCTACAATTTTATCCCTGATGTCCTTACACAGCTCTCTGGTCTTGGCCATTGTGGAGAGGTTGGAGTCTGTTTGATTGAGTGTGTGAACAGGTGTCTTTTATACAGGTAACGAGTTCAAACAGGTGCAGTTAATACAGGTAATGAGTGGAGAACAGGAGGGCTTCTTAAAGAAAAACTAACAGGTCTGTGAGACCCGGAATTCTTACTGGTTGGTAGGTGATCAAATACTTATGTCATGCAATAAAATGCAAATTAATTACTTAAAAATCATACAATGTGATTTTCTGGATTTTTGTTTTAGATTCCGTCTCTCACAGTTGAAGTGTACCTATGATCAAAATTACAGACCTCTACATGCTTTGTAAGTAGGAAAACCTGCAAAATCGGCAGTGTATCAAATACTTGTTCTCCCCACTGTATATATATATATATATATATATATATATATATTTTTTTTTTTCTTCTTCTAAACAGGTTGGGTACAAAACAGGTAGGGCTCTGCCCCACCTGCCCTGAATGACGGGTTGCCACTGAACATATTATGATTTAAGCTTTAAACCATGTTCTCTGAAGTATAACATGATGACACACATGAACATTTACAGTTCCAGTCAAAAGTTTGGATAAACCTACTCATTCAAGGGTTTTTCTTTATTTTTACTATTTTCTACATTGTAGAATAATAGTGAAGACATCAAAACTATGAAATAACACATATGGAATCATGTAGTAAGCAAAAAAGTAATAAATAAAATTATATCTTATATTTTAGATTTTTTAAATAGCCACCCTTCGCCTTGATGACAGCTTTGCACACTCTTGGCATTCTCTCAACCTGCTTCACCTGGAATGCTTTTCCAACAGGCTTGAAGGAGTTCCCACATATGCTAAGCACTTGTTGGCTGCTTTTCCTTCACTCTGCCGTCCAACTCATCCCAAACCATCTCAATTGGGTGGCGGTCGGTGGATTGTGGAGGCCAGGTCATCTGATGCAGCACTCCATCACTCTCCTTCTTGATAAAATAGCCCTTACACAGCCTGGAGGTGTGTTGGGTCATTGTCCTGTTGAAAAACAAATTATAGTCCCACTAAGCCCAAACCAGATGGAATGGCGTATCACTGCAGAATGCTGTGGTAGCCATGCTGGTTAAGTGTGCCTTGAATTCTAAATAAATCACAGACAGTGTCACCAGCAAAGCACCCCCACACCATAACACCATAACACCTCCTCCTCCATGCTTTACGGTGGGAAATACACATGCGGAGGTCATCCGTTCACCCACACCACGTCTCACAAAGACACGGCGGTTGGAACCAAAAATCTCAAATTTGGACTCCAGACCAAAGGACAAATGTCCACCGGTCGAATGTCCATTGCTCGTGTTTCTTGGCCCAAGCAGGTCTCTTCTTCTTATTGATGTCCTTTAGTAGTGGTTTCTTTGCAGCAATTCGACCATGAAGGACTGATTCACACAGTCCCCTCTGAGCAGTTGATGTTGAGATGTGTCTGTGACTTGAACTCTGTGAAGCATTTATTTGGGCTGCAATTTCTGAGGCTGGTAACTCTAATGAACTTTTCCTCTGCAGCAGAGGTAACTCTGGGTCTTCCATTCCTGTGGTGGACCTCATGAGAGCCAGTTTCATCATAGCGCTTGATGGTTTTTGCGACTGCACTTGAAGAAACTTTCAAAGTTCTTGAAATGTTCCGTATTGACTGACCTTCATGTCTTAAAGTAATGATGGACTGTCGTTTCTCTTTGCATATTTGAGCTGTTCTTGCCATAATCTGGACTTGGTCTTTTACCAAATAGGGCTATGTTCTGTTAAGCACCCCTACCTTTTCACAACACAACTGATTGGCTCAAACGCATTAAGAAGGAAAGAAATTCCACATTATTAACTTTTAAGAAGGCACACCTGTTAATTGAAATGCATTCCAGGTGACTACCTCATGAAGCTGGTTGAGGGATTGCCAAGAGTGTGCAAAGCTGTAATCAAGCAAAGGCATGTAAAACATTTTTTTTTAATAAAGAAAAACCCTTGAATGAATAGGTGTGTCCAAACTTTTGACTGGTAGTGTATTTCAATGGCCCTTTGCATCTGACATAGCCTACAATATGCATTATGTCCACAAGATAGCGCCCTCACACAGGCAAATTATGGTTGTGGGTCATACGACAGCTTGACAATCATCCAATTTTGCACGTTACAGCTCGTCTTTTGATGCAGTGTTGCGAACAGGATGTACAGTACGCACAATCGCCTGATTGTCCCGCAGTAGATGTCACGCCCTGGCTCTGGGGACTCTAGTATGTTGAGCCAGGGTGTGAGTTTTCATTTGTGTTTGTTCTGGTTTTGTATATCTATGTTGGCCAGGGTGGCTCCCAATCAGAGACGGCTGTAGCTCGTTGTCTCTGATTGGGAGTCATACTTAGGTAGCCGTTAGGCATTCATTTGGGGTGGTTTCTTGTTCCGTGTTGGTTTGTGAATGTAACCAGGGACGTCACGTTTTCGTTTTGTTGTTTTGTTCGTGTGATCATTCATTAATAAATATGTTCGCATTCCACGCTGCGCCTTGGTCCTCCTCTGTTCCCGACGATCGTGACAGAAGAAACCACCAAGATTGGACCAAGCAGCGTGTCCAGGAGCCATCGCCAGGGAGATCTCTAGCAGATCTCCTTCGCCTCCTCGACTGGGTCAAGCCGGGTGAGGAAGAGAAGGGCTGGACTTGGAAGCAGAAGGGCGAAAGTCTGGCGAGGGACATGGAGACCTGGTCCACGGGTAGGAGAGACGCCCAGAAATTTTTTAGGGGGGGGCTCACGCCGTGGACGACGGGGCAGCAGGAGGCCGCCAGGTTAAGGGAGTCACTGGTCACCAGGGGGAAGGAGGATGTAGAGGCACGGCGAGAGGTACTGGGGTGTGTTGCCAGTCCGGTCCAGCCTGTTCCTGAACCCCGCGTAGGGCCAGTGGTGTGTGTTCCCAGTACGGTCCGGCCTGTTCCTGCCACTCGCACCAAGTCTACGGTGCGCGTCGCCAGCTCGGCCCGGCCTGTTCCTGCTCCCCTCACCAAGCCTGTGGTGCGCGTCGCCAGCCCAGTCGGGCCCATTCCTGCTCCCCGCACCAAGTCAGTGGTGCATTTCATCAGCCCTGTCCGGCCCGTTCCTGCTCCCCGCACCAAGTCAGTGGTGCGCGTCGTCAGCCCAGCTCGGCCCGTTCCTGCTCCCCGCACCAAGTCAGTGGTGCGTTTCGTCAGCCCAGCTCGGCCCGTTCCTGCTCCCCGCACCAAGTCAGTGGTGCGTTTCGTCAGCCCAGCTCGGCCCGTTCCTGCTCCCCGCACCAAGTCAGTGGTGCGCTTCGTCAGCCCGGCTCGGCCCGTTCCTGCTCCCCGCACCAAGTCAGTGGTGCGCTTCGTCAGCCCGGTCCGGCCCGCTCCTGCTCCCCGCACCAAGTCAGTGGTGCGTTTCGTCAGCCCGGCTCGGCCCGTTCCTGCTCCCCACACCAAGCCAGTAGTGTGCGTCGTCAGTACGGCACAGCCCGTGCCTGTTTCACCGGTGCCTGGTTCGGCACGGGTCAGCTGCGTCACGCCGGAGCTAGAGCAATCCGCTCCACCAGTGTGCAGTCCAGCTCCGGTCAGCAGGGTCAGACCGGACCAGGGGTACTTTGGGGGGTTAGAGAGGGAGTGGGGATCATGCCCGGAGCCGGATCCGCCTCCAAGGCGGAGTGCCCACCCGGTCCCTCCCCTGTGGTGTTTAGTTGGCGCGGTCGGAGTCCGCGCCTTTGGGGGGGGGGTACTGTCACGCCCTGGCTCTGGGGACTCTAGTATGTTGAGCCAGGGTGTGAGTTTTCATTTGTGTTTGTTCTGGTTTTGTATATCTATGTTGGCCAGGGTGGCTCCCAATCAGAGACGGCTGTAGCTCGTTGTCTCTGATTGGGAGTCATACTTAGGTAGCCGTTAGGCATTCATTTGGGGTGGTTTCTTGTTCCGTGTTGGTTTGTGAATGTAACCAGGGACGTCACGTTTTCGTTTTGTTGTTTTGTTCGTGTGATCATTCATTAATAAATATGTTCGCATTCCACGCTGCGCCTTGGTCCTCCTCTGTTCCCGACGATCGTGACAGTAGAGCCTCAATGTGACTGTCCCTAAAGGGTTTGTTGGCATTGTTCTCCTACAAACAGGAGGACAAAGGGATTTGTCAATTAATACAGCTGGAAGAACAAAGCTCAGAGCTCTCACAAAACATGTTCCTATGTATGTATTCCGAAAACTACAAATGGCATAATAAACTTGAACTTGAAGAATGATACTCAAAATAAATATAAATAGACCTACCTGGAAAGAATGTTGTTTCACTCCAACACAGGCAGCGGAATGCTCCTAACAAAGGGCAATGTCCAGACGTTCTGCTTCTCTACCCAGCAACGCTGTACGGAACTCCTCATGGTGCACATCTGAAGAGTTGTCACACATTGTCCAATAACATTATAAACGTCCATTTGTAGGAAATATTATGCAAGATACTGAACACACATTCACATTATTACCAAATAGGTGCTTGCAGGATGTTTTCATATTTTCTTTGGAAAGTTGACCATTGTTGTGGAAAGGAGTGGTTCCACACACAGCACCACTGACCAGCTTCTCAACTACATCCCGTCTGGACTCTGCTGTGTCTTTCTTCAAGATGCTCTCAATTTCTGGAAGAATAAAAAAAGAGCATGAATCAATTATTCTAATAACTCTATTTCTATGTCTGAGGATCAAGCAAATGCCTTCTGTTGTCACACTGTGGTTAAATGTAGCAAGAGTGTAGCAACCATACCTTCCATGACTGTCTACTAGCCCTCTTGAACACACTTCACATGAATGAAAACAGGCATATCAATCCTACCTTGGGCTGTAGTCAAGCAACTCTCACAATAGGTATCTGCAGAAGGAGAGCACAGATACATAAGAGCCATATACAGTCCAGTACTAGATGTTAGTAGGTAATCATTTTAAAAACAAATCTTTCAAATGGGCTTGTCAGAAGACACATTTTTAACAAAGGTGTGTAGGCTACTTACAGCGATCCACATCGTCAGTCTGTGCAGCAAGCAGCTCAAACAAACAAACAAAGAGCAACAAGTTCCCCATACTGTGTAGTAAATTGTCTATAATCCTGTCAAAAGTGATCCTATCTTCTATTACATGTTAGTCATTTAGCAGACGCTCTTATCCAGAGCGACTTACAGTTAGTGATTACATATTTTTTTTATACTGGCCCCCCGTGGGAATCGAACCCACAACCCTGGCGTTGCAAACGCCATGCTCTATCAACTGAGCTACATCCCTGCCAGCCATTCCCTCCCCTACCCTAGACGACGCTGGGCCAATTGTGCGCCGCCCATTAGTCTCCCGGTCGCGGCCGAGAGAGCCTGGATTAGAACCAGGATCTCTAGTGGCACAGTTAGCACTGCGATGCAGTGCCTTAGACCACTGCGCCACTCAGGAGTTCTATGAGAGTGAGATAGCTGTTCTCACACAACCTATGCAACGTTCCCCTCACTGTATATAGGCCAGTTTAAAAAGAGTACGATTTTATATTAAGGTACTCTTTATAAACGGTGTATAAAGGCTATGTAATGGGGTTATACGTAAGTTACAGGTAGTTCATTTGTTTATAGGTAACACTCTATATATAAAAAACGTATTGTTGTTTACCAAAACAAACAGTGTTAACAGAGAGGAAGAACAGATGCTGAAACCATCCATCCATCCAGCCAGCCGCGCTACAGCTCTGGCTGCACACGGCTAACAGCTACTATATATGGGCATTTTGACCTAAAAAGGAGTGATTTGAAACGCGGTTAATTATTGCTCTCCTCCATGTGATGTCAGTTTGAGCAGCGGAAAATATTACTGTGCCAGTCGGGGAAAGAGCAAACCGAACGTTAGCTACTTTTTAGGCAGGCTTGCCATGCATTGACTTGGTAGCAACATTTTACTTCCTTGAACTGAATTTGGTGGATAACTGAACAGCCACAGACAGACCGTCGTTCATCCTCACAACAACCTGTGGATTTGACAACCAGCGCCGAGTGTAAGTACAGTAAACGTTAGCTAGTTTGGCAATAGTCCCACGTGCAGACTAGTGGTGTCTACTACCAGTAACTTGTTAAATGGGATGTGCTAAGTGTAGGCATACGTGTTGGATTATACGTGCAAGTAGTACTGTACTTAGAAAACAGAAAAGTAACGTTAGAATACGAGAAGGTATAACCACAATATTTGGTATGACGTTAGCAAGCTAGCTAGCACATCAAGGCTGCACGACCAGCCACCACGATGGTTGCATGCACTTGATTTCTTTCTCCTGACCAAGAAGATTTCGTAATTATTGACCAGTGCACCAATTATCTAAACTGGAACGGTGTGTGCATCATTGATGTTTATGTTGACAGGGTAACTACCTACATATACAATTTGTAAGTCGCTCTGGATAAGAGCGTCTGCTAAATGACGTAAAATTATGTTTTTGTCATCTCCAACTGAACTAGATTTACTTAGAATTTAACATCTCGCGGTAACCCAGCCTACTGCTTCCCCTGTAGTCTTCTTCTTCGAGTTTTTATAGCGGATCGCAACCAACTAACAGGTGCATACACTGCCAGCTACTGGCAGTGTGGGGGGGGGGGGGGGGGGGGGGGGGGGGGGGGTAGAAGGATTACTTTATCCTATCCCAGGTATTCCTTAAAGAGGTGGGGTTTCAAATGTCTCCGGAAGGTGGTGAGTGACTCCGCTGTCCTGGCGTCGTGAGGGAGCTTGTTCCACCATTGGGGTGCATTCACTGCAGACTGTGGGACATCCACTACCATCTCATCTCTATCAGCTATTTTCACTGCCTCCACATAGGAGACCTGTTGGATAGCCCTGATCCTAGCTACTGCGACCTCCTTCATCCTTACAGTGATTCCCATCACAATTACAGCAACATGCTTCATCTGACTCTTCAACTACGACATATTTATTCCTTCGACAAACACGTGTCCAAACTTTTTACATTTGTAACACTGCAGTGGCTTCTGTACATGCGGCCTGCACCACTCACCAGCCAGCTCTAGTCTGGACTATTATTCGGCCAGTCTGCACAGCGCGTTATCGACCCAGAACATATCAGTTTTTCTGCCGGAATCACTGAACCTTTAACTCCGGATTCATCGCTACCAGCTAGCTGCAACAAAATGGACGTTGTGGTCTGGCTAATCATCCTGAGCTAGGCCCATCTCCCGGCTATCTACCTCTCTGTCAACCGGACGGGACCACCTAGTGTTGACACGGAGCCCCGCCGATCCTACACGACTGGTCTGCCGACGAAATCGTCTGATGTGGTTACGACGTCGACCACGAAGATTCCATCTGCTAGCCCCGGCCCGCTAGCACACGCTAGCCGTGGCCTCTTACTCGCTAGTGCTTTAGCAGCCTCCGAACTATCCTATTGCTGTTCACCGGACCTTATGATAACTCAGCTATACAGCTGATGTCTGCTGGACTGTTCCTTTTTACGGTACTGCATCCTGTTTATGTTTAGCCTCAGCCCAAACTGTGTCATCATTACCAGCTGTTGTCTTAGCTCTCTCAAATTACACCTGTGATTGCTTTATGCCTCTCTCACTTGTCAACATGGTTAGCTTATTGTTGTTTCGGTTATTTCTAATTGTACTATTTCACTGTAGATCCCCCAGCCCAGCTAAACCTGCCTTAGATAGCTCCTTTGTCCCACCCCCCATACACGCGGAGACCGACTCAATTGGTGCCTCCAGTGATGCTATCTCTTTCATTGTTACCCAACACTTAGGTTTACCTCCACTTTACTCATATCCTTCCATATCCTTGTCTGTACATAATGCCCTGAATCTTTTCTACAACGCCCGGAAATCTGCCCCCTTTATTCTATGTACCCAACGCACTAGAAGACCAGTTCTTAAAGCCTTTAGCCGTATCCTTATTCTAGTCCTCCTCTGTTCCTCTGGTGATGTAGAGGCTAACCCAGGCCCTGCAGCCCTCAGTATCACTCCTACTCCCCAGGCGCTATCATTTGCTGACTCCTGTAATCGCAAAAGTCTTTGTTTCTTGCACGTAAATATCAGAAGTCTACTTCCTAAGTTTGAGTTATTCACTGCGTTAGCACACTCCGCCAACCCTGATGTTCTAGCAGTGTCTGAATCCTGGCTTAGGAAGGCCACCAAAAATTCTGAAATTTCCATCCCCAACTATAACATTTTCCGTCTAGATAGAACTGCCAAAGGGGGTGGAGTTGCAATCTACTGTAGAGATAGCCTGCAGAGCTCTATCATACTATCCAGGTCTGTGCCCAAACAGTTTGAGCTTCTACTTCTAAAAATCCACCTTTCCAGAAATAAGTCTCTCACTGTTGCCGCTTGCTACAGACCCCCCTCAGCCCCCAGCTGTGCCCTGGACACCATATGTGAATTGATTGCCCCCCATTTATCCTCAGAGTTCGTACTGCTTGGTGACCTAAATTGGGATATGCTTAACACCCCGGCCATCCTACAATCCAAACTAGATGCCCTCAATCTCACGCAAATTATCAACGAACCTACCAGGTACAACTCTAAATCCGTAAACATGGGTACCCTCATAGATATCATCCTGACTAACTTACCCTCTAAATACACCTCAGCTGTCTTCAACCAGGATCTCAGCGATCACTGCCTTATTGCCTGCGTCCGTAACGGGTCCGCGGTCAAACGACCACCCCTCATCACTGTCAAACGCTCCCTAAAACACTTTAGCGAGCAGGCCTTCCTAATTGACCTGGCCCAGGTATCCTGGATGGATATAGATCTCATTCCGTCAGTAGAGGATGCCTGGTTGTTCCTTAAAAGTAATTTCCTCTCAATCTTAAATAAACATGCCCCATTCAAAAAATACAGAACTAAGAACAGATATAGCCCCTGGTTCTCCTCAGACTTGACTGCCCTTGACCAGCACAAAAACATCCTGTGGCGTACTGCATTAGCATCAAATAGCCCCCGCGATATGCAACTTTTCAGGGAAGTTAGGAACCAATATACACAAGCAGTCAGGAAAGCAAAGGCTAACTTTTTCAAACAGAAATTTGCATCCTGTAGCACTAACTCCAAAAAGTTTTGGGACACTGTAAAGTCCATGGAGAATAAGAGCACTTCCTCCCAGCTGCCCACTGCACTGAGGCTAGGAAACACTATCACCACCGATAAATCTACAATAATCGAGAATTTCAACAAGCATTTTGCTACGGCTGGCCATGCTTTCCACCTGGCTACCACTACCCCGGCCACCAACTCTGCACCCTCCGCTGCAACTTGCCCATGCCCCCCCCGCTTCTCCTTCACACAAATTCAGACAGCTGATGTTCTGAAAGAGCTGCAAAATCTAGACCCCTACAAATCAGCTGGGCTAGACAATCTGGACCCTTTCTTTCTAAAACTAGCCGCCGAAATTGTCGCAACCCCTATTACTAGTCTGTTCAACCTCTCTTTCGTAACGTCTGAGATCCCCAGAGATTGGAAAGCTGCCGCGGTCATCCCCCTCTTCAAAGGGGGTGACACTCTAGATCCAAACTGCTACAGACCTATATCCATCCTGCCCTGCCTTTCGAAAGTATTTGAAAGCCAAGTTAACAAACAGATCACCGACCATTTCGAATACCACCGTACCTTCTCCGCTATGCAATCCGGTTTCCGAGCTGGTCATGGGTGCACTTCAGCCACGCTCAAGGTCCTAAACGATATTATAACCGCGATTGATAATAGACAGTACTGTGCAGCCGTCTTCATCGACCTGGCCAAGGCTTTCGACTCTGTCAACCACCGCATTCTTATTGGCAGACTAAATAGCCTTGGTTTCTCAAATGACTGCCTCGCCTGGTTCACCAACTACTTCTCAGATAGAGTTCAGTGTGTCAAATCGGAGGGCCTGTTGTCTGGACCTATGGCAGTCTCTATGGGGGTGCCACAGGGTTCAATTCTTGGGCCGACACTTTTCTCTGTGTATATCAATGATGTCGCTCTTGCTGCTGGTGACTCTCAGATCCACCTCTACGCAGACGACACCATTTTGTATACATCTGGCCCTTCATTGGACACTGTGTTAACAAACCTCCAAACGAGCTTCAATGCCATATAACACTCCTTCAGTAGCCTCCAACTGCTCTTAAACACTAGTAAAACTAAATGCATGCTTTTCAATCGAACGCTGCTGGCACCCGCCCACCCGACTAGAATCACCACTCTCGACGGGTCTGACCTAGAGTATGTGGACAACTACAAATACCTAGGTGTCTGGTTAGACTGTAAACTCTCCTTCCAGACTCACATTAAGAATCTCCAATCCAAAGTTAAATCTAGAATTGGCTTCCTATTTCGCAACAAAGCCTCCTTCACTCATGCTGCCAAACATGCCCTCGTAAAACTGACTATCCTACCGATCCTTGACTTCGGCGATGTCATTTACAAAATAGCCTCCAACACTCTACTCAGCAAATTGGATGTAGTCTATCACAGTGCCATCCGTTTTGTCTCCAAAGCCCCATACACTACCCACCACTGTGACCTGTACGCTCTTGTTGGCTGGTCCTCACTACATGTTCGTCGTCAAACCCACTGGCTCCAGGCCATCTATAAATCACTGCTAGGCAAATCCCCGCCTTATCTTAGCTCATTGGTCACCATAGCAGCACCCACCCGTAGTCTGCGCTCCAGCAGGTATATCTCACTGATCATTCCCAAAGCCAACACCTCCTTTGGCCGCCATTCCTTCCAGTTCTCTGCTGCCAATGACTGGAACGAATTGCAAAAATCTCTGAAGCTGGAGACTCTTATCTCCCTCACTAACTTTAAGCATCAGTTGTCAGAGCACCTTACCGATCACTGCACCTGTACACAGCCCATCTGAAATTAGCCCACCCAACTACCTCATCCCTATATTGTTATTTATTTTGCTATTTTGCACCCCAGTATCTCTATTTGCACATAATCTCTTGCACATCTAGCATTCCAGTGTTAATACTAATTGTAATTAATTTGCACTATAGCCTATTTATTGCCTTACCTCCATAACTTGCTACATTTGCACACACTGTATATATATTTTCTGTTGTACTTTTGACTTTGTTTTTTTTTACCCCATATGTAACTCTGTGTTGTTTTTATCGCACTGCTTTGCTTTATCTTGGCCAGGTCGCAGTTGTAAATGAGAACTTGTTCTCAACTGGCTTACCTGGTTAAATAAAGGTGAAATAAAAAAAATATAAAAAAATATCCAAGTTTTACATAAGTTGGGAGAACCACTTAATCAAAGGACAGTAAAACTGATATGCTTTGCTCCTTCTTTCCATCTATCATTCGATTCAAGCGACGTGCGTCAACCACTCCTGGAATGTTATCCCTAAACCACACTGCCTCTATGTCCAACGAGACACCAGAGATGACACCTTTTGCTTCCCCTGTCAATCTTCCAAGGCCCTGTGATTGGTCCAAACGTCTTGGGTGACAGGGTACATCACCATGTAGTACAATATCACAGACAGTAGGTGGCGCAGTAGTCCTATGAAGTGACTATTTTCTAAATCTTGATCCAAGAGGTTCCTTGGAGGCCAAATTAATTAGTGATGAGGCTCAATTTCTCAGCTGATCTGGATTTGATATTTGGGTTGTAATCTGCGCTGTAAACAGGCCATCAGTGAATATGATGTGTTGGTAGACTTAATTGAGTTCAGTGTTTTAGGATTATTAAACCCTTATTTGAAATATTATATCAATTTAGAAGCAGTACTGTAACTGATTTCACTGTCTGTCTGTATGTATGTATGCATGTATGAATTCACTTGCATTGGTTAGGACTTGAGTTTGGCCCAACATGAATGTTTTTGACCTCACAGAGAAAACACTACTCTCTGTCCTGTGGTCAACCATTTACATGAATAGTGATCCTCAGATGTAGGAGTTCTGTCCTGGAGAGGTGATGGGGAAACAGCTGTTGATGGATCATGAATGTGTTATGAACATGTATCTGAATGAGTAGAACGTGTTGTGCAAATGATACATTGAATGTGCAGTAGCAGTAGTATCCCAGATTGCATTATACTGTCCAGTTATAGATTATTTCTAGTTTTGTATAAGAGCCCTAGTCATGTAGTTAATGAGATCTTTAGTCCTGAGACAAAAAACATTGTGCTTTATTTTTTGTGTATTCTGTACCTCTAGTATTTTTACTCTGTGATTTTGATTTATTTTATACTAAATAATATTAAGTATTACGCTTTAGCTTATCAATATATCTATAATACTTGGATCACAACTCCCAGTTCAACTCTCATCCGATGGGAGAAGTTACAGTAGTGGAGGGTGGGATGCAGAAATTTCATTTTACTCAAATAGATTCAGTGTGCGCCATGACTGACAATAGCGGGTCTGGGAGAGAGAGGAACAACTCTGCTGCGATCCTTCTGGCTTTGTTACGTCTGGGAAGCCATTTTGGAATTCTGCTTGTAGTGCCTGAGAATTACGTACACACACACACTTTCAACTTGCAAACTTTTGTGTATGTTCACGGATAAATATTGTTCTGGTATCTGGGTTAGGATCATCGAACGCACCCCGACCATTCCATACCTGGAATAAACGCCTCGAGATGCGGTGTGAAGTTAGCGCATCTTCCAAGACAGAAATGTGTTGATCTTTTTCAACTGGATTACGCTCATAAGAATAACATAGATGGACTCTTATCTGATGGGCAAGTAGATGTTACACACGATATTATTAGAATTATATCGTTTTATCTTCAGTTTTTTTATATATATTTGTAGCCATAAAATAGAATTTATTAGAAATTAACGCGCATTTTATTTTCCATTTTGTAACGTTAGTGCTTCTCTGGCTCCTTTATCCAGAATTATGTTTTGACAGCGAACAGAACCTTGGGCCTGATTCATTATTTCACATAGGTTAACTGCGACCTTAGGTTCAATACGTTTGCTTTATATTACCCTCAGTATCTGCACAATGAGAGCCTACATTTGATATGTATGTTATAAACGCAACATTAATGTCAGTGCATGGACGGGTGTCTGCGTTGTCTAAATATTGCGGTCTAAAATTAGCATTAGGCAATACGAGACTTTCACGGAGTTTATGGGTCACTCGGACATGCATCATATTTGGAAATTAGACTTTTGCTGCTCCAATTGCACACATTGAAATGGAAGTACACATTTTGACATATCGAAAACACGACTTGTGCAGAATCAACAATTCGATATCATTCTTTTTACCTAGCGTGTCACCTACTGTTCTGTGAAAAGGAGACAGTTTACAAAAAAACATGCAATTTGAGAAAGGTTTCTATAGAGCCCCACAGTGGAGGCGTCATACTACCCATAAAACCTAGTGGTCAAACAGGGACTTGGTGCCAATCGTTTTTCCACCATACATTTTTCCCATAGGGGATTTTAGAAACACTTAAAATAAGGGCTGTGTTTCATGTAGGCTTACCTGGCATGACATTTTGATAACCAAGTAAATTTCTCTTGGACAAGGTGACTTTTATCTAAACTATTGGAACCATTTCCCTGTTTGACCGCTAGGTTTTATGGGTATTATGACTCATACTGTGGTTCTCTATTAGAGGGTTTCCCAAATTCGGTCCTGCCCCCCCCCCCACGCACGTTTTGGTTTTTGCCCTAGCACTACGCAGCTGATTCAAATAATCAAACCTTGTGTAACCGGCGGCAGGTAGCTTAATGGTTAAGAGCGTTGTGCCAGTAACCGAAAGGTCGCTGGTTCTAATCCCCGAGCCGACTAGGTGATAAAATCTGTCGATGTGCCCTTGAGCAAGGCACTTAACCCTAATTGCTCCTGTAAGTTGCTCTGGATAAGAGCGTCTGCTAAATGAATAAAATGTCAAATGTAACCGGTGTCAAATGGCTAGCTAGTTAGCGGTGCACGCTAGTAGCATTTCAATCGGTGACATCACTCGCTCTGAGACATTGAAGTAGTTGTTTCCCTTGCTCTGCAAGGGCCGCGGCTTTTGTGGAGCGACGGGTAATGGCGCTTCGAGGGTGATTGTTGTCGATGTGTGCAGAGGGTCCCTGGTTCAAGCCCAGGTAGGGGCGAGGAGAGGGACGGAAGCAACACTGTTACATTGATGCTGTTGACCCGGATCACTGGTTGTTGCGGAAAAGGAGGAGGTCAAAGGGGGGTGAGTGTAACCGGTGTGAAATGGCTAGCTAGTTAGCGGTGCGCGCTAGTAGCGTTTCAATCGTGACGTCACTCGCTCTGAGACCTTGAAGTAGTTGTTTCCCTTGCTCTGCAAGGGCCGCGGCTTTTGTGGAGCAACGGGTAACGGTGCTTCGAGGGTGACTGTTGTCGATGTGTGCAGAGGGTCCCTGGTTCAAGCCCAGGTAGGGGCCATGAGAGGGACGGAAGCAACACTGTTACACTTGATGATGAGTTGGTTATTTGAATCAGCTGTGTAGTGCTATGGCAAAAAACAAAACGTGCACCGGGGGGGGCAGGACCGAGTTTGGGAAACCCTGCTCTATAGTGTGTGTGTGTGTGTGAGAGAGAGAGCGAGCCTGGGATAGTGAGTGTGCCTGTGCTGTTTGTGTTCAGCCTGTCTCTCAACTATAAGTTCATAAATCGTGCCCTTTGCAAGATTATACGAGCTAAACCTGGGAAGGGTTTTGACGAGAAAGGATACAGGTTTTGTCAGATATTACTTTTCGTAGCAGGTTAGGAGAATTTATGCAGCAGATTAGGATAATTAATGTAGCAGGTTAGGATAATTAATGTAGCAGGTTAGGATAATTAGGTTAAGGTTAGAAAAATAATTAGGGTTAGCTAAAATGAAAATAATAATCTACTTTTGATGTGAATTTGACAAAAGCTGAATCCTTTCTAGCCATGACCCCTGGGATGATGGCTTGTAAAAGCAAAAATGGAGGATGAGAAATTGCTCTTTTATGGTGGTTGTGATAAATTGGATGGTGGGTGAAACATGTTTCTAAAGTTGGTTCCCACCTCAGCACTGCAATCTCAAAATAATTCAGCTTTGAACACACAGGAGGGCTTATTATAGTTATTTTCCTGAACTTGGAAAGTCCAGTAACTTCTGCATCCTGAAGGATTGCCAAAAACAGGCCACCAATCCAACCAACTAATCCAGGCAGAATTAACGTCTCCCCATGGGTTTTCATGATTATTTATCCCTGTTTTGGGCCTTTGGATTTACAAGTAGATTTGACCTGTGGTTACGATTACCAGGCAGTAGTCCCTCTGATTTGGCAGATTTGGGGGAATACCATCTGTTCCCTCTATAGTGCTCCCTCTTATTTAGTACAACCTCTATAATAGTATATAACCTTAACCAGGTTGCAGGGGTGCTTCCTTAGCTACTGTAGTATCAGCATGGCTCAGGGTTTGTTGTAGGAAGTTATGACGTGGGTAGTAACTTGCAGGGCCATCCTACTGTAACTTATCAGCGGAAGCTGAGTCATTCAAACCAACCCGCTGAATTGTGTAACCATTGAATTCTGTGCATATTTGAGAGGCAAATTTGCTGTTTGAGTCTACTTCAAGGCTAGATGTTGTATGTTGTAGACCCATAGTTAAAATCAATACATTAGTGTTTCAGCTCAATTTATTGATTTCCCTCTGTTTTGAATAGACTAAACTAATCACCACAACCAAATACATCCCTGTCATGTACCCTCTATAGTACCTGTTAGGTTACTATATATTTGACTCTGAGGGTTTAAATAGGTTTCATGTTAGCGCTCTCCTGACCTCTCACGGGGTCATGTTCCATTGAGTACCTTATAGATTACTGTGTCCCACGCTTGCCATCTTCCTGGAGTTGAGTCTGAGAGTGTGCAGGGCTCACAATGTTGCAGACAGAAATGTAGGCTAATGTATAGAACTGGCAAAATTCCCTCCTTATTCTATATGACAGACAATTATGTATACTCCTCTCCTACACAAACATTCTGTAATGTTATTTGCACCTCACCCTCCTGAACAGGCCCCAGGCATCTACCTGGCCAGGTGTATCCCTGCCATTACCAGGGTTGGGCCTATAGCTCCATCTCTGCATGTGCTACTCTCTGAAGGGAGAGAGCCTGTTTTCTCCAGTCAGTCTGGTATTTTGGCTGGTTGCCTTGCCTGAGAGAGACTCCCATTGTCTTCTGTCCTGTCTCCACTGGTCCCCGTCAGCCCACAGCTGCTGAACTACAGAAAGAGAAGAGGAGTTCCATTCATTACCTAACCCTGCTGCCTGCCTTCCGAAGCGCTCGTCGTCAACAGGCCGCAGCCGTAATGCAGGGGAAGGAGGTTGGCCAAGTCTATTCCGCAGAACAGAGCAGAGCAGGGCTGTAGTATTGTGTGCTAGGGGAAATTATAATGTTAACTGTTCTCATTACTCGCATGTCTGCCTGCCTGCCTGGGCTCTGGGACTCTCCAGAGCAGCTACTGCTGCCTCGGTTTTCTTGGAGTGAAGCCAAGTAGATTGGGTCTAATGTGGGATTGTGCTGTGGAGGCACAGAGAGAGATTGTATAATATTCACCAGAGAGGTGTAATATGTGGGTTACGTGTGTGGAATAGTTTGTTTGTATGTTAACTAGTGAGTGTTTGTAGGACTATGCTATTGCTCTGAGGGAAAGTAAATCAACTTGTTACTGGATCTAAACATTGCTAGTGTCGAGAGACAAGCTGAACCATTCAGTGTGTGTGTGTGTGTGTGTGTGTGTGTGTGTGTGTGTGTGTGTGTGTGTGTGCGTGTGTAATGCATGCCTTTGCAGGTGTGTTAGAATGATAATGCCTCATCTGTCGTGCCATGGCCTAAAGAGCCCTCTCTCCCTTCCACCCTGACTCTTGCAGTCTGATCGGAGAATGACCATGGATTTTTCTCGCCTACACACATACACCCCTCCACAGTGTGCTCCAGAGAACACAGGATATACCTACTCCCTCAGGTGAGAATGCTGACTGCGCTACTGACCGTTACACTACTGACTGGCATCTACTGACCATTTCATGGACCATTTCAGAATAATTTCATCAGGTTCATTTCATGTTCATTCTAGACAATTCAGGGTGTGTGAATGGAACAATTGCATGAGTATTTATTTGCTGTATTTACTTTAATTGAAATGGTATAGTTGACCACATATCCTGTTCCTCTGTAGAACAGACCAGAGGTTTCATACTGTGTCTTATCAAAGGTTCAAGGGGAGCATATCTGTTCCTCTGTTGCGCCTTCCGTATTCAGATGGCCTCCAGATGTGTGGCGAGGGTTATCATCAATCTTTCCTTTCTACACAAGTTAGCTATTCCTCCTTGACTCACATAAAAATAGTATTTGTTATTGAATCCCGTCGCCCTAATATGATTATGTCCACCGACTACAGTCATAGCCTCTGTCAAATCAGTCAAGTCATTACCGCAGCCGCCGAGAATGAAAGGGTTCTGCTACCTTGAATTATCCTGAGGTTGTTTCTCATACACCTCCCGTATTTCAGTGTTTGACATCTCTTTCCAAGGGTAAAGCACCGTTAGGAGTCCTGAATGAGTTTGTGTTGCATTCAGAAATCTTACTGAATTGATTGTCTTTGCTCAGACTTCAGTAAAAATATATTTGAAGTACATTCGGGAATACATTTAGCAACCGTTGCAATGAGTTGGAGTGAGGAGAGAATGTTGAAATTGTAAACATCTACTTTAAAGTTGGCTTGTATTTCTAGCTAAATTGTTTGCAGTCTTGATACAAAATGTTTATCCTCGACAGTTGATATATTGAAGATCTTGGTGCATTCTTGCTGATGAGTTCCAGAGTTGCTCACAAGAACAACCGTTGTGGTTGTGGTTTCGATGATTCAGCCCGATGAGTCAGTCAGTGTGTGCGCACTTGTGGTTCAGCGTTTCTGTGTGTAAGGCTATGTATTATGGGTGAACAACACACTGAAAATGGTAGCATAGCCCTATATATTAATCTTAGTTTGGACTGTGTGAACGGAGAAGCTAACTATCACTTGCTTAGCTTGGTGTTTCCTCTCATGGGACAGTATGTTTCATGTTAGTCACACACTGTTATCATCAGCCCCTCCCTGTTGTTCTGAACTCTCTCTTTCTTCAGCCCATCATCTCTGGGGCCTGGGCATGAAAGTGCTCGCAGGTGTGGTTGTCACTGAATATGCAGGTGATTTGTTTGTGTGTGTGTGTGTGTGTGTGTGTGTGTGTGGGAAGTTAGAATGTTTTTGTTTTTTTGCGCTTTCACTTTTGACGCCTCGGGTAAAGAAATGGGGGGAAAATGGCAGTGCTGGAATTTGGGGCTTAAAGAGGTGAAATTATGTTGTGCTTCTTGTTGAGAGAGAGAGAATAACAGTGTAACACACTCATAAATGTACGGGAGCATGTTCTAACACAACCACTCCCATTAGACTGACTACCATACTCTACCCTCGCTCTCCTTTGAAAAATGCTAAGGACATTCCTATAGAAAAGCCCTTCAGTCAGCGGACATGTTTAGTCCTCTCCTCTCCCTGAGTTGGACTAGGCCCAGCCCACAGGCTGTCCTTCAAGGCCTGGCTTGCATGACAACTAGATGACATTTAATAATATGCCATTTAGCAGACGCTTTTATCCAAAGCGACTTATAGTCATGTGTGTATACATTTTTACGTATGGGTGGTCCCGGGGATCGAACCCACTACCCTGACGTTACAAGCGCCATGCTCTACCAATTGAGCTACAGAGGACCACACATACAACCCCTGGAATTACTTTTAATATCTCACTGTTCTCACAGGCATGTAGAAGAGGAGGGAGTGCCTGGGTGTGTGTGTGTGTGTGTGTGTGTGTGTGTGTGTGTGTGTGTGTGTGTGTGTGTGTGTGTGTGTGTGTGTGTGTGTGTGTGTGTGTGTGTGTGTGTGTGTGTGTGTGTGTGTGTGTGTGTGTGTGTGTGTGTGTGTGTGTGTGTGTGTGTGTGTGTGTGTGTGTGTGTGTGTGTGTGTGTGTGTGTGTGTGTGTGTGCATTGCAGTAGAGAAAGGGCTTCCTTACCGCAGTAGAATTTGCTGCAGGTGAGCAGTGCTCTCTCACACAAGACAGATTTAGTCTACGATCCAGTCCTTAAGGGCTTCGGCTGGTAATAGTTTCTCCATGTCACATAATTGCTCAATTTAACCTCTTCATAACCTGTGGAGCCCACTTGACTCCCCTCACTGTGAAGGTATAAGGCAATCTCAGATGAAAAATGATAATAACCAACCAACACTTTCCCTGCATTGAAAGCTCTCCCACAGCCATGCCCGTGCCCTACCCAATAGAATCACAATTCATAGTTCAAATTTTAACGGCCCTGCTACTACCACTTCTTCTGATCATGGGAAAGCCTGTTGTGGCGCCGGACCGGTCCCAGGTGTTGTGTGTGGTGAGGCGGAGACTGATTAAAGGAAAAGGCTCTGGGTTCTCAGTCACACACACACACCATTGGAATGTGACAGGTAGGCCTAGCATGGAAGACTGGAACAAGACCATGTGTCTCCATGATCCGGTGAGAGAGTTGATCAACCATATAAATGCTTGGTGGCACTGATCTGAGGATTCGGTAAAGAGTCTCTTTTTCTTGTACATGAAAGAGTAATGTAGGCTAATACTTCACTTATTGAATTAGTTGAACTAACAAAATGTTGTTGACTTTGCCTTGTTGAGCTGTTGTTTTTTAAATGGCAGAACAAACTGACAGAGAAGGCAGTTGAGTCATATACTGTAGCTAGGCATCAGAAATATCAGCCTATCAGTTTGAGAGCTGTCACACTGTACTGTGTATAGGTTAGTGTGTGTGTGTGTGGCCTCTTGCTGAAGGGGGAGAGGGTAGCACTGAGAGGGACAGGGTCAGGTGACAGCAACCGTTGGGCCATCTGTTGTCAGAACTCAAAAGACTGGAGACAAGATGGAGAAAGAGAGGGAGGAATGAAAGCCCAACCAATCACATCCACACATCTGAGAGGCCTTTAGAAGCCCCACAGTGAGGGGAACAAACCTAGCCTGAGTGAACAGGAGCAGGAGGCCAGGGTCGCATTCATTAGGCAACACTGTAGCAAAACGTTTAGCAAAGGACAAGGTTTTTTATTGGACAAGTTCAAGTAGACCCTCCCTGTTTCAGTCCGTTGTCTTTCATTTGGGACCTAATCAGTACGACCCAGCAGAGGCCACCATGCTACAGCCCACCAACCAAGGGTTAATTACCAGTGTAATCCCATTGGTACAAACACCATAATCATTAGCTGAAAGGATAATGGCTTCACTGATGGATGTAAAGCCTGTACAGTGTCTGCCCTTGTAAGGGGAGGTCTCCATGCTCTCTCCCAGCCTCTCAGCTATTTCCTGGCTTTAGACTATTGATCTACTGCTGTCAGTGGAGGATTCCGGAGTGTTACCACTAGTGAGAAAAGAAGCTGCACCAGCCATAGAGATGCATTAAATTGTTATTTTTAATTCTATGGTACCACCCAAGCTACTCTGTCCTCCTGGACTATGCTGGGAAATGTAGTAACAAGATACTAATCAGTCATACCATTCATCTTTTATATATACATACATATAGTACCAGTCAAAAGTTTGGACACACCTACTCATTCAAGGGTTGTTCTTTATTTTTTACTATTTTCTACATTGTAGAATAATAGTGAAGACATCAAAACTATAAAATAACACATATGGAATCATGTAGTAACCAAAAAAGTGTTACACAAATCAAAATATATTTGAGATTTGAGATTCTTCAAATAGCCACCCTTTGCCTTGATGACAGCTTTGCACACTCTTGGCATTCTCTCAACCAGCTTCACCTGGAATGCTTTTCCAACAGTCTTGAAGGAGTTCCCACATATGCTGAGCACTTGTTGGCTGCTTTTCCTTCGCTCTGCGGTCCGACTCATCCCAAACCATCTCAATTGGGTTGAGGTCGGGGGATTGTGTAGTCCAGGTCATTTGATGCAGCACTCCATCACTCTCCTTCTTGGTAAAATAGCCCTTACACAGCCTGGAGGTGTGTTGGGTCATTGTCCTGTTGAAAAGCAAATGATAGTCCCACTAAGCCCAAACCAGATGGGATGGCGTATCTCTGCAAAATGCTGTGGTAGCCATGCTGGTTAAGTGTGCCTTGAATTCTAAATAAATCACAGACAGTGTCACCAGCAAAGCACCCCCACACCATAACACCACCTCCTGCATGCTTTACGGTGGGAAATACACATGCGGAGATCATCCGTTCACTCACACCGCGTCTCACAAAGACACGACGGTTGGAACCAAAAATCTCCAATTTGGACTCCAGACCAAAGGACACATTTCCACTGGTCTAATGTCCATTGCTCGTGTTTCTTGGCCCAAGCAAGTCTCTTATTTTTATTGGTGTCCTTTAGTTGTGGTTTCTTTGCAGCAATTCGATCATGAAGGCCTGATTCACACAGTCCCCTCTGAACAGTTGATGTTGAGATGTGTCTGTTACTTGAACTCTGTGAAGCATATATTTGGGCTGCAATTTATGAGGCTGGTAACTCTAATGAACTTATCCTCTGCAGCAGAGGTAACTCTGGGTCTTCCATTCCTGTGGCGGTCCTCATGAGAGCCAGTTTCATCATAGCGCTTGATGGTTTTTGCGACTGCACTTGAAGAAACTTTCAAAGTTCTTGAAATTGTCTATATTGACTTAAAGTAATGATGCACTTTCATTAATCTTTGGTTATTTGAGCTGTTCTTTTACCAAATAGGTCTATCTTATGTATAGTGCCTTGCAAAAGTATTCATCCCCCTTGGCGTTTTTCCTATTTTGTTGCATTACAACCTGTAATTTAAATTGATTTTTATTTGGATTTCGTATAATGGACATACACAAAATAGTCCAAATTAGTGAAGTGAAATAAAAATAATAACTTGTTTAATTTTTTTTTTTACAAAAGACTCACGGACCAGGTAAGGGGGGCATTAATCAGAGAGGCAACAAAGAGACCAAAGATAACCCTGAAGGCCCTGCAAAGCTCCACAGCGGAGATTGGAGTATCTGTCCATAGGAACACTTTAAGCCGTACACGCCACAGAGCTGGGCTTTACGGAAGAGTGGCCAGAAAAAAGTCATTGCTTAAAGAAAAAAAATAAGCAAACACGTTTGGTGTTCGCCAAAAGGCATGTGGGAGACTCCCCAAACATATGGAAGAAGGTACTCTGGTCAGATGAGACAAAAATGTAGCTTTTTGGCCATCAAGCAAAACGCTATGTCTGGCGCAAACCCAACACCTCTCATCACCCCGAGAACACCATCCCCAGAGTGAAGCATGGTGGTGGCAGCATCATGCTGTGGGGATGTTTTTCATCGGCAGGGACTGGGAATTTGGTCAGAATTGAAGGAATGATGGATGGCGCTAAATACAGGGAAATTCTTGAGGGAAACCTGTTTCAGTCTTCCAGAGATTTAAGACTGGGACGGAGGTTCACCTTCCAACAGGACAATGACCCTAAGCATACTGCTAAAGCAACCCTCAAGTGGTTTAAGGGGAAACATTTAAATGTCTTGGAATGGCCTAGTAAAAGCCCAGACCTCAATCCAATTGAGAATCTGTGGTATGACTTAAAGATTGCTTTACACCAGCAGAACCCATCAAACTTGATGGAGCTGGAGAAGTTTTGCCTTGAGGAATGGGCAAAAATCCCAGTGGCTAGATGTGTCAAGCTTATAGAGACATACCCCAAGAGACTTGCAGCTGTAATTGCTGCAAAAGGTGGCTCTACTAAGTATTGACTTTGGGGGGTGAATAGTTATGCACGCTCAAGTTTTCTGTTTTTTTGTCTTATTTCTTGTTTGTTTCACAATAAACAATATTTTGCATCTTCAACATGGTAGGCATGTTGTGTAAATCAAATGATACAACCCCCCCAAAAAATCCATTTTAATTCCAGGTTGTAAGGCAACAAAATAGGAACAATGGCAAGGGGGCGAATACTTTCGCAAGCCACTGTAGGTGACCGCCCTACCTTGTCACAACACAACTGATTGGCTCAAACCCATTAAGAAGGAAATAAATTATACAAATCAACTTTTAAGAAGGCACACTTGTTAATTGAAATGCATTCCAGGTAACTACCTCATGAAGCTGGTTGAGAGAATTCCAAGAGTGTGCAAAGCTGTCATCAAGGCAAAGGGTGGCTGTTTAAAGAATCACAAATGTAAAATATATTTTGATTTGTTTAACACTTTTTATGGTTACTACATGATTCCATATGTGTTATTTCATAGTTTTGATTTCTTCACTATTGTTCTACAATGTAGAAAATAGTAAAAATAAAGAAAAACCCTTGAATGAGTAGGTGTTCTAAAACTTTTGACTGGTACTGTATATATAAAACGTTGTTTTTTTACTCCGTATATTAGAGAATCCATATATACAGTGCTTTCAGAAAGTATTCAGACCCATTCACTTTTTCCACATTCTGTTTTTTTACAGCCTTATTCTAAAATTGATTAAATTGTTTTTTTCCCCTCATCAAGCTACACACAATACCCCATAATGACAAAGCAAAAACAGGTTTTTAGATTTGTTTGCAAATCTTTATATATATATATATATATATATATATATATATGTATATATATATATATAATGTATACATAAGTATTCAGACCCTTTACTCAGTACTTTGTTGAAGCACCTTTGGCAGCGATTACAGCCTTCAGTCTTCTTCGGTATGACGCTACATGCTTGGCACACCTGTATTTGGGGAGTTTCTCCCATTCTTCTCTGCAGATCCTCTCAAGCTTTGTCAGGTTGGATGGGGAGCTTAGCTCCACAGCTATTTTCAGGTCTCTCCAGAGATGTTCGATCGGGTTCAAGTCCGGGCTCTGGCTGGGCCACTCAAGGACATTCAGAGACTTGTCCCGAAGCCACTCCTGCGTTGTCTTGGCTGTGTGCTTGGGGTCTTTGTCCTGATGGAAGGTGAACCTTCGCCCCAGTCTGAGGTCCTGAGCGCTCTGGAGCAGGTTTTCATCAAGGATCTCTCTGTACTTTGCTCCGTTCATCTTTCCCTCGATCCTGACTAGTCTCCCAGTTCCTGCCGCTGAAAAACATCCCCACAGCATGATGCTGCCACCACCGTGCTTCACTGTAGGGATGGTATTGGTCAGGTGATGAACGGTGCCTGGTTTCCTCCAGACGTGACGCTTGGCATTCAGGCCAAAGTGTTCAATCTTGGTTTCATCAGACCAGAGAATCTTATTTCTCATGGTCTGAAAGGTCCTTTAGGTGCCTTTTGGCAAATTCCATGCGGGCTGTCATGTACCTTTTACTGTGGAGTAGCTACTCTACCATAAAGGCCTGATTGGTGGAGTGCTGCAGAGATGGTTGTCCTTCTGGAAAGGTTTCCCATCTCCACAGAGGAACTCTTGAGCTCTGTCAGAGTGACCATCGGGTTCTTGGTCACCTCTCTGACCAAGGTCCTTCTCCCCTGATTGCTCAGTTTGGCAGGGTGGCCAGCTTTAGGAAGAGTCTTGGTGGTTCCAAACTTCTTCCATTTAAGAATAATGGAGGCCACTGTGTTCTTGAAGACCTTCAATGCTGCAGACAGTTTTTGGTACCCTTCCCCAGATCTGTGCCTCGACACAATCCTGTCTCGGAGCTCTACGGACAATTCCTTTGAATGGTTTTTGCTTTGACATGCACTGTCAACTGTGGGACCTTTATATAGACAGGTGTGTGCCTTACCAAATCATTTCCAATCAATTGAATTTACCATGGGTAGACCCGAAACAACTTGTAGAAACATCTCAAGGATGATCAATGGAAACAGGATGCACCTGAGCTTTTCGAGTCTCATAGCAAGGGGTCCGAATACTTACGTAAATAAGGTATTTTTGCTTTGTCATTATGGGGTATTGTGTGTAGATTGCTGAGAAAAATAATAATTTGATCCATTTTAAAATAAGGTTACGTAACAAAATGTGGAAAAGTGAAGGGGTCTGAATACTTTCCGAATGCACTGTATATCAGCTCAACGGTAGTGTTGTAACAACACGTAAATGGGGTCTCTCTTCCAGTGATTGACCTAGCCTAAAGCAGAGCTGCAGACTGTGGTACACTGACAGGTTAGGTTAGTTACTTCTTCTCAGAGAAGGAGAAATGCTGCCATCATGGATATGTTTTGATTTGAATAAAAGAGCATCCTCATCATTTTCTGCCCAGTGCCTGATTTTCTCTCCTATGCCATATGTTTAACATGTTAGTGTGAGGGGAAAGTGAATGTGTGTCTGCATGAGAGGGAGGGAGTGAGAGGGAAAAAGAAAAAGGGAAAGTCAGCTCTTGGGTTAGACATTTTCATGTACAAGAGTCAATCACAGCAGAGTACACACACACACACACACACCTGGCACCTAGCAGTGTAGTAGTTCTGCCTGCCTGCCCCTTTCAAATAAACAGCACCTGATGGATGGGATTCTAGACACACACAGACCCTAGCCTGAGAGTGCAATAGCGTGTCTCTTCAATGGGCCTCTTCATATTTTATGACCAGTCTGTGTAACTGGGTCAGTGGGTCCCCTGGTTGGCGTTGGTATTGTAGCTCTCATAGTCACTTAAACTGATCTAGGGTAATATTAGGACTAGTGATTATAGTGATGTGATCAGCCTGGGGGTAAGGTTGGGTGGAAGGTGATCTAGGGTAATATTAGGACTAGTGATTATAGTGATGTGATCAGCCTGGGGGTAAGGCTGGGTGGAAGGTGATCTAGGGTAATATTAGGACTAGTGATTATAGTGATGTGATCAGCCTGGGGGTAAGGCTGGGTGGAAGGGATGAAGTGGAGTTAATAAAGACTGTTCAAGGAAGGTTAAAGGCATGTGTGGAGAAGGAGTGCCAGTTGCTGCTGTTGGCCATGCTGCACTCACAGTTGTTTAGGACGTCTGGTGTGTGTTGTGGGGCGATGTGGGCTTGTGTCCACGCCTGTTTGTGTGTGTGTGTGTCTTTGTGAGTAGCAGCATGGTTGCTAGCCTCAGACAGTGCTTGCATCACTGGTCAAGGGGATGGTTGAATGGCAGCAGCTGGATGATGGTGGTGTTGTTGACCCCATTCAGGCTGAACTTATAAAACATGGCTCCCCTTAGGCTGATTATACTCTTCTGAAAATGTCAGCCATCCCATTGAAGGATACAGTTGAATTGCTGTGTTGTGGCATGTGAATGTGAAGGGGAATTTCAACTACAGTTAGTTTGTCTCTTCTCTACTTGCTAGTGCTCCTCTCTGACAAGATTTGTTCCGTTAGAAGTGGGAGGGGCGCAAACTCAGGCGGCCACAGATCACACACACACACACACTCTCAGGCCCCGAAGAGCTGTTTGGATATGTTTCCATAGCAACAAGGGCAATATGAAAGAGAGAGAGAGGAAGGGATGGCACACTGTTGGAGAGAGAGGAGAAGGAAGAGAAGTGCTTCTGTTCTGTGGGAGGGAAAAGAGGAGGGTGGGCGGTGGCCGTTGTAATCTCAGTGCCAATTGAAACCCACACAGAGATAGACAGATGGAAATCTGAGATCCCCTCTCCCCAGCCTGTCCCTGCCCTGCCTGTGGTAAATATAGGCCTGTGTTCTTCCTCAGGGGAATGGCAGCTCTCTACCCTATAATGGTTAAAGGAAACCGTAGGGTGGGACGTGTGTGTGTGTTTGATGTTTTGTGTTTTCCCCACAGACCTGCACTGACCATCCAGAGCCCAGCTTAAACAACTGTGTGAAAACATTTTCAGTAAAGCCTCATTTTGTAAACAGAATGTTGTTAGGACCAGAAGGGTTTAAAAGAGGAGTTGTAAACCCTGCTGGGAGTGATATCCCCCTCATTAATACACTTCAGAAGAGCGCCTGGTGGTGGTTTTAAACTGATCTGCTAATGAAGTTTTCGTTGTGTTTAGCATTTGGCTTAGCACCCCAGGCTTGTTAAGGGTGAGTTGATAGTGCATCAGTTTTTCCCCAAAAAAGTGTGTGTGTGTAGCATCGTTCAACCGCCGTTTAGATTTATAGACCATGTGGTTTGTAATCTGTGGCTGAGCTCCCTGACTGTGGTGTGTGTGACTGTATCACTGCTCCTTGGCTATAATATCAACTGTCTTTGATCTGTCAGGGGAGGTTATATTAATGAGGATCTGTCAGGGGAGGTTATATTAATGAGGGTAATGAGGATCTGTCAGGGGAGGTTATATTAATGAGGGTAATGAGGATCTGTCAGGGGAGGTTATATTAATGAGGGTAATGAGGATCTGTCAGGGGAGGTTATATTAATGAGGGTAATGAGGATCTGTCAGGGGAGGTTATATTAATGAGGGTAATGAGGATCTGTCAGGGGAGGTTATATTAATGAGGGTAATGAGGATCTGTCAGGGGAGGTTATATTAATGAGGGTAATGAGGATCTGTCAGGGGAGGCATGCCAGCCAAATGTGTAGCGGTCTTTATTCATGTTTTATTTTTCTTTACATTATTTTGGATGGCCACTAGGGGGCAATAACATCGTCTATGGCAGGGGTGTCAAACTCATTCCATGGAGGGCCTAGTGTCTGCTGGTTTTTGGTTTTTCCTTTCAATTAAGACATAGACAACCAGGTGAGGGGAGTTATTTATTAATCAATGACCTGAATTCGTCAAGTACAAGGGAGGAGCGAAAACCCGTAGAAACTAGGCCCTCCGTGGAACGAGTTTGACACAGTGGTCTATGGGCAATCGCAGAACATTATTTCAGATCCCTCCTACAGATCCCTCCTACAGATCCCTCCTACAGATCCCTCCTATGTACTTCACTCATTTTCAGTCATCCTTTGTCCGATGGTGTTAGGGACTTTTTTGTTGTTGGGACGAGTGACTTCAGCTTTCGGACGAGTAAAAAATCTGTCCTATTTGTCCGAAGGACAAGTGGCTAAAGAAGTTTGTCACGCCCTGGAGGATCTGTCAGGGGAGGTTAGATTAATATGAGGGTAATGAGGATCTGTCAGTAGAGCTTAGATTAATGTGAGGGTAATGAGGATCTGTCAGGGGAAGTTATTAATATGAGGGTTATGAGGATTTGTCAGTGGAGCTTAGATTAATATGAGGGTAATGAGGATCTGTCAAGGGAGGTTAGATTAATATGAGGATCTGTCAGGGGAGGTTATATTAATGAGGGAAATGGGGATCTGGCAGTTGCTCCCAGGAAATGATGTAATTGTATTCAGCAAACATGAATTCAATTTGACCACATGGATTTCAGAGGACTTTCCCTGCAGGTCAATGATTATTATAAAGTCATCATCCATGATACAATAAAGGAAAGGAAAGCTAGTAGGTTACCCCTGAGCTTCAATACGTGTTTTAAAGACACCTCAGTGGTTGTACTATGTAGGCTAAATTCCTGGGTGATCTGATCTCTCTCTGGTTTGTTAGTATACCATCGGAGAACTGGCAGTACCCACTGAGTGTGGGAGGACTGACCATCAAAGCTCTCGTTGTTGTGTAAGAGAACAGTGAAGGAGGAGAAGTGTAATAGTGAAGGAGATTTATATGTTTTCTCTCTCTGCTTTTGGTCAGTGTCCAGTCTACTTTGATATCTGGTGTGGGGGCGGTTTAGCCAAGGGATACTCATATGGATCGATACAGAGACCAATAGCGAATTGAAATGTGTGTTTGCAAGCAAGACGAGGTGATGTGCTGAGGTCTTAACAAGCTCAATCAATAGTGGTGGTGGAGGTGTGTGTGAGAATTGTTAAACACAAGTTTTTAGAGGTGTTATTTGTGTGTGTGTATGCGTGCGTTCTTGTTTCCACAAGTTGTGTGAGAGATTTGTCTGTGTGTGTGGATTTACAGAGAGTATCTGTCTGTGTATCAATCCAGGTGTTTCACCACTGCAGGGTTTGTAAAAAGAGTCCTCTGCCAAGCCGGTGCCAATGATGTGCTGCGCCAAGCATCTGGGTCTGGAAGTCAACTGTACTGCTAGTTACTGGATTGATAATGTCATTGATTGGCTGTCCATTAACCTATTGTACCAGGTCTGAAAACAGAAATGATAGAGACTGCAGACCATTAGGGTCGACACACACACACACACACACACACACACACACACACACACTGTGAGGCCTAGTAGAGAAAACTGCTCCGCTGTGTGTGATCGTTCTGGAGGGTAGTATAGTGCAGAGTCTGATGAAAGCTGCCTTATTAACTCTGCACTAGGCTAACTCCTGCTGCAGTAGCCTCCACATACACACGGAGGACAGTGTGAGAGAGAGAAGCATGTAGTGCTTAATATCCTGCTCTACATGTACAGATGTAGGATCTTAATTTGATCACCCTGTTGCAAGAGAACTTTCCTACTAAGCAGGAAATGTAAAACTTGTAGTGTATTTAAGGTTTAAAATGGCTTCTGAAGTTTGTAATTTCCACTTTGAAATTTGTCTAGATTTTCCCTTACGAAACCCCTACAAAAATGTTAATTTAATTATAATCTACATCATTTTTCACAATTCCTGTTGCTGCAGGATTATTTGTAGGCAGTGCTGTGTTATTCTCTTCTGAGCTCTGCGAGCTGCCATGCAATCATGGGTTCTTCTGGGTTCCTTCTGACCTTTACAGTCAGTGCAGATATCAGCATGGTTCCAGGTAGTAAATTCAGTCTGACTGCGTTGATGGTTGATCCCACCACAACCCACTCAGCCCACTATGAAGTACAGCACCTTTCCCTGCCCTGAGACTAAATGTTGTCTTTGCACAGCACACCTGTGATATGCTGAACCTAAACAGTTAAAAACAGTCAGTTTGTAGTCCCCGGTCCCCCTTGACTTATCAGTGCTCTCTCTCACCCTAGCAGTGCCCTCCAGGGAGCATGTGTGCCCTACAGGGGGGCAGAGTGACCTTGGCACTGCAGACGGTCACAGTGTGACCCCCTGTGTGGGTAAAGCTGCCCTCTACAGTCCTGACACAGCCCCTAGCCTGGGTATTAGGATGTTGGGGGGTAGACAGGAGACACAGCCACTAGAATTGGTATTAGGACTTGGGGGGTAGACAGGAGACACAGCCCCTAGCCTGGGTATTAGGATGTTGGGGGGTAGACAGGAGACACAGCCCCTAGAATTTGTATTAGGACTTGGGGGGTAGACAGGAGACACAGCCCCTAGAATTTGTATTAGGACTTGGGGGGTAGACAGGAGACACAGCCCCTAGAATTTGTATTAGGACTTGGGGGGTAGACAGGAGAGACAGCCCCTAGCCTGGGTATTAGGATGTTGGGGGGTAGACAGGAGACACAGCCCCTAGAATTGGTATTAGGACTTGGGGGGTAGACAGGAGACACAGCCCCTAGAATTGGTATTAGGACTTGGGGGGTAGACAGGAGACACAGCCGCTAGCCTGGGTATTAGGATGTTGGGGGGTAGACAGGAGACACAGCCCCTAGCCTGGGTATTAGGATGTTGGGGGGTAGACAGGAGACACAGCCCCTAGAATTTGTATTAGGACTTGGGGGGTAGACAGGAGACACAGCCCCTAGCCTGGGTATTAGGATGTTGGGGGGTAGACAGGAGACACAGCCCCTAGCCTGGGTATTAGGATGTTGGGGGGTAGACAGGAGACACAGCCCCTAGAATTTGTATTAGGACTTGGGGGGTAGACAGGAGACACAGCCCCTAGAATTTGTATTAGGACTTGGGGGGTAGACAGGAGACACAGCCCCTAGAATTTGTATTAGGACTTGGGGGGTAGACAGGAGAGACAGCCCCTAGCTTGGGTATTAGGAAGTTGGGGGGTAGACAGGAGACAGTCCACATAACATGGGGTGGGGAACAGGGGCACACAGGGTATTCTTAAAGGTCAAATGCAGCCATTTTCATCTCAATATTAAATCATTTATGGGTAACAAATAAGTACCGTACTGTGATTTTCAATTAAAATGAAGTAAACAAAAATAGCTTCTTAGCAAAGAGCAATTTCTCAAGCAAGAATTTTGCTAGGACTGTCTGGGAGGGGTCTGAGTGGGGAGGGGAAAACTGAAAACTAGCTGTTATTGGCAGAGAGGTTTAGAACTCTCTTTCTTATTGGTCTGTTAACAAATTTGCCGCCTGGTGAGGTCATCAGGCATGCCAAAACTCCATCCCACCAAAACAGGCTGACATTTCAGGCAGTCTTTTCAAACAGCTCTTATACTAAAAGGGCATTATCATAATTTTCACAATTTCACAGTATTATTCCAACCTCATAGTGCGGACATATACAGTATATAAAACACAGGAAAATCCTTTAACATAGTGTGTGGGGTAACAACATAGACAACTCTCTGCTAATATCCCATAAAACCTGGTGTGTTCTCTAGCATGGTCTGTAGTGGGAACACACACTCTCTGGAAGAACACACACTCTCTGGAAGAGCACACACTCTCTGGAAGAGCACACACTCTCTGGAAGAGCACACACTCTCTGGAAGAACACACACTCTCTGGAAGAGCACACACTCTCTGGAAGAACACACACTCTCTGGAAGAACACACACTCTCTGGAAGAGCACACACTCTCTGGAAGAACACACACTCTCTGGAAGAACACACACTCTCTGGAAGAGCACACACTCTCTGGAAGAGCACACACTCTCTGGAAGAACACACACTCTCTGGAAGAACACACACTCTCTGGAAGAACACACACTCCCTAGAACAGCACACACTCCCTAGAAGAGCTCACAGACTCTGTGGAAGAGCACGCAGTCATAGTGAGAGGTGTTGGTGTGTGAAGGAGAGACAGGTGGAGCAGCAGGCAGAAGGAAAGCAAAGCCCATAATTGGCTCTGGATGGGATGGTGTAATCCTGATGTCTTAGGGCCAGGAGGACACACACACACAGACACAACACACACAGGCCTGGGGATTGACTGATAGAGGAGGCCTCTACAGCCAGAGCCGTTCAGAATTTTGTCTTATGGACTCTCACTGTTGTGGTAGCAACATTGAACGAGACCATGTGTTTGTGCTTACATTTTGTTCCCGCCTCCCATGTCCATTACAGGAAGGGAAGTTCTTGAACACAGTCCTCCAGTCAGTCAGCTAAGATGCTGTTCTCCTCCTCAACTGCCTTGCTTGTCTGTCAGGGGGATTTAGATGACTGAAATACAAAGGAGAGGAGACACAACCTACTGTAGGAGAATATTACCCTACTGCTGTGTGTTTAACATCAGATCACAATTGTTAGTAACTTATTGTGTGTGTGTGTGTGTGTGTACACAAGCAATATACAAGAATACTATCTGAAAGGATCTGTTTATAAGAGCCAATGTGGCATTAATGATTTAGTTGTGTTCTGTGTTGGAATGTTGGCACTGGTCTTGGCCCTGCCTGCATAATCATCCAGGGGGTGTGGTCTGGTATGAGTGAGTCAGAGAGTTTCTAGCTACTGCTGCAGAAGAGTCCAATTCTATATTCACAATATTTACATTCCATCTCCACATCTTACTGGCTCAAACTGGTATATTTTTTACATTTACATTTTTTACATTTCGCAGACGAGCTCACCCAGAAGGTGCATATATTTTCGTACTTTTTCATACTGGTCCCCCGTGGGAATCGAACCCACAACCCTGGTGTTGCAAGCACCATGCTCTACCAACTAAGCCACATGGGACTGGTATACAGTGTCCTTATCCATTCCACTATATATCTGTCTGAAGGCCCCAGAATGGGCCTCTCTCCTCTTTCACACGCAGGCCTCATTCTTCCTCCATTTGTATTTTTAATTGGGTGAGTCATTTCCTGAGAGGCCAGTGTTCAGCTCCAGGAACAGTTCCTGTGGTAACATTCTCTCCCTACTGAGCTGCTACAGGTTTCCCAATGCTGTGTTGCTGTTGTTTACAAAACAAAGTCTCTGTCTAGTTGATATGTGTGACTAAGATACAGACAATGGATGGGAGAAAGTTGGGAATGTCCGTATTAATCATGTTACGCTAACTAAGCTCTGGGCCTGCATTAGTAAAGCTCTTAGAGTAGGAGTGCTGATCTGGGATCAGTTTAGCCTTTTAGGTGATAATGAATAAGTTAACCATTATCAATACTGGCCCTGACTGACTCAGAGGGAGAGGGTTGTTGAGGTAAGCTGAAACCACAGTTTCTGGTCTGACTCAGACCAAGGCCTCTGATTGGCCTGCAGCAAATGATAAGAAGCTCAGGCACTGTGATTGAGTTTTTCTCTCTCCCTCTCTCTCCCTCGGTTTCTCTCTCTCCCTCTCTTTCTTGCCATCTAATTTCTTCTCCCTTGCTCTGTCTCTCTTGCTATATCACACTGTATAATCTCTCTTCCCCTGTCCTCTCTTTCCTCTTTCTTTTCCATCTCACTATCCCACTCTCTTGCCATATTCTCTCTTCCTCTCCTCCCCTCTCATCTCTTTCTCCTGCTCTCTATTTCCCTTTCCTTCTGTCCTTAGCTCCAGCTACTCGACTGTGGCCCTAGAGTTTGAGAAGGCGCATCAGATCGCTCCCGTGTTCAACTCGCCCAGGATGTCGCGGCGGAGCCTGCGTCTGCAGACCACGGGCGGTCTCTATGGCAACGACAGCCTGGCTGACTTCTCCTCCCAGAACCACAGCAGCGGAGGGTCCAGTCGGACAGAGTCATGGTAAGACTACACAGGGTCCAGTCAGAGAGAGTCACGGTAAGACTACACAGGGTCCAGTCAGAGAGAGTCACAGTAAGACTACACAGGGTCCAGTCAGAGAGAGTCACGGTAAAACTACACAGGGTCCAGTCAGAGAGAGTCACAGTAAGACTACACAGGGTCCAGTCAGAGAGAGTCATGTTAAGACTACACAGGGTCCAGTCAGAGAGAGTCACGGTAAGACTACACAGGGTCCAGTCAGAGAGAGTCATGTTAAGACTACACAGGGTCCAGTCAGAGAGAGTCATGTTAAGACTACACATGGTCCAGTCAGAGAGAGTCATGGTAAGACTACACAGGGTCCAGTCAGAGAGAGTCATGTTAAGACTACACAGGGTCCAGTCAGAGAGAGTCATGGTAAGACTACACAGGGTCCAGTCAGAGAGTGTCATGGTAAGACTACACAGGGTCCAGTCAGAGAGAGTCATGTTAAGACTACACAGGGTCCAGTCAGAGAGAGTCATGTTAAGACTACACAGGGTCCAGTCAGAGAGAGTCATGTTAAGACTGCACTGGGTCCAGTCAGAGAGAGTCATATTAAGACTACACAGGGTCCAGTCAGAGAGAGTCATGTTAAGACTACACAGGGTCCAGTCAGAGAGTCACGGTAAGACTACACAGGATCCAGTCAGAGAGAGTCACGTTAAGAATACACAGGGTCCAGTCAGAGAGAGTCATGTTAAGACTACACAGGGTCCAGTCAGAGAGAGTCATGTTAAGACTACACAGGGTCCAGTCAGAGAGAGTCATGGTAAGACTACACAGGGTCAAGTCAGAGAGTGTCATGGTAAGACTACACAGGGTCCAGTCAGAGAGAGTCATGTTAAGACTACACAGGGTCCAGTCAGAGAGAGTCACGGTAAGACTACACAGGGTCCAGTCAGAGAGAGTCATGTTAAGACTACACAGGGTCCAGTCAGAGAGAGTCATGTTAAGACTACACAGGGTCCAGTCAGAGAGAGTCATGGTAAGACTACACAGGGTCCAGTCAGAGAGTGTCATGGTAAGACTACACATGGTCCAGTCAGAGAGAGTCATGTTAAGACTACACAGGGTCCAGTCAGAGAGAGTCATGTTAAGACTACACAGGGTCCAGTCAGAGAGAGTCATGTTAAGACTACACAGGGTCCAGTCAGAGAGAGTCATGTTAAGACTACACAGGGTCCAGTCAGAGAGAGTCATGTTAAGACTACACAGGGTCCAGTCAGAGAGAGTCATATTAAGACTACACAGGGTCCAGTCAGAGAGAGTCATGTTAAGACTACACAGGGTCCAGTCAGAGAGTCACGGTAAGACTACACAGGGTCCAGTCAGAGAGAGTCACGGTAAGACTACACAGGGTCCAGTCAGAGAGAGTCACGGTAAGACTACACAGGGTCCAGTCAGAGAGAGTCATGTTAAGACTACACAGGGGAATGGAGTCAATGGACACACACACACACACACACAAACGCACTCTTGCAGACACAAAAGTTTGAAACATTAGCCTGATATTAACATTAAACACGCATAGATACACACAGAGACAAACACATTGTCATAATCAGGCACACACTGACTTCTATCATCCCTACCAATCTCTCTCCTGTGTGTCAGGATGGTGAGGAGCAGAAAACAGCAGCAGTCTGCCTCCAGCTCCCAGTCCCTGTCTCAGTCCCTGAACCAGTCCCTGTCCCTGTCTCTGAACCAGACGCCACGCAAGACCCTCTCCTTCTCCACCACCAACACTCCCACTACAGGCTGCACCACTGCCAGCGATGCCTCCCTGGTCTCCTCCATCCTGGACCATTCCAACCTCCGCCAGCGGTCCACCACTACTTCCACCACTACTACCACAGACGGCTACAGGGGTCAGTCCAGGGGCAAAGGGCAGGGCATGGGTCATACGATCAGAGGAAGGGTTACGTTTGATAGAGAGGATACATTAGCTCTATTCTGGTTCCAGACCTGTACGGTATGTGCATTAGCCAACTCCTCTGACTATCGTTGGCTTGAGATGACAGGTATGGTCAGACAATCTATCATACGATGGCTAAAGCACAGGTCTGGGACCAGTCAACCGCATTAGAATATGAGGTAAAACTAGGACTGTAGCAGTTTAAGCTAACTAGTTAGCATGCTAATTTTAATTACTGCAGTTTGTTGTTTGTGTGTCTATCTGATATGTAAGGCAGGAATGATGAATGGTTTGTGGGATTACCAGGGGAGAGACGGGGCAGGCTGACTGTATAATCTTTCCATTTAATCCCTTTGATGTGGTTTTACGGAGATTAGCTGCGTTATTACCTGTGTGACCCAATACAATTAATTAATCAGTATTCAATGAACTCCCATTGGCTTTGATTATTTGATAATGCTTTATTCCCTCTACGTTCAGATCAGGATACCAATCTGAAAGGTGAGTCTTCACCATACATTATAATGATATTTGTGTGCATTCACCTGAGTAGGGATCTTTTATTACACATCATCACAACACTTTTCCAGGAAGTAAACACAGGCTTGCTTTAAGGCTAGCTCTGATGTGCAAAATAATTATATTTTGAGACCATAGAAATATATGAAGAAATGGTTTTCTAGTCAGATTTGTACTTAAAAATGTTCCTCTTGTGTGTGTGTTTTCCCCAGGGAGGAGTTCAAGGACAGACTACAGCTCAACGGGTGCGAACGGCGGCGTCAACACTGTGTCGCACAGCCACGCCATGGTCGCCAACGGTTACATCTGTAAAGACTGTTCCATACACTCTGAGAGGAAAGAAGCCCTCACCACATACTCTTCCTCCTCCTCTTCCACGTCTCAGGCTGGCTCTGCTGCAGCAGCTGCCGCCGCCCTCTCCTCCTCCTCTTCGTCAACTCAGGCTGCCTCTGCTGCAGCAGCTGCTGCCGCCGTCTCCTCATCATCAGCATCATCATCATCAGCCTCATCCTCCAGTTTATACTGCACGGACACGAGTCAGAGGAACAAGACAGGTGAGAACCGTACCTAGTGTGCACACAACTGACTGGGGAGTGAAACAGGGTTGTGTTCATTAGGCACCAAACGGAAGAAAACAGACTGAAACATGGAGGGACAACCTGGACGCTCATTTTCTGTTGCAAAACGCTTTCTGTTGCATTCCCTAATGAACACGACCCAGTGTTCCTGTCCTAGGATAAAGGTAAACAGGAGGTCCTTTCTGTTTGATGGTTTACAAACCTGTGCATATCACACTGTTTCCTTAATTTATAAAAAATCTCTGAGTCCCGTTAGAAGACTACCTTAAAAGCCCAGAATGCCCAAAACAAATTCAAATGATCAGTCAACCAGCCATTTCTTGTGTGTTTCTCTGTTTCTGTTTGCTTGTTAGTGCTAAGGCTATGTGGGTTTCCACTAAGGAGAAGGACCCATTTCTCTAACTTTTATATGTCCGATTAAGTTAACTAACCTGCCAACCTTTCTCTGTCTAGGTCTCCTGGTGTCAGTGTCTAACACGTGTGTCCACCACAGCAGACGAGCCCTGGCCCCTATAGTGTCCCTGGTGACACTGCTCTTCCAGAACGTTCTGTGGCTGGGCACTAGGGCCAGGAGCCACTCAGGCAAAGGTATAAGAGATGCTTACTACTCGGGTCTGTTCAGATGGGCGCAACATTACAAAACGTTCACATAGAAAGGCATTATGTAGAACAGATATGGTGCAGAATTTGGCATCATATCAGCTCTATTCATTGTATTTCTATCTGCACGTTTTACTTCACTGAATTTCCCCATGATACTACTTCCCTTCCCACCTGATCAATCGCTCTCTTTTTTTTACTGTCTTTCATGGTTTGATTTATTCAAAGCTGTTCAACCTGATAGTCTCAAGGGACTGGACTCCAGTTAATCATAATAGGGCTATAAAAATATATACCGGTATTTTCACAGGCTCTTTGAACTGTCCTCTCTCCTCATCCCCCTGCTGTCTTGTTCCTCCTGCTGTCCTGTCTCTCCTCTTCCTCCTGCTGTCCCTCCTGTTCCTCCTGCTGTCCTGTCTCTCCGCTTCCTCCTGCTGTCTTGTTCCTCCTGCTGTCCTGTCTCTGCTGTTCCTCCTGCTGTCTGGTCTCTCCTCTTCCTCCTGCTGTCTTGTTCCTCCTGCTGTTCTGTCTCTGCTGTTCCTCCTGCTGTCCTGTCTCTCCTCTTCCTCCTGCTGTCTTGTTCCTCCTGCTGTCCTGTCTCTGCTGTTCCTCCTGCTGTCCTGTCTCTCCGCTTCCTCCTGCTGTCTTGTTCCTCCTGCTGTCCTGTCTCTGCTGTTCCTCCTGCTGTCTGGTCTCTCCTCTTCCTCCTGCTGTCTTGTTCCTCCTGCTGTCCTGTCTCTGCTGTTCCTCCTGCTGTCCTGTCTCTCCTCTTCCTCCTGCTGTCTTGTTCCTCCTGATGTCCTGTCTCTGCTGTTCCTCCTGCTGTCTGGTCTCTCCTCTTCCTCCTGCACAGCCTGGTCATCAGTCATAAAGTCATATATTTTTATGTGACCTCATCATGCCTCACTGCTCTCTTTTCCTCACCTGCCCTGCTTCCTCAGGGTGAGCTGGTGAATATCCAGTACTCTTCCACTCCTGTCTCTTCCCGGCCTCAAAAATCTGACGTTAGAGGTGGAAATGGAATAGCCTGGTCCAAGATCTGTATGGGCCTTAACATTAGTCAGAGTTTTAGTCGGCTAAATAAAGCTAAATACTGATCTGGTCCCGTGCTAGAAAGGGGATGGGGGTTTAACAGACACATTGTCTGACCTGACCTTTGATGTGTGGTATGGTTGTGTCACTAGGTGTTCTGGCGTCCCTCTTAGACAGGGCCAGACGGGCTGTTTCCTCCAGCGCGTCCTGCGTCTCTTGGTTCTTTAAGCAGACCACTCTCCACAGGATGATGGGCTACAGGGCCAACAGCTACGAAGGCAAAGGTACCTGACCCACCGCCGGCATGGGTCAAAGGTCATCGATCATCAACACTGACCATCAACACTGACTCAGTGACCCTCTTTTCTTCAGCCCTCTATTTCCACTGTCTGCCGACTCGACATTTATTTCTCAAGCTCTTGGTCTTTGCATTTCTGTGTCTGTGAAAAAGTATCTGTGAAGGCTGGGCATAAGTTTAACTGTGCATGTATAGTAATGGTTTGGTGGAATTATAATGTAGAGGAATGCTTCTCTCCACAGTATGTACTGATGCTGTTTTCTACTGTGTAGTTTCACCATAGAGAACTCTCTTTCAGAGTATCTCTCTCCAGCTCTGTCCATCTACCACTGCATGCTCATCAATGAAACAGTCCTCCATCCTTCTTAAAGGGACAGAGACAGAACTCCTGTACCACCTCACTGTCTGTCACTAGTCTTTGTTTCCCCCCTACACACACTCTCTCTCTGTCTCTCTCTCTCTCTCTCTCTCTCTCTCTCTCTCTCTCTCTCTCTCTCTCTCTCTCTCTCTCTCTCTCTCTCTCTCTCTCTCTCTCTCTCTCTCTCTCTCTCTCTCTCTCTCTCTCTCTCTCTCTCTCTCTCTCTCTCTCTCTCTCTGTCTCTCTCTCTCTCTGTGTCTCTCTCTCTCTCTCTCTTTGCTCTCTCTCTCTCTCTCTCTCTCTCTCTCTCTCTCTCTCTCTCTCTGTCTCTCTCTCTCTCTCTTTTGCTCTCTCTCTCTCTCTCTGTCTCTCTCTCTCTCTCTCTGTCTCTCTCTCTCTCTCTCTCTCTCTCTCTGTCTCTCTCTCTTGCTCGCTCTGTCTCTCTCTCTCTCTCTTGCTCTCTCTGTCTCTGTCTGTGTGTCTGTTTTGTTTATGTGTTTTCTCTCTTCATCCATCTCAGGTTTCATACAGGTCCTCTTGATTACGTCATAAACAAATGGGCTTCTTTCCACTTTGGTTGGTTCCCTTGGTGACATGCAAATGTCCCTCTTACCCTCTCTTTGTGTGTTGTAATATACAATGCGTCACACACTCTTGGTCGCCACTCGCCTGCAGAATGGAATGTTTTGGTATGTAAATATGATTATTAATAGTTTGTTGTTGTGTTGCAGCTCACTCCAGTTACTGTGGGAGCATGAATGTAAAAGACCACGTGACGGGAGACGGACACTTTTTGAATGGCTCGTTGTGTAAGTAGCCAACACGCTCACACACACACACACACACACACACACACACACACACACACACACACACACACACACACCCATGTGCGTGCACACACACACAAATTCCCTCTCAAGTGCTCTATACGTGGCAGGGGGCCACTTTCTGACACAGAGTTAATTCTATGCGTGACCTATTTCCAGATCAGTGCACAGGGGTTATGTGAACAACTAGGGCCAGTGACCAGTCGGTCACGCCTCTTTCACCAGTCAGTGACTATACTCTGGCTACTGGCCTCCCTAGTCAGATACAGCAGGTGTTTGTGTGTTTCCATACAAGCACTTAGAAGTCTTTTTTAAGGGCCTGAACCCATAAAGATCAATCAGATGTATCTCTGTGAATGTGTGAATGTTTCACTTCAAAGATTGTTTTCAATGAAAATGGGAGAAGAAATGGCTAGTCCTGTAGGGTTACATGTCTTATCTAACATCTTCCTAAATGACACTGGCGTGACAAACGATCCTGAGAATGCAGTTGAACAAACATCAAACAGAGAACAAAGGCCTGTTTGACACAGAAGGCGCTTACCAAACGTCTGGAGAGGAGGGAGGGAGGAAGGGATGGGCTGTGTCACCAAAGAGATAGGCAACGTTCCTGGTTTTCTTTTTGCACATGCTTACATCACAGAAGATTGCTTTTTCGTATTAATGTGGTTCCTTTGTTGTGAGATTTGATCATCAACGCATTTTGATTGCAATAAAGACAACCTGGAACGCAACTGGAGATTGACAGACAGTTGGCTCAGTTGGTAGAGCATGGCGCTTGCAACGCCAGGGTTGTGGGAATCGATTCCCACGGGGGTCCAGTATGAAAATGTATGCGCTACTGTAAGTCGCTCTGGATAAGAGCGTCTGCTAAATGTACAAATGAAATAATAAAATGATAACTGTGTTGCAGTTTTTACACTGGGGACATTTCACTCATTCAAAAGCATTTTTTATAATATTTTATTTTCCTTTTCTTTATTTTTTTACATTCCAAAAACAAACGTATACGAACTACTACTTAAACACACACACGAACAATGACTACATCTCATCTGCCCAGACCCACATGCTCACACCCCCATCCCTACTGCCTGCATTATTGTTGCCACTTGGTCTTAAATTGTACTAATTTGTTTTTCTGAGTCACCCATAATATTTTCATTGTGTTAATGATGTTGGATTGAATGACAAAGTTTTTAGTATATGTTTTTTCAAAATGAGTGATGAGAAAAGAATGGTCCAGCCCATTGGGTATCTCACTACACCCCATATGTCATGACTTGAAATATGCAGACAGATGGATTCAAAGTAAGTTTACATTGTAATAATTCTGACAGCCAACTTTCTAGCTCCGCCCATTACTTCAGAACTTTATAGCATTCCCAGAAAGCATGGATTATTGAGTCATTATTAGTTTTACACTTGAGACATGACTCCACCGTTGTGCTGTAGAATTTCAGAATTGTTCTCTTGCATAATACATTCTATACATTAGTTTATACTGGATTAAGCATACATTATCGTTAGTTATGCTCTAACTTTCCCTCCATCTTGTGCCAACATCAGTTCTTTTTAAATCTTGGTTCCAATCGTTTTTTAAATTTTTTTGAAGAGATTGTCAATTGGATATGCTCTCCTCAAGGTTTTGTAGATATTCCCTATCATATGAGCATCCTTTTCTGACTCCCTCAAGGTTGCTCTGATGTCCAAAAGATTTCAAATAGAAATGTCATGATAAGTAACTTTTACATCTACATTGGTCCAAAATTACTTTTTTATTCTGTCATGGAAATAAATGTATTTCCTATTACCAAGTCATTTATGGTTTCTATGCCTTTAGTTTTCCATGTGGACCAATTTATCGATGCATTCTGAAAACCTATCCAAGTATCGTTCCATAAGGTTGTGTTTCTAGGGAGTGTTATTGGTTATTTTGGTAAAATACGTTTCATTTTCTTCCGTATCGTTATAGTGTTCTTAACTATGAAGTTGTTAATGTTCTTAGCTTTACCCTTTGAAAATAGACACCTAAAAAGATTCTGGGGATGAGCGTGCGCATCTTCAATATGTACCCATTGTTCCTATTTAGTGAATTCAACTATATGTCGCAAGTAAAAGCCTTGGGTAGCGAGTTAAAACCACCCTCAGACTTAGGAAGATGTATAACGTTCCTTTTTGTTCTATTAATTTTATTTGAATGATTTTACATTGCATACATTATTTAGAACTTTCAATTGACTTCTGATTTGTTAAGTTACATCAATTTTTTTAAATTGTCATTTCATTTTACATCATTGTTCATTCATTCATTCATTTGTTTGTGTTATGTTTTGTTTTCCTTCTTGTCTGCCATCCATCTGTCATGTGGTCTGCCTCAGGTGACGACTGTAAAGGGAAGCAGCACCTGGAGACCCACACACTGGTCCACAGTCACACACAGACCTCCAGGACTCACCGTCTACTGGGGGCTCTGTGGACCCTTATAGCTTACACAGGTTAACCCCCTTCCTCCTCCTCCTGGTTTCCTTCTTTCCTGACGCAATAAACATGCAGGTTAACCCCCTTCCTCCTCTCCCTGGCTTCCTTCCTTAATAGCCTAATATACATATAGGTTAAACACCTTCCTCCTCCTCCTCCTCCTCCTGGTTTCCTTCCTTAATAACCTAATACACATGCAGGTTATCCCCCTGCCTCCTTCCCTGGCTTCCTTCCTTACTGACCTAATACACATACATCAGAGTCGTATTCATTGGTGTAAACCGTAGCAAAAATGTTCTGCAACAGAAACTAAAATCAAGCATTTCTTATTGGACAAGTTCAGGTAGTCCCTCCCTGACTCAGTTAGTTTGATTCTGTTTGGTGCCTAATGAATACGACCCTGCTAATATTGACTCGTTGCTTTATAAACCTTGCACACATAGACTTTTCATGGAATCTCTCATTGACATCAATGCAAATTATATACAAACTATGTGTGTGGGTGTGGGGAAATAATAATCCCTTCCTTCCGCTACTGGTCCAGGACCTGTTTTGTTGCACGGCTGATAGTGGTTGAGGTCAGGAATAGGCTCCAGAGAGCTGATCTGAAATCAGTTGTGAACTGAAGCCTCAGTCCTTTTAATTGTCCTAATGCCCAGCATTTGTTATTACCATGTCATTACCACTCTATTTACCTAATTGAATCACTACGATGTTGTTTTTTATTTTACCAGGTTAGTCTCATTGACGTTGAGATAAATAAATAAATAAATAAATATATATATATATATATATATATATATATATATATATATATATATACAGTGAGGGAAAAAAGTATTTGATCCCCTGCTGATTTTGTATGTTTGCCCACTGACAAAAAAATGATCAGTCTATAATTTTAATGGTAGATTTATTTGAACAGTGAGAGACAGAATAACAACAACAAAAAAATCCGGAAACACGCATGTCAAAAATGTTATAAATTGATTTGCATTTTAATGAGGGAAATAAGTATTTGACCCCCTCTCAATCAGAAAGATTTCTGGCTCCCAGGTGTCTTTTATACAGGTAACGAGCTGAGATTAGGGGCACACTCTTAAAGGGAGTGCTCCTATGCTCAGCTTGTTACCTGTATAAAAGACACCTGTCCACAGAAGCAATCAATCAATCAGATTCCAAACTCTCCACCATGGCCAAGACCAAAGAGCTCTCCAAGGATGTCAGGGACAAGATTGTAGACCTACACAAGGCTGGAATGGGCTACAAGACCATTGCCAAGCAGCTTGGTGAGAAGGTGACAACAGTTGGTGCGATTATTCGCAAATGGAAGAAACACAAAAGAACTGTCAATCTCCCTCGGCCTGGGGCTCCATGCAAGATCTCACCTCGTGGAGTTGCAATGATCATGAGAACGGTGAGGAATCAGCCCAGAACTACACGGGAGGATCTTGTCAATGATCTCAAGGCAGCTGGGACCATAGTCAACAAGAAAACTATTGGTAACACACTACGCCGTGAAGGACTGAAATCCTGCAGCGCCCGCAACGTCCCCCTACTCAAGAAAGCACATATACAGGCCCGTCTGAAGTTTGCCAATGAACATCTGAATGATTCAGAGGAGAACTGGGTGAAAGTGTTGTGGTCAGATGAGACCAAAATCGAGCTCTTTGGCATCAACTCAACTCGCCGTGTTTGGAGGAGGAGGAATGTTGCCTATGACCCCAAGAACACCATCCCCACCGTCAAACATGGAGGTGGAAACATTATTCTTTGGGGGTGTTTTTCTGCTAAGGGGACAGGACAACTTCACCGCATCAAAGGGACGATGGACGGGGCGATGTACCTTCAAATCTTGGGTGAGAACCTCCTTCCCTCAGCCAGGGCATTGAAAATGGGTCGTGGATGGGTATTCCAGCATGACAATGACCCAAAATACACGGCCAAGGCAACAAAGGAGTGGCTCAAGAAGAAGCACATTAAGGTCCTGGAGTGGCCTAGCCAGTCTCCAGACCTTAATCCCATAGAAAATCTGTGGAGGGAGCTGAAGGTTCGAGTTGCCAAACGTCAGCCTCGAAACCTTAATGACTTGGAGAAGATCTGCAAAGAGGAGTGGGACAAAATCCCTCCTGAGATGTGTGCAAACCTGGTGGCCAACTACAAGAAACGTCTGACCTCTGTGATTGCCAACAAGGGTTTTGCCACCAAGTACTAAGTCATGTTTTGCAGAGGGGTCAAATACTTATTTCCCTCATTAAAATGCAAATCAATTTATAACATTTTTGACATGCATTTTTCTGGATTTTTTTGTTGTTATTCTGTCTCTCACTGTTCAAATAAACCTACCATTAAAATTATAGACGGATCATGTCTTTGTCAGTGGGCAAACGTACAAAATCAGCAGGGGATCAAATACTTTTTTCCCTCACTGTATATATATATATATATATATTTTTTTTTTTAAAGAGAGACCTGGCCAAAATAGCAGCACATAAAGTTTCATACAAAGACCCTTTTCTTATGAAAGCTCCAACGTTGTGTGTGTTTGTTCTGATCCTTCCAGGGTACTGTCTGCTCCAGCCAGGTTACTATGTAGTGAGGGCAGGCCGGGCTCTGGGGTCAGCAGTGGGGTCAGCAGTACAGTCAGTGGCTCAGAGACTCCTGTCAGTGCTGTGGCTAGTCCTGGCATCTCCAGGTTAGTTACTCTCTGTTGCATCCACCCTCTCTTCATCATCAGTATTTAGTTGTTTAATCAGTTGCTCTTTCTTACAGTGGGGAAAAAAACTATTTAGTCAGCCACCAATTGTGCAAGTTCTCCCACTTAAAAAGATGAGAGAGGCCTGTAATTTTCATCATAGGTACACGTCAACTATGACAGACAAAATGAGGAAAAGAAATCCAGAAAATCACATTGTAGGATTTTTTATGAATTTATTTGCAAATTATGGTGGAAAATAAGTATTTGGTCAATAACAAAAGTTTCTCAATACTTTGTTATATACCCTTTTTTGGCAATGACACAGGTCAAACGTTTTCTGTAAGTCTTCACAAGGTTTTCACACACTGTTGCTGGTATTTTGGCCCATTCCTCCATGCAGATCTCCTCTAGAGCAGTGATGTTTTGGGGCTGTCGCTGGGCAACACAGACTTTCAACTCCCTCCAAAGATTTTCTATGGGGTTGAGATCTGGAGACTGGCTAGGCCACTCCAGGACCTTGAAATGCTTCTTACGAAGCCACTCCTTCGTTGCCCGGGCGGTGTGTTTGGGATCATTGTCATGCTGAAAGACCCAGCCACGTTTCATCTTCAATGCCCTTGCTGATGGAAGGAGGTTTTCACTCAAAATCTCACGATACATGGCCCCATTCATTCTTTCCTTTACACGGATCAGTCGTCCTGGTCCCTTTGCAGAAAAACAGCCCCAAAGCATGATGTTTCCACCCCCATGCTTCACAGTAGGTATGGTGTTCTTTGGATGCAACTCAGCATTCTTTGTCCTCCAAACACGACGAGTTTAGTTTTTACCAAAAAGTTATATTTTGGTTTCATCTGACCATATGACATTCTCCCAATCCTCTTCTGGATAATCCAAATGCACTCTAGCAAACTTCAGACGGGCCTGGACATGTACTGGCTTAAGCAGGGGGACACGTCTTGCACTGCAGGATTTGAGTCCCTGGTGGCGTAGTGTGTTACTGATGGTAGGCTTTGTTACTTTGGTCCCAGCTCTCTGAAGGTCATTCACTAGGTCCCCCCGTGTTGTTCTGGGATTTTTGCTCACCGTTCTTGTGATCATTTTGACCCCACGGGGTGAGATCTTGCGTGGAGCCCCAGATCGAGGGAGATTATCAGTGGTCTTGTATGTCTTCCATTTCCTAATAATTGCTCCCACAGTTGATTTCTTCAAACCAAGCTGCTTACCTATTGCAGATTCAGTCTTCCCAGCCTGGTGCAGGTCTACAATTTTGTTTCTAGTGTCCTTTGACAGCTCATTGGTCTTGGCCATAGTGGAGTTTGGAGTGTGACTGTTTGAGGTTGTGGACAGGTGTCTTTTATACTGATAACAAGTTCAAACAGGTGCCATTAATATAGGTAACGAGTGGAGGACAGAGGAGCCTCTTAAAGAAGAAGTTACAGGTCTGTTGGAGCCAGAAATCTTGCTTGTTTGTAGGTGACCAAATACTTATTTTCCACCATAATTTGCAAATAAATTCATAAAAAATCCTACAATGTGATTTTCTGGATTTTTTTTTCTAAATTTGTCTGTCATAGTTGACGTGTACCTATGATGAAAATTACAGGCCTCTCTCATCTTTTTAAGTGGGAGAACTTGCACAATTGGTGGCTGACTAAATACTTTTTCCCCCACTGTATATACATACACTACATTACAGTAACGATCCCCCTCCCCCTCTCTCTATCTCGCTCTCTCTCTCTCCCCCTCTCACTCTCTCTCTTTCTCCCCCTGTCTCTCCCCCCCCCCCCCCAGGTAAAGCAGCCAGAGGGCTGTTGTGGTGTCTGGGGACAGGCTGGTACCAGCTGGTGTCTCTCATGTCTCTGTTCAACGTATTCTTCCTGACCCGGTTAGAGCCTGCACTACTGTATCTAACTATGTGACCTTAGACCCCTGTAGTTCTCAGAAATATGTAGATGACTTTTATTGACCTACTATTGTCCTTTGTTATCAAAGGTTGTAGATTTAACTGTGGCTGTGACTTGTTTGTTATTGGACAAGTTTAAATTGTACCTCCCTGTTTCAGTCTGTTTTATTCTGTTTGGTGCCTACTGACCCTGTTATCATTGTGCATGTTTGATACATATTTAGGACCGTTCTTATCCAGGCTCTGTCTAACACAATAATTCTTAATTAGATTGAATTATATTTTGGTTATATTTAGGCATATGTCATTTCTTCAGATGAAATGTCATAATGAAAACAAAGGGCCAGGGTAGATGGGTTCTGTCAGTTAGATGCACATGAGAGATATGATGATTGAATTATTTAGTCAACTTTTAAATATTACATTTTGATTCAATTATTTCTCTCTCATCTGACGAAGGAAAGGTTACAGTGTCTTATCAGGTTATGTTTTACGGTGTGTGTGTGTGTGTGTGTGTGTGTGTGTGTGTGTGTGTGTGTGTGTGTGTGTGTGTGCGTATCTCAGGTATGTTTTGCTCACTGTGTGGGTGTCTTTCAGGTGCCTGCCCAGAATGTGGAAGCTTCTTCTCTTCCTCCTTCCCATCCTGCTACTCCTGTGTGAGTAACGGTGTGCTCACCTGACGTAACCTACTTAACACACACACAGGCCGATCTGTCAGCTGTGTAGCACCAGAGCTGTTAACCAGCCCCCCAGAGCTTGCTCCAAATCCAGCCCCAGATCTAGGTCACTCTTACTGGGCACACAGCTACAGAACCAGCCCTCTCTGTGGAACAACTCTCTTACACTTTTACACACTGTACTTTCTACACTAACAGTCTACACAGAAAAGCACTGACTTGCATTGACTTGCATTCATAAACCCACAAGCTACTATCAAATCCACAAATTCATGCATAAACACCAAAAAAACTAAAACAATACAAGCCTAAGAAACAACAGGTGCTATACCAATAAAGCTTTCACTGCATTCACAGTAAAGACAGGCCGGTTGTTGCATACTGTAGCTCCTGTTGATTAATTTCCCTGTTTCTCTCTCCTCTCCTCTCAGGGTTTTGGTTCTGGGGTCCGTCCAGTTTCCTCTGCTACCTTCCAGCCATAAACCTGACAGAGTGGCGCTCCAGAGTGGTGTCCCCCTTCACCCTCTCATCATCTACCCTGGTCCCCACCCCCACCACACCCCTGGAGCAGACCCCCCCAGCACCCCCCGGCCCACAGGCACAGGTAAGAGAGGAGCTCGCCTGAGAAGCCTGAGGGCGTCTCTCACAGAGTGGGGGGGAACTTTGTGTCTGTATTGTGTGAATATGGTAATTCATGACATACATCTGCCTCATGAATGTTGGACTAAAACAAGCTTTTTTGTTCTCTCTCCCACTCTCCTAACCTCTCACTACACTTCTCTGCCGCAACCTGTCTCCCCTTCTCTCCCCGTGTCCCTCCTTTATTTCAGTCTCTCCCCTATCTCCCCCTACAGCCAGTCCTTCCCCCCATAGTCACCGTGGACACAGAGAGCCTGGAGCGTTTGGAGCGGGTGGAGCATGGTCTGGCCCTGCTGTGGGAGCGGGTGCAGCGGGGGGACCAGAGGCAGGAGCAGCGTCACGGGGACACCCTGGCCCAGTACACCCTCCTGAGGGAGCAGCTGGACAGCCAGACGGACAGAGACAGCCTGGGTCTCTGGGTCTCTGGTCTGCTGGAGCACAGGATCACCCTGCTGAGAGGAGAGCTGGAGCAGCAGGAGGCCTCACACAGGGCACAGGTAGGGATGGCTGTCAGGGTTGAGGAAAGGGACTGGGGCTGGACACCAAAGGTGTTGATAGGACTGGGACTTGTAGTTATAAATGGGGTTGGGGCTTGGTGGCAGGAATGGGACTGGGACTTGTTGTTAGGAATGGGGTTGGGGCTTGGTGTCAGGAATGGGGTTGGGGCTTGTTGGCAGGGCTTAGTAGAGGGTTGAGCTTCAACATTTGAATTGATAATTACAGTGAGGGAAAAAAGTATTTGATCCCCTGCTGATTTTGTACATTTGCCCACTGACAAAGAAATCATCAGTCTATAATTTTAATGGTAGCTTTATTTGAACAGTGAGAGACAGAATAACAACAAAAAAATCCTGAAAAACGCATGTAAAAAATGTTATATATATATATTTGCATTTTAATGAGGGAAATAAGTATTTGACCCCTCTGCAAAACATGACTTAGTACTTGGTGGCAAAACCCTTGTTGGCAATCACAGAGGTCAGACGTTTCTTGTAGTTGGCCACCAGGTTTGCACACATCTCAGGAGGGATTTTGTCCCACTCCTCTTTGCAGATCTTCTCCAAGTCATTAAGGTTTCGAGGCTGACGTTTGGCAACTCGAACCTTCAGCTCCCTCCACAGATTTTCTATGGGATTAAGGTCTGGAGACTGACTAGGCCACTCCAGGACCTTAATGTGCCTCTTCTTGAGCCACTCCTTTGTTGACTTGGCCGTGTGTTTTGGGTCATGGTCATGCTGGAGTACCCATCCACGACCCATTTTCAATGCCCTGGCTGAGGGAAGGAGGTTCTCACCCAAGATTTGACGGTACATGGCCCCGTCCATCGTCCCTTTGATGCGGTGAAGTTGTCCTGTCCCCTTAGCAGAAAAACACCCCCAAAGCATAATGTTTCCACCTCCATGTTTGACGGTGGGGATGGTGTTCTTGGGAGTCATAGGTAGCATTCCTCCTCCTCCAAACACGGCGAGTTGAGTTGATGCCAAAGTGCTCGATTTTGGTCTCATCTGACCACAACACTTTCACCCAGTTCTCCTCTGAATCATTCAGATGTTCATTGGCAAACTTCAGACGGGCCTGTATATGTGTTTTCTTGAGCAGGGGGACCTTGCGGGCGCTGCAGGATTTCAGTCTTTCACGGCGTAGCGTGTTACCAATTGTTTTCTTGGTGACTATGTTCCCAGCTGCCTTGAGATCATTGACAAGATCCTCCCGTGTAGTTCTGGGCTGATTCCTCACCGTTGTCATGATCATTGCAACTCCACGAGGTGAGATCTTGCATGGAGCCCCAGGCCGAGGGAGATTGACAGTTCTTTTGTGTTTCTTCCATTTGCGAATAATCGCACCAACTGTTGTCACCTTCTCACCAAGCTGCTTGGCGATGGTCTTGTAGCCCATTCCAGCCTTGTGTAGGTCTACAATCTTGTCCCTGACATCCTTGGAGAGCTCTTTGGTCTTGGCCATGGTGGAGAGTTTGGAATCTGATTGATTGATTGCTTCTGTGGACAGGTGTCTTTTATACAGGTAACAAGCTGAGATTAGGAGCACTCCCTTTAAGAGTGTGCTCCTAATCTCAGCTCGTTACCTGTATAAAAGACACCTGGGAGCCAGAAATCTTTCTGATTGAGAGGGGGTCAAATACTTATTTCCCTCATTAAAATGCAAATAAATTTATAACATTTTTGACATGCGTTTTTCTGGATTTTTTTGTTGTTATTCTGTCTCTCACTGTTCAAATAAACCTACCATTAAAATGATAGGCTGATAATGTATTTGTCAGTGGGCAAACGTACAAAATCAGCAGGGGATCAAATACTTTTTTCCCTCACTGTATGTTCAGATTAGTGGTTTTTATGTAGGGTCAGATTTCAGTCCGTTCTGCTTAGTAAGCATTCCAAACTGACCCCTATTACTTATTACTGAATTCCTTACTGTTTACTTCTGGGTGACCTTTTCTTTTCCCCTCCCTCCTCTCTTTCTCTCCCTCCTCCCTATCTCCTCCCTCTCTCCTCCATTCTCTCCTCCCTCCCTCCTCCCTCTCTCCTGTGCAGACTGAGGAGCAGAGGGTTCAGCAGCAGCAGAGTCAGGAGACACGGCTAGCTGAGCTGGAGGTGCTGCTGCAGGTCCTGGCTTCTAAAACTGAGGTAACGTCAGTTACTAAGAAATACACACTATACCACATTACCTACATATCCCAATACATACAGGACCAGTTACATGTCATGAAATTTGAGACTGAGGAAATGGTCTATGGGAAATGCACACCAGACTATGAATTAAACCCTGTGAGATCAAATGAATACATCCAGGACCATAGGTTACCTCCACAGCTCATCTGAACACCACTAGATCTTAGCAGGCTAACAGCTAAGCTTGAGGTACAGTCTCACACGCGTATTACTGACTGACACATACAAGACCCACGCATAGGAATACATACAGGAACATTCCGGTTCTGGCAGCTGATCTGGATAAGCACCAGTCCATACATGCGTCCCCTCAGGCAGTTAATTTGAATACATACAGTATGACACACACTCATACAAGTCTAGTCGTCTGATACACAGGAGTCAGCATGTCCCTGTCCATTTAGGTTAATTGTGATGACATACATGCCTGTGCTGAAAGTGTTCACGCCAACACATGCTGTATGTAGCTTATTGGTCATTCATTTATATTACAGTACTGTACATTTGAATGAGGTTGTATTTCAGGCGGTGCAACAGAAACGGCAACCAGAGAAGGAGACAACCAGACCTGCCTCTGTCAGGTAGGTTCACTGTCACTGGGTTAACCTCCGTAGATTATTTTTTACATTTACATTAAATTTACGTCATTTAGCAGACGCTCTTATCCAGAGCGACTTACAGTTAGTGCATACATTATTATTTTCATACTGGCCCCCTCGTGGGAATCGAACCCACAACCCTGGCGTTGCAAACGCCATGCTCTATCAACTGAGCTACCTCCCTGCCTGCCATTCCCTCCCCTACCCTGGACGATGCTGGGCCAATTGTGCGCCGCCCCATTGGTCTCCCGGTTGCGGCCGGCTACAGCAGAGCCTGGATTATATAGTGCAGGACTTTTCTACGGTTTACAACTGCTCTCCATTTCATCGTGAAATAAACTCTTGCACACTGATTCTCTTCATTTGCCCCACAATGTTTTAATGGATCACCAAAACAAATGTTTAAACCCAATGAAGGTCTTATGACTGAAACATTGGTCTAAGTGTTCCTTTATTAGATCAAACAATAGAGACAGTGTATTGGAGTTCATTTTTTTACAGCATGCAGGGTTGCAGAATCGTCAGTTTCTCAAAATTCCCAGGTTTTCCAGAAATGCCGTTTAGAAGATTCCTGGAATCAGGAGGGAAAAGCAAGAAGTCGGGAAATCTTCTAACCTGGATTTCTGGAAAATGGGGGATTTTGGGGAAAGTTAGACGAATTATGCAAACCTAAGCAAGTGTAATAGAGACTCTCTCTCTTTCTTACTCTCTCTCTCTCTCTCTTTTCTCCCCCTCAGTGTGCGTGTGGACCAGGAGGCCCATGATGCTTTGCTGGCGGAGGTGCAGAGGCTGGAGGCGGAGCTGGGTCGGATCAGGGGCGACCTGCAGGGGGTGATGGGATGTCAGGGGAAATGTGAGCAGCTGGACACAATCCAGGAAACGGTGAGAATGAAAGACAACTGTCTGTTTACTGCTTTTAGTGTTTACTATACCTAGTGCTGATATAGCTAGTCTTTATTATAGTAGTTGTACATTACCTTTGCAATATAATGCAATTCTTCCAAATGACAGCCTGTACTGTACTGTGCTGTTATTGAACTGAACTTATAAACTGGGTTGTTCGAGCCTTGAATGCTGATTGTCTGACAGCCGTGGTATATCAGACCGTATACCACGGGTATGACAAAACATTTGTTTTTTTCTAATTACATTGGTAACCAGTTTATAATAGCAATAAGGCACCTCGGGGGGTTTGTGGTATATGGCCAATATACCACGGCTAAGGGCTGTATCCAGGCACTCCGTGTTGCGTGGGGCCTAAGAACAGCCCTTAGCCGTGGTATATTGGCCATATACCACACCCCCTCGGGCCTTATTGCTTAATTATACATGAGGGTATATGTATTCTGCAGTTACAGCCCCTCACACATTGTCTGTCTCACCTCTCCCTCTCTCTCACCTCTCCCTCCCAGGTGTCTACCCAGGTGTCAGCCCAGGTGAGGCAGGAGCTGCGGGCCCTGTTCTACGGCTCTGACGACCAGGCCCATCAGGGAGAACCAGACATCCCAGAGGGTCTCCTCCAGTGGCTGTCGTCGCGCTACGTGAGCGGGGCCGACCTGCAGGCCCTCCTGGCCTCCCTGGAGCTCAGCATCCTGAGGAACGTTTCCCTGCAGCTGGAACAGAGCAGGGCCGAGGCCCACACGGAGGCTGAGGCCAGGGCTGCAGTCATCACCACCCAGACCCAGTCTATTACACAGAGTGTCCAACATACCGCCGTGGGCGAGGGACTGTCTGAGGAGGTACAACACATACTCCACTATAGGGACTCTTTGTTGTTGTTAACCCAGTGCTTCACGCACTCATCAGAACATCGGAACAACTTTATTATCATGCTTTATTTCATGAAGATGGACCGGTTTCCTGGACCCAGGTTCTCCATAGAGCATGCTTTTGACTTCACGGTCCGTATCCACAAAGTGTCTCAGAGTAGGAGTGCTGATCTAGGATCTGACCATATAACCTTATTCATTATGATCTAAAAGGCAAAACTGATCCTAGATCATTCAGCACTACTACTCTGATATGCTTTGTGAATAGTGGACCAGGAGTAGGTTTAATTTGGGTCTTGGAAACCATCTCCTTCCTATATGATGTACTTTCACTATATGATGACTGTTAGGTGGTCATTGTCAGTGAGACTAGGAGTCGTGTGTGAAGTTGCACGGCAGAGTCTCTGCAAAAGGTATCCCACCATACACACATCCTAACCCCCGTCCCTGCCTCTCTCTCCCCCAGCAAGTGCAGCTGATCGTCCAGAATGCCCTGAAACTCTACTCCCAGGATCGGACGGGCCTAGTGGACTACGCCCTGGAGTCTGGAGGTAAAGAGAGGCCTCTCACTCTGTTTACATGAACAGAACCACCCTGTGGGTTAGGGCCAGCCTGTTGACATGTCCATGAACAGAACGACCCTGTGGATTAGAGCCAGCCTGTTGACATGTTCATGAACAGAACCACCCTGTGGGTTAGAGCCAGCCTGTTGACATGTCCATGAACATAACCACCCTGTGGGTTAGAGCCAGCCTGTTGACATGTCCATGAACAGAACCACCCTGTGGGTTAGAACCAGCCTGTTGACATGTCCATGAACAGAACCACCCTGTGGGTTAGAACCAGCCTGTTGACAAGTCCATGAACAGAACCACCCTGTGGGTTAGAGCCAGCTCCATGATGGTGGTTCAATGGGAAGGATTAGCCTAGCCATTAGCCTAGCGTTACAGAACTATACAGCAGCCAGCCCTGAGGGTGCATCCCAAATGGCACCCTATTCCCTATATAGTGCCCTACTATAAAGGGAATAGGGTGCCAGGTCAAAAGTAGTGCACTAAGGGAATAGTGTGCCATTTCAGTATGAATGGTACTATATAGCAGTAGTGAAGAGGGTAGTATGGCTTTAGAGGCCAAAGCTCAGGTTGTCTGTCTCCATGGACAACAAGCCTGTTGTTTGTCATACTAATGGCCTGTATGGATTGGACAGGCACAGGGGGATCCATTAGATACACCACAGATCAGATTAGTAGCCAGATGAACTGAGTGGTCTGTGACGTTTGTCTGTGTGTTGTATTTTGATGTGTGTGTGTGTTAGTATTATATCATGTATGTTGTGTGTTTCATTGCATTATCCCTGTGTATGGTCAAATGGCTTTTCAATACAGTTTCCCCACCCCAGAGGTGTGGTTCAGGCATTAGGATTTCTAACTCATATAAACATTTGGCCTAAGATCGAATAAGAATGTATTTCTTTCCCCCATTCTTTCATTCGTTGATTGATTAATTAATTGATTGGTTGATAAAAAATATGAAGATCCACTTATTCCCAGAAGATAACACTCATAAACCTTAAGACTTGTATTTCCAATGTGGTCTTCTTCTTGGGTAGAAATAGAAAGGACACTGTTGTGGTTGAACTGTGGTTCTGATGTAACGTGGTCATGTGTCTGTGCGGTCAGGTGGTAGCATCCTAAGCACGCGCTGCTCGGAGACGTACGAGACCAAGACGGCCCTCATGAGTCTGTTCAGCGTGCCCCTCTGGTACTTCTCCCAGTCACCCCGCGTTGCCATCCAGGTGAGCTCTCCATTTCAAACGTTCAGAAGCTTTATTGTTCCGGTCACAAAGGCAGTGTACAAATAAAAATACTTTCCAACAATAGCTGCAATCCAGGAATAACTGCTGAGCTGCTTAGAAGACACTGATTCAATAAAGATATTCTTCAAAGAAGCTTTCATTTTCAACACCACCAGGGGACATTGTTTCCTCTTAATCAGTGTTTTTATTTGTAGATAACAGCAAATGTTGAAAAGTGTTATTTCAACAATTACATCGTTAGTCAAGTACATTTGAACAGGACAGGGAGTATCTTGTTGAGACTGATTAGAAGACATTTATCAGTGATTCTAACATGTCTTACTATCTCTCTCTCCCTCCCTCCGCCCATCGTCTTTTCTCCAACTCTTCCTCCTTCCTTCCTTCCCTCCTTCCTTCCCTCAGCCTGATGTGTATCCAGGGAACTGCTGGGCGTTTAAAGGTTCTCATGGTTACCTGGTCATCCGGTTGTCCCTGAGGATCCTTCCCACAGCCTTCTGTCTGGAGCACATCCCCAAGGCCCTGTCCCCTACCAGCAACATCGCCAGCGCCCCGCGCAACTTCACAGTATACGTAAGACACACACATGCCTACCTACTGGCAATATCAGCAACTACATGGAGTGCCTTCTGTTGGTCAGGTGCTATCTATGGTCTCAGCGTCAGTAGTGTTTAGACTGGTACTCTCACTGCTCAGCCTCAATCTCCTGCCTGACATCACTGACTGGTTTCTGTGTGTTTTCAGGGTCTGGATGATGAGTATCAGGAGGAGGGAAAGCTGTTGGGTCAATACACCTACCAGGAGAACGGAGACTCAATGCAGAAGTTCCCTGTCATGGTAAACACAAGAAATGACATCAGTTTCTACACACTCATGTGCATGTGCCAACAAACACACACAAAAACCTCTCACCATCCTACATACAACCACTGCCCTCTGACCTCTCTCTGGCTCTTTTTTTACTTTGTCAAAAATCTTTGTAAAAATCAGATACTTTGAGATCCAATACGTATCACTCCTTACTATGTCTCTTCCTTCCCTCCAGGAGAAGAACGACAGGGCCTTCCAGATCATCGAGGTGCGGGTGCTGACCAACTGGGGTCACCCCGAGTACACCTGCCTCTACCGCTTCAGAGTCCATGGAGAACCACGCATCCAGTGAGGGAGGATGGCAGCAATTTGAACTGCCAGTCAACAGAGACATACATATCATCCTATCTGTATATAGTACTGGACATATTTTCTAAATGGAGGGGGCTGGGAAAAACTAGACATTTTTTATATAGACGAGGAACTTCAGAAGTGTCGGGATGGGTGTTTGATTTATGATAGAATGTGTCCAAGGGGATGTTTTGTTTTACTCAGTACTGAAATGATAAAATAATGAAAGAATGAACTGTAATGAAACGTCAGGGAATGTGAAAGAGAAGAGAAGAGTGAAGGTGGAAGAAGCTCGGTCCCAGTCCCCCCTCCTTAAACCTGCTCTTGCACTGAATTAGCCCTCCAGGTCAAAACCCTTTGGTTTTTTGGAGGAGCATTTTCCTCTGCCCCTCTCACACAACCACAGGAGTCTGTGACCTCGAGATGGAAACAGATTACACACATCTTTTTTTTATTTCCTTACACATCATGTCTGTTTTGGTTGGTGTTTTAATCATGTTTTATTTTTAATTGGATGTTTCTTTGGAGACCCCTTGTGGATTCTGATGGAATTTCAGAATCAAAGCCACAGAACTGGGCCTAAATGACATGTATATAGGCCTCACACACCCTGGGCCTACATGACACTGTATAGGCCTCTCTCTCTTCTCTTGATCCAAAGCTACTTCTCTCTGCTGCTGTTGGCTGATCAGTCTGCAGGGCCAGCTAATGTGGTCAGTGGACACTCACAAGACACAGACAGGACTGCTACCGTTCTCTGGAATCAACAACACTACCCATTCACAATGATTTTATGCATCCACACAGCCATCAAAACTAAGCTCTATCTCTCTCCTATAGAAAATGTTACACACATGGACAGGCTTTTAATGAGTTGATACATGTTTATCTCAAGTCCAGACAGGAGAGTGTTAACGAGAATGAGACTGACAGCCAATGGTTTGGCTTCTTCTAGGGCAGAGAGCCAATGGTTTGGCTGCTCCTTGCACAGTCATTATAACATCCTCTACTAGGGCTTCTACTCCGGGAAATGTCTAAACGGGATCCTTGGGATGTCCCAACTCTGCCGTCACCCCATTGAAGTTGAGGTTAGGGTTAGGGTTAGGGTTAGGGTTAGGTAAGGGGTATGGTTAAGGTTAGGATAGACATCCCAAGGATCCCGGATAGCATATTATCCCTTCTACTCCCTGCAGGAATGTAATCTGTATATTTCATTGTTAATAGTTGGTCCTTTTAAAAATCTGATTTTATCAGTGTTGCTTTATGAAAAAATCATTATTGTTATTATTGTTCATATTTCTATTATTATTGTTATTACCCATTGTACGTGTAATTATGTTTGACTTTTACAGTTTTTGTTGAGAATAATGACAAATGATGCCTGTTACAGCATGTAAATGAAATGTGTGTTGCACAAGTCCTCACTATTTGTGGGGGAAAAATAGATGGGGTAGCTATAAATTTGTTTTTTTGTGTGGACCGGCAAGTCTAAATGTACAGAAAATTATTTCATGATCCTATTTATTTTAAAGATAATTAGTTACTGCAAGATAGGACTTGGTGCAATGTATTTTTATCAAAAATCTTTTCAGTGCATTTTGGAAACATCTTGGGACAGTACAGATTTGTTTTTCATTTGTTTTTCAATAAATATTTTTTTGTTTTGTTGCCGCTGTCATCCTGAGATAGCTAAACCGCATTTGGAATATATTCCTAAAGAATTACATTTCGAGAGCTTTTGATGCATGTGATATTTTACCTAATAAAGACTGTATTGGTTTTTTATTTAAAAGCTTCATTATTTGGGGTCAAATCTGGGGGGATAGTTGTGGTAGCTGCATTATTTGGGGTCACATCTGGGGGGATAGTTGTGGTTTTGGAATGGCAGCAGGGAGAGGATGAGAGAAAATGTTCCATTAGTTCACAGCTGTCAAACTCATCCCATGGAGGGCTGAGCGTCTGCAGGTTTTCACTCCTCCCTTGTGCTTGATTGATGAGTCAAGCTTACTAATTAGTAAAGAACTCCCCTCACCTGGTTGTCTAGGGCTTAATTGAAATTAATAAACAAAAACCTGTAGACAGAAGGCCCTCCATGGAATGAGTTTGACACCCATGCATTAGATGGTGAATGCCCTTAGAATAAGAGATCACTATAGGGTAGGGGTACTCAACTCTTACCCTACGAGGTCCGGAGCCTGCTGGTTTTCTGTTCTACCTTATAATTCATTGTACACACTGCGTGTCCCGGGTCGAAATCAGTCCCTGATGGAAAAAAATGCAGAGGAACTGGCTTTGAGGTCCAGAGTTGAGTTTGAGGGCTTTTCTTCTGATCACCATTTTTAGTTGTATTATAAGTTTATACGCCCACCACATGAATCCTAATTCAAATGGCCTTTGATATAACCAAGTTATTATAAGCTTCATTGCTCAAAATACAGAGTAGATCATAAGTAGGAATGATAGAGTTTTATTAATGCCCCGGGCATGACCCGAGTCGATCGTGTTAGCGTTGATTGCATTCGATTTGGAATCGGGCTGCCTCCCGGGCGTGAGCCAGGTGTCCGGTATGGCCGACCGCAAAGTCGGCTCAAAACAAAAGTCATGTAACTAAGCACGTGGTGTGATGAGTAGGATTCTGTGTTTTCACATGCAAAATGGATTGCTTTTGATGAAAACGCTTTATCTCCCTTCCCAATTAAAACTAGTTAGAAAATTCAAACATTTATTTTATGGAAAAAATATGTTGTATGTTGCTGGACGATGCACCATGCTGCCTTGTTGACAACATGACTGAGCGTCCCGATGATGTGACGGGGCTTTGCCTAATTTAACTCGGGCCAGTGTAATAAAACTCCCTCATCGCTTCTGTCTGTCTGAGTCAGCTGTAGCTGCTGCCCTCCAGTGCTGAGGTGGGAGATTCTTCTAAGAACAGCCCGTGCTTGTTTGCCATTGGTTTATTTTAAAGACTTGTTGTGCCATTATACATATTTTCTAATGGTGTTTATAATTCGTTTTTTGGGTTCAGAGAAATGTGTACTTAATCCCAAATATTCCTTGTAATTGTTTTTTTTTTTTTACCGGAAGTAGGAAGATACGTTTTTCCTTGACAACCAGCAATGCGTTCTTAGCAACTGCCTCAACATGGCAAAAATTATCGGTGCTAAGAAATCATTGTGGCAACAAGTCTGTGAAGGTAAGGTATGCTTCGCTTGAGAGTTAATTGAAAATACCGATATGCATGTTATCGACTAAAATAGGCACAAATATTTCGTTTTCATTGTTCTGTGCAACCAGAATATGAGTCGGAGCAGCCCAGTCCACCAAGCGCTGCTTGGACAGACAGTGGTTCAGTGAGCACTCATGTCTCCCAGTACAGCGCCAGCAAGCACACTCCTGTCTTCTATGGTCTCCTGGCAGCTAAGGTAAGGCGGCCAACTATAATTGCACTTGAGTAAATACAATTCAAAAAAAAAAGAAAAAAAAAAAGAAAAAAAGAAAACGATATGTTTGTCTAAATGGTGCTGTATGGCTTTCTAGGTTGCTGTGGATGATGACCCTGTGAAACATTTTGACCCTCTTCTGAGCCACCCTGCCCTTGCTGGATACTCTGTCTTGGACAAACCTCCATCCTCCTGTCGCAGACAGCCTCTGACCACACACCCTGCATCCACTCCCCAGCTCCATCAACGTGAGTTTCAAACTTAAAACTGTAGCTTCTTTGTATGTGCTAAACATACTATGGCCTCTGCCAAGAGGTCTCAAAGTTTATGGCACAGGAAGTAGGCTAGTGTCCTGTAGCCTCAGTGTTTCTGGTGCAAGACCCGATACTACTCTTCCCCCTCAATCCCTACACATAATCTACGCTTTTATCAGGAACAATACTTTCTTGTTTAATTAACACTCAAAGCACAGTAGAGGATAACAATGTTTCAAGTCTGTCTCAATTTTACTCCCCAATAATAGTACCATAACAATGTTTTAGGCTACATTTGGAGTGAAATGTTCCTTTGCATGGCAGAAAGGCCACTCTTCCCCCACTTGTGTTGATCCATTCCCATGTCTGCCCCAGGCCCAATCACCCAGTTCCTGGAGGGGTCCGTGTTCCCAGTGCTACTGCCTGGACTGGAGGCCATGCTGAGAGAGGCCCAGAGACAACACTGCCTGGAGGTACTGGCACTAGGTCTATGTCACACAATAACACTAACATGATATAATGGCCATTTACTAGACATCAATGTGGCCCTGCAGAACACTACAGACCACCAAACTACAATACACTACAGTATTTTAATAGTTTGCCTCCCGTGACTGTAATACATAAAACAACTTTGAATTATAGAGTGACATGATCTATGATCACCTCTTATAAAATATTGTCTCTAACATATGATGAATACCAACACCCAAAACTATTACTAGGACTTATTTAATCCCACTTCAAGCACTGATTATACTATGATCATGATGATTATACTGTAGCCTACTTCTGTAGAGCTCTGCTGATTATTACACTACAGTAACACTGTGATCCTTTTACCTGTTTTAGAGGAAAAGAACAGCATTCAACGCTTGTGACTTCCTAACTGAGTGGCTGTATAAGTAAGACTGCTTGCCTACCTGCCTACCTGCCTGCCTGCCTGCCCTCTTTGCTCTCTTCCATTCTCAGTTGATTTAGTAAAAAGCTTTGACAATGTCTCTGAACTTTCTGCCACCTCTTTGTCTTCTGAGTGCTAAGCCATTGCTTTTACCATTTTTAAATGTTTTTTTTTTGTCTGTCTCTAAAAATGTATTGGTGTTACGCAACTATGACTGTAGTTTGTCTTTGTGTGAAACTAAGCTCAATCTTCTGTCTGCTACTGTCGGTTCCAAAGCCTTTTCTTCTCTCCCACTGCAGTCGGAACCCCCGCCGGCAGGGACAGGCCCCTGTGGACTTCCATGAGATCCCATTTGTCAAGGACTGGCTCAGGATACAGTGAGTTGCAGGAGACTTAATAAAGTGTAGACGCAAACTCCACACAGAGCAAGAAGGTCATCTCAGAAATCACACATATTATGTATGCATGTACACACACACACACACACACACACACACACACACACACACACACACACACACACACACACACACACACACACACACACACACACACACACACACACACACACACAGTGACACAAACTTGCACCTTAGGCTGATGCTGCCCTTATGAACACAGGTGACTCACACGCTGCCCTCTCCTCTCTCCACCCCCCCCCCCTATTTCCCTCTCCCAGTCCCAGGCCTCCCATCCCTCTCTCCCTACTGCTGTCAGACCAGCAGGCTGCTGTTCTCCTCCAGTCCTTCTGGCGGGGCTATAAGGTGAGTGTTGTTGACAGTAAATTAAAGGTCACTGTTATTTTAGATGAGAAATAGTCTTATACCGTTTTAAAGGGTGTCAGTGCACAGTGTGTAAAGGGTTAAATGCTCCACTGTCCCCTATTTTGGTGTGTGTTAGTGTGTGTGCGCGCACACGCTTATGTGCGTTCTTTTACGTGTGTGCATGTGTGTGTATTATTGTGTTCAGTTGTGTGCATTTGCAGGAGCTGGCCAGTGCCCCCATATGAAACAAACATATTGTGCAATCCCATTATTTTCTGGGTACAGCGTGATTATGTCATCAGTGATGCGCTGCCTAATTCCTTCCTGTGTGGGTGATCTTGAGTGCTCTGTTATGGATAAATATAGACACTAATGCTGTAATTCGCTCTGGATTAGAGTCTCATAAATGACAAAAAATGTAAATACACACCCATAGTCACACTTCTAATCAGACAAGTCTCTGTCTGTCTCGTCTATCTACTAGACACTGTTTTTGTTGTCTGTTTATGATGTAACCACAAAAGACCCCTTTTTTACACACACACACATACAAACACACACAAACACCAAAACAGCCCCTTTTCTTCTCTTGCCTTTGACTCTGTGATTGCATGGGAAAATCCAGCCATAAATAAATAAATAAATCTCCTCATTGTCAATGTATACTGAACAAAAATATAAACGCAACATGCAAAGTGTTGGTCCCCTATTTCATGAGCTGAAATAAAAGATCCCAAAAATGTTCCATACTCACAAAAAGCTTATTTCTCTCAAATCTTGTGCACACATTTGTTTACATCCTTGTTAGTGAGCATTTCTCCTTTGCCAAGATAATCCATCCACCTGACCAGTGTGGCTTATCAAGAAGCAGATTAAACAGCATGATCATTACACAGGTGCACCTTGTGCTGGGGACAATAAAAGGCCACTCTAAAATGTGCAGTTTTGTCACACCACAGATGTCTCAAGTTTTGAGGGAGCATGCAATTGGCATGCGGACTGCAGAAATGTCCACTAGAGCTGTTGCCAGAGAATTTAATGTTAATTTCTCTACCATAACGTTGTTTTAGAGAATTTGGCAGTATGTCCAACTGGCCTAACAACCGCAGACCACTTCTTCAACTGCCACCCAGACAGCTAATGAAACTGAGGACTATTTATGTCTGTAATAAAGCCATTTTGTGGGGAAAAACTCATTCTGATTGGCTGGGCCTGGCTCCCAAGCGCCCCTGCCCAGTCATGTGAAATCCATAGATTAGGGCCTAATGAATTGATTTCAAATAACTGATTTCCTTATATGAACTGTAACTCAGTAAAACTGTTGAAATTGTTCCATGTTGCATTTATATTTTTGTTCATTATAAATGATTGAGGCTTGATGATGCCAGCTGTGATGTAGATCTGTCATGTCCAATCAGGCTCTGCTCAAGTGGGCTTGAAAAAGAAATGTGGTGGGCAGAGCAGAGCATGCCGAGTGTGTGTGTGTTTCCGCGTGTCCCTGTGTCCTGTTCTGCCAGTGTGGCCAGAGGTAGGCTGTATTGGATCTCTTGTGTTATCGCTTGCTGTATTTGGTTGTAATTCCTCTCCTCAACAGGAGGTGGCGGTAGTGAGTCGGTCATCTCTCATTGACTCCATGTGTTTATCCTACTCTGACTGAGGTGAGGTTCAATAGGGCGAGGGATAGCACTGCATACTCTCCCCTCTAGAAGTTTAGGGAGGGAGTGGAGAGAGACGGCTAGGAAAGCACTGCTAAAAGGCTTTTTCAGCGATGATCAGAGAGGGAGAGAAGGAGAGGAACACTGTTAGTGCTGTTTTGGAGGCTTAACTAGGGCGTAGTGGTAAGCCCTCCCAACTCACATATACCCCTGGTGGCAGGGGGTCTGAGCCCCATCTCGGCCACTTCAGTGTCTGAGATACTACTTTATGATACCCCCGCACTGTTCTGTCAATGAAATATATATATATATATATATATAAAATATGTATTTTGCAGGCGGCAGTGTTGTGCTGGTGCTGAGGTATTGGACTGTATCAAAAGCTGGGGCTTGGATTGGCTTGGGCTGGGGAGGTAGGACTGTCATGATAGGCCTGAAGCTGGTGCTGAAGAGACATTGGGCTGTGCCCTGAGTGGTTTGTTACCTGGGGCTCAAAGCAGCCACAGCCAGCAGAGCAGAGACAGCAGCAGCATGTACAAACACAGTCAACTGTGAACTGAGAGAGCTGCCTGTGTGATGCTCCGATGCTCTGCACAGTGCCATCATGCTTCAGAGGAGTGTGTTTGTGTGTGGCTCAGCGGGGTGGAAACAGTGTATGTGAAGCTTTGCAGTAGACGTCAATACTATTCTCCTCTGTCGTTCTCACCTCTATCCCTTTATCCATCCTACTCCTTCCTTCCTCTCTCATTCAATCCCCCCTACACCATACTCTCCTATTCCTCCCTCTATCCGACTATCTCTCTCTTTCTCTCTCTCTCACTCACTTGGCTGAGTTATGTAACCTGCCTGACGCAGCGTTGACTGCAGAGGAGGGGTGTGTGTGTGTGTGTGTGTGTGTGTATGTATGTGTGTGTGCATACGTACGTATGTATGTGCATGTGTGTGTACCCCTCCCTCCCTCACCTCTTTCATTGACAATATGTGTAGTTGTTACCAAAGGATGAACGGCCGGCATCAGAAACACACATTGATGCCCCACAGCAGCCAGTATATCACAGAGCACCCAGTCAGACAATGTTCTTGTCTCTCTGAGCAGCACAGGCAGATGCTAGGCTGAACACTAAAAAGAGAGATGCTACGACACAACACATGTTATGTAATGTACTTAGCTAACACACCATAGCCATAGTCCAGCTAGCCATAATCCTCCATCCTTTAACTCCTGCTAGGCACAGTGCAGTACAGTACTGGAGGTACCCTTCAAAGTGTAAACTCCTCTTTTCACAGTCCCCAAATCCAGAACAAATTCAAGAAAGCGTACAGTATTATATAGAGCCATTATTGCATGGAACTCCATTCCATCTCATATTGCTCAAATGAACAGCAAACCTGGTTTCAAAAAACAGATAAAGCAACACCTCACGGCACAACGCCTCTCCCCTATCTGACCTAGAGAGTTTGTGTGTATGTGTTGATATGTAGGCTACGGGCCATGTATCGTACATAGGGAATAGGGTGCTGTTTGAGACACAGCCAGTGATGCAGTGAGGAACCACAAGGCACTTGGATGAACCCTGTGTGGCTCACAGGAAGTGCAGTACCCTAGGGCAGAGCGTGGTTCTCCCTGCTCCTCTCCATCCACCCCTACATTCCTCCATGGCCCGGCTCTGCTGGGGATGAAGGGATGAAGTAGTGCCTGATCTGTCTCTGAGCTGCCTCAGACTCTCCTCTCCTCTCCTCTCCTCTCCTCTCCTCTCCTCTCCTCTCCTCTCCTCTCCTCTCCTCTCCTCTCCTCTCCTCTCCTCTCCTCTCCTCTCCTCTCCTCTCCTCTCCTCTCCTCTCCTCTCATCTCCTCTTCTCTCCTCTCCTCTCCTCTCCTCTCCTCTCCTCTTCTCTTCTCCTCTCTTTTCTCCCACAGACTTGGAAAAAAGCTCTGTCTCAGCTAGACTGCCTGACAGAGAGAATAACACTTGAAAGCCGTGTGTGTGTGTGTGTGTGTGTGTGCATCTGCGTATCTTTGTGTCAGGTATTTATGTCGGTGTTTGTGGTTTTGTGTGTGTGTGTGTGTGTGTGTGTACACGTGTGCGAACAGGTTTTCTTGGGAAGACTCTGACTTGGAGCGAGGATACCAGCGGGGATTAAGCTGGATGGGGTCTCACTGTGTTTTTGGTGTGTGTGTGTGTGTGTGTGTGTTGTCTCGCTCATTTATATAATCACGTTTGAAATGCCCATCCTTCACACATGCCCAGGGTAGGGACAACTCGCTCACATGTTCAACTAAAACACACACAGACAAACACATACACCCTCATGTGCACACCAAAGTACACAATATACACATATTCAAAAGATTAGGAAAGGCGCACTAATGGTTTGATACACAAAAAAACTCATCTGTATGTAATGAAACAGTCACGTGTACAGACATGATGCAGTACTAAACTGAATCCATGATGCACTTGAGCCATAACAAAACGTCCCCCTGGTTAACTAGCTATCTGCATTGATATACACAGACACTACCATCACCCATCCTCTTTCTTCCTCAAGTGCCATACCGACACACACACACACACAAACATGCACACATGCGCACGCACACACACAAACAAGACAGACTGCCCCATCGCTCCCCCTCCTCCCCCCACCTGACCCTCACCCCTAATTTCCATCTCTTTGGAATCTCCCATCAGCAGAGGGGTTGGTACTGCGTAATGACACCCACTGAATAAACCATGGCTCCCCCTCCCCTACCCCCCCCTCCACCCCAACGCCATGGTACGGCCTTACGTAACAGGCCCACTTTCACAGCCACACACTCACAGTTAGACTGCAGCTAGCTACGGCTAACCACTAACTAAGGCTATACTGGGGAGAGAGGGGGAGAGAGGGAGGAGGGGAGGCTGAGGAACAGGAGCGAGATGAAGGAATGGGAGCAAGGGGTGGGAGGGTGAGAGGTGAGGGTAGAGAGAGGGGAGGGTAGAGAGAGTGAAAGGAGGGATGATGGGAGGAGGGGAGAGAGACGTAAAAGGGACACACTGGGGAGAGGGAGGAGAGGGAGAGAAAAATGGGAGCAAGGGGGAAGGGTGAAATGAGGGAAGGAGAGGCAAGAAGTGAGGTGGGGATGGAGAGGAGAAGAGAGAGGAAAGATGGGAGAGAGAGAAGGAGGAGGGGAAGGAGAATGGTATAAAAGAAAAGGACAGATGGGCACAAGGAAGAGAGGAGGTGAGAGTGGCAAACAGGAAAGTGGGTGGGGATAGAAAGATTAAGAAAAAGAAAGGCAGGTGGACAGACAGACAGACAGACAGACAGACAGACAGGGAGTAGGAGGGGAGAGAGGAGAATGGAGAGCAGGAGGAAACGGGTGAAGAGGGACTCTGAGAGAAAGGGAGTGAGAAACAAAGGCCTAGTCAGAGTGTAGGGGGGCTGGGAGAGAGGAGGATTCAGGGACATGTTCTATTCAGCTACCATGCAGCAGCTATTTGGAACCTCATTGAAAGCTTGGAGGCCACACAGAAACACAGGGAAAGACCTGGGAAAGGTTCCAGGAAAAACATGCTCTCTCAGTATTCTGGATTTTGGCCCACCATCCACATTATCCTCTGCATTATTATCCACATTATCATCAACATACAATAGCTGAAAGAGCTGGCACTGGCAATGCCTTCAGTTTACTTTCAAACACATCATTTTATCAACACGGGAATCCGCATGAAAGTTAACTACCCATCCTATTGCCAGCAGCGTACAGTACACACACACACACACACACACACACACACACACACACCCACACACACACACACACACACACACACACACACACACACACACACACACCCACACCCACACCCACACACACACACACACACACACACACACACACACACACACACACACACACACACACACACACACACACACACACACACACACAGCTGTATGGTATTCTGGAGGAAGGAATCTATATTGAGGTGTGCCTGCCCAGTCTGTTTCTGTTCCAGCTGCTCCAGATTGAAACCCAGTAGGATACTACCAGAGAGGATTTGGACCATCTGTAGATGATACTGCCTGTTTTAGTTTGATTGACTGTGGATTCAATCAAGGTCAAACACAAGACTGGTCATTACAACTTTTTCTGACTGTGTGTGTAGGTGCGGGCCCGTGCAGATGTGCAGGAGCTGCGCCAGTGGCAGAGGGAGCTTAGAGAGGATAACCGTGACATCGCCAAAACGGTCCAAGAATTCTGGGCTCACCAGGAGAGCCGGGGTGAGAGAACACACACACACACACACACACAGGTAACTGATAAAATAATGGAAACACTTGAGTATATGAGGTAGGGATGGGCACAGTTATTTGGATATTCGAATGTCCGAATGGACGTTAGTATTTGATTATACATTTTTGAAGAAGAAAAAAATGATGTGTCTATTTTAACAATGAAAAGGCTTTGTCTAAATTGTATTATCTATGTGACATTGCTACACACAAGGATATGCCATGACATTTGACATTCTTAATTCAATAAAACAATCTTTTGAATGTAGTTTTTATGACATGCGCCCCATAAAAGTACATACCGTAGTAGCCTATACGGGTTTCACGCGGTTGTTATTGTCGGCCAATCAAAGTGGTACTGTCTACATTCAGTGGCTCCATGTGTAGTAAGCAACATGGGAGATCTCTAATCAATGCAAAATGGAATTAAAATGACAGAATTAAGTTAGTTAAATGAGAACGAGTAGGCTACAACTACGAGTAACCATCAGGTAGGCTGTTGTTTAATCTGAGTGGAGTTGCTGCTGAGGAGAGAGCAAGAGAGCGAGAGAGTGGGAGAGAGGGAGAGAGGAAAGGAGAGAATGAGGGCAGGAGAGGGGGGGGAAGAAATATGGGAAGTGAAGGAGATAGAAGAGAAAATGTCTGCAGGGTTCAGGATGTCTTTGTGTGACACACAGAGGGGGGGGGGGGGGGGGGGGCATTGCACACGTCTTCAGAAAGAGAGGGAGACAGGAAAGAAGGAGAGAGAGAATGAGGGAGATGAAAATGTCAGCAGGGCTCAGGGTGTGTGTGTGTATGTGTGTAGTGTAGAGCAGCTGGGAATGTAAGCCCTATTCCAGAGAGAGAACCCTGAGCCCTTAATGGCTGACTGGCTGGCATTCCTGGGAGAACAACACAGCTATGTCCTTGACAACACACACACTTTACAAATATACAAATGAACACACACAGAGACTGACACACACAAACATAACCACATACTCAATACATACAGAAGCACAGATTACAATGCAAAGACAACCAAAACCACATACATGCAGAGAACGTCTCCCTCACATACACACATACAAACAGATATGCTGAAACATACATACACACAGGCAGATGTTTTAAAAACCCTGCACATAGCATATGTCTACCTTTGTTTTAGACACACAAACACTCCACTCACACACACATCGGTGTTTTCCACATTGACCACCACATTGAGGCACACATTCCAAAACAACAAAGGCATGCACCACACACATCCAAATAGCTGTGGAGCAGCGAACATTCTTACACTTCCTGGTACACAACAGTCCTGCTGCGTGAAGCGAGTGCTGACCTGACATTCTAGCAGGGGGCCTGGGGAGGCTGTGGGAGCACAGAAACACACCTGACCTTATGTTCTCAATGGAGATGGATCTCTCTATCTCTCAGCATCAGCACCTGTTGTCAATGGAGACCTCTCTTTAGTCTCTACCTCTCAACAGCAGCACCTGAATACAGTATTCTCAATGGGGAGGTACTTCTCTCTATACCTGACTACAGTGTTGTCAATGCAGACCTCTCTACCTCTTCAACATAAGCACCTGACTACTGCGTTCTCAATGGAGACCCCTCTTTCAACATCAGCACCACAGCTTTGTACAGTACTTGTGTGTGAGAGAGACAGGGAAAATATGAGTTAGAGATAAAGAGATACATACAGAAAGAGAGGGGAAATAGTGGGAATGGGTAAAGGGGGGAAGGGGTAGAGAGAGAGACCTTGCTGGGCTGTTTTTGCTGAAGTTGCAGTTTGTTTGTAGTTTTTTTGCCCGTTGTTGTTTTTGGGCGTAATGAAGCGCGAGCAGAGCAGCACACAGTGCATAGTGACGAATGACACAAACCACAGGACAGAGAGAGAAGAGGGGGAGTGTGAGAGAGATGGAGAAGAGAGAGAGAAAGACCTGAAAGAGAGGCAGAGGAAAAGAGAGAAATAGAGATGGGAGAGAGAGAGGAAGGAAGAGGGAGAGACCTGAAAGAGAAAGGAGAAAATAAATGTTAACTGTGTGATACAGCAGCTGCTGCCAGGCTGATCTCATCTGACCCAGTACCATACGATACCCATTCCACCATTACACACTTCACAGGCTGAAACACAAGCGCTGGAAATGGCCTAAAGACCTCACAGGCTAAAACATTTAAAGACCTTGCCATTAGGGCTGTGACGGTCGTGGAATTTTGGATGACGTTTATTGGTCAGCCAAATGACCGCGGTCACCGTTACAATCATTTGAATAGCACATTTTCGTTTAAAAAGATGCACATTTCCTCCTCTACTCCGCGCCTGACTGCATGTGCTGCTGCTGCAGTGAGGGGGGACTGGTTTGCTACAACACCTTGCTTGTTTCAGCAAGGAACAACAAAGTTTTATCACGTTGTAAAGAGTCCATGCTACCATGGAAACGGACTCAACCACAAGAATGCCCGACCATCCTGTCTTCAGTCAGCTGTTCGTTCCACACACACCCAAACATTGTTATGGTGGTTATGTAAATTACTTAAAAACTTCACCGTCTGAAACATAAGTCCTGGAGAGGACTTAGATTTGAAACATTATCACTGGAAATTGAACTAAAGACATTCTGAAACATAAGCACTGGAAACAAGCAGGAAAAACATTAATACTGAGGCCCTTGTTTCGACAGGGTTCTCAGACATGGCCGCCACATGTGGCGCCTGGAGGTCAGGGGTCAGCTGACAGGTGCAGAGCTCAGCACCACATTAATCTATCTCCTCGTGTCCTTGACCTCCTCGTTTATCATGTGAGGAATGTATCTCTGATGACGGTTCAGTGAACACGACAACATAACAAAGCTAGCTATCCCATAGCTTGATAACTCAACAACAGGGTTGGGGTCAATTCCATTTCAATTCAGGACATAAACTAATATTCCAATTCCAAATCAAATTTTTCTCAATAATTTTTTGGGTAACATTTTCATTTACTTCCTGTTTACTTAAATGAATTGAAGTTGACCCCAAACCTGCTCAACAAACACTGTCATTACCCAGTGGTGGAAAAAGTACCCACTTTTCATACTTGAGTAAAATTAAAGATACCTTAATAGAAAATGACTCAAGTAAAAGTGAAGTCACCCAGTAAAATACTACTTGAGTAAAAGTCTAAAAGTATTTGGTTTTAAATATACCTAAGTATCAAAAGTAAAAGTAAAAGTATAAATAATTTCAAATTATATAAAGCAAACCAGACGGCATCCTTTTCTTGTTTTTTATTATTATTTACGTCTAGCCAGGGGCACCCTCCAACCTCAGACATAATATACAAATGAAGCATGTGTTTAGTGAGTCCGCCAGGTCAGAGGCAGTAGGGATGACCAGGGATGTTCTCTTGATAAATGGGTGAATTACACCATTTTCCTGACCTGCTAAGCATTCAAAATGTAACGAGTACTTTTGGGTGTCAGGGAAAATGTATGGATAAAAAGTACATACTTTTCTTTAGGAATGTAGTGAAGTAAAAGTAAAAGATGTAAAAAATATAAATAGTAATGTAAAGCTCAGATACCCCAAAAAACCACTTAAGTAGTACTTTCAAGTATTTTTACTTAAGTACTTTACACCACTGTCATTACCACAGTGTAAACATAGCAAACCAACATAAACAACATTGTGTCTGTGACGTCTATAACACAAATTATTTTTTCTCTCTCTCTGTGTTTGAGTATTGTAACTGGTCAAATATAAAGCACTCTATTCAATTCAAGAAAGCTTTTCATCTATGATGTCATGTCTATTGTCTATTACTGAGGCTAACAATAGAACAGGCCTGGCAGCTGTCACCATGAGCTAGTGTACAAACCTCTGAATCGTGTGTGTGTGCATGTGTGTGTGTGTGCGTATGTGGATAAACTGTATGTTTGGTTTATTTTGTTATATTTTGTTCTATTCTTCCCTAGTGAGCTCGGCCCTCAATGACCTCAGGGGGGACTCCACCACCCCTCAGACCCCTCAGCCCAGCGGTGGGTACTCCAACTCGGGCGTGTCCATCCAGGTGGTCTCCCCCACCCCCCAGAGCACCGTGGTCCACACCCCCACATTCCAGATGAGTCCTGAGAGCACCGAGTCACTGACCTCCAGCCTGCAGGGAGTAGAGGAGCTGACCAGGGAGGAGAGGACACTAACTGACTCACTGACCCTGCCCGAGGCTGCTTCTGCTACGCTCACTGCATTAGCCACCGCTATGGACGCCTTTTCCCCATCCTTAGGGAGCCACTGAAAGGCCATAGAGACTGAGACGATATGTCCCCCAAATGGCACCCTATTCCCTATACCAGGGCTGCCAAATCCTGGTCCTGGAGGGCTGAAATACTTCTGGTTTTCATCCCCTCCTTCTAATCAGGGACTAATTCAGGCCTGGGACACCAGGTGAGTGCAACGAACTACCAGGTAGAAACTAAAACCAGAAATGTTTCATGTTCCAGGACCAGGATTGGGCCTGTCCTATACAGTGCACTACTTGACCAACTACCTGTCTCTCCATATTGTTTGTGTGGCTAGGGATCTTGCCGACTACGCCAACTGGTCAAAAGTAGTGCACCTTACAGGGAATAGGGTGCTATTTTAGCAGAGCACGGCAGAACATGACATGGACATCATCAATGTTACATCAAAATCACCACCTCACAGAGAATACACTTTTACACACTATTACTGACACACTACTGATGAAGAGTATAGGTTACACACTAATATTATAAACTGTATCGATAAGTACTGTAAAGATGACTAGACACTCTGGTAGTCACCAGCACAATGGCTTTGCTTCTAATCACCTCTCCTTCATAGCGCATAGAAAGATACAAATATTTCCTGTATTTGTCACTTCTTTTTTCCACGAACAGGGTGATAATAATGCTTCGGCCCAGGAAACAGACAAATGTTTCCACTCAAAACAGGAATTTAGGGCAGAGAAAATGGTGAGAGCAGATGAACAGAATAGCATGTTCTTTTGTGTCCTGCGATTCAGGAAGCTGAATGACCCTGTTGATGGAAAGAGGATGAGAAAGAGAGTTCTGAGAAGAGTGATCTCTCAGTGACTGAGAGCAAGCTGATAAACAGTACAGCAATAAAACACTGAAAATGACTAGATACAGTGTGATGTATTTTACTCATGGACCTTTTAGAGACCATTGACAATCCATTGGTTTTGAGAGTGTAATTCAGTGTATTGGCATTATATCTACTGTTATTTGTCTGATGCACTTACCTGCAAAGACCCAGCTCTTGAAGGCCTCACAGTTTTCAATTGGACCAAATCACAGAGCATAACAGCGGGGTGGCCCTGTGATGGACAGCTGTCTGGGCCAATCCTGATGCAGCAGCCCCCAGGAGGCCCAGTCTAGGGAAGGGAGGGAGATGTATCTCAGTCAGTAGGTAATGGGATGCCCGGGGCACAGCTGCCACTGGGTTAGGGCGAGGCGATAAAACAGCTCATTTCATTTCAAGGACATTTGATAGGCCTGAGCAACCAGCGCTCCACAGTAGGGGTTGGCTGGCTGGTTGGCTGGCTGGCTGGAAGCAGTGGGTCCAGTTGCATGGTGAAACTGGATCACATAGCAGCGGGTAGGTAGCATTAGCCCATCTGGTAGCAGGGCTGCTCTACCAGTTTCAAGGTTACTGCATGCCCTGGCATGAAAGCTTTAGCCTGGTCTCAGATCTGTATGTGCTTTAGTCAACTATGACTGGCTGAGGAGTAATCTGGGGAGAAAGTAACTCTGGCTGAGGAGTAGTCTGGGGAGACGGTAACTCTGGCTGGGGAGTAGTCTGGGGATCTCAAATGGAGTAAAGAGACAAATTAAAAGTTTAGCTTCACTAAATTGTTCTATGTATAAAAAATAATTTATAAAGACCTGGCCATTGTGTTGTGTGCCTTTCTGCAGATCCACAAAGAGAAGCTGAATACACTCTGTAGCAAGTCAATAATCGTTTTTTAACAAGTATGTACTGCCTTTCTTCTGAAGAGAAGGTAACTCTGGCTGGGCAGTAGTCTGAGGAGAAGGTAACTCTGGCTGGGCAGTAGTCTGGAGAGAAGGTAACTCTGGCTGGGGAGTAGTCTGGGGAGAAGGTAACTCTGGCTGGGGAGTAGTCTGGGGAGAAGGTAACTCTGGCTGGGGAGTAGTCTGGGGAGAAGGTAACTCTGACTGGGGAGTAGTCTGGGGAGAAGGTAACTTTGACTGAGGAGTAGTCTGAGGAGAAGGTAACTCTGGCTGAGGAGTAGTCAGGGGAGAAAGTAACTCTGGCTGGGGAGAAGGTAACTCTGGCTGGGGAGTAGTCTGGGAAGAAGGTAACTCTGGCTGAGGAGTAATCTGGGGAGAAGGTATCTCTGGCTGAGGAGTAGTCTGGGGAGAAGGTAACTCTGGCTGGGGAGAAGGTAACTCTGGCTGGGGAGTAGTCTGGGAAGAAGGTAACTCTGGCTGAGGAGTAATCTGGGGAGAAGGTATCTCTGGCTGAGGAGTAGTCTGGGGAGAAGGTAACTCTGGCTGGGGAGTAGTCTGGGGAGAAGGTAACTCTGACTGGGGAGTAGTCTGGGGAGAAGGTAACTTTGACTGAGGAGTAGTCTGAGGAGAAGGTAACTCTGGCTGAGGAGTAGTCTGGGGAGAAGGTAACTCTGGCTGAGGAGTAGTCAGGGGAGAAGGTAACTCTGGCTGGGGAGAAGGTAACTCTGGCTGGGGAGTAGTCTGGGAAGAAGGTAACTCTGGCTGAGGATTAATCTGGGGAGAAGGTATCTCTGGCTGAGGAGTAGTCTGGGGAGAAGGTAACTCTGGCTGGGGAGAAGGTAACTCTGGCTGGGGAGTAGTCTGGGAAGAAGGTAACTCTGGCTGAGGAGTAATCTGGGGAGAAGGTATCTCTGGCTGAGGAGTAGTCTGGGGAGAAGGTAACTCTGGCTGGGGAGTAGTCTGGGGAGAAGGTAACTCTGACTGGGGAGTAGTCTGGGGAGAAGGTAACTCTGGCTGAGAAGTAGTCTGGGGAGAAGGTAACTCTGGCTGAGGAGTAGTCTGGGGAGAAGGTAACTCTGGCTGAGGAGTAGTCAGGGGAGAAGGTAACTCTGGCTGAGGAGTAGTCAGGGGAGAAGGTAGCTCTGGCTGAGGAGTAGTCAGGGGAGAAGGTAACTCTGGCTGAGGAGTAGTCTGGGGAGAAGGTAACTAGCTGAGGAGTAGTCTGGGGAGAAGGTAACTCTGGCTGGGCAGTAATCTGGAGAGAAGGTAACTCTGGCTGAGGAGTAGTCTGGAAGAGAAGGTAACTCTGGCTGAGGAGTAGTCTGGGGAGAAGGTAATTCTGACTGGGCAGTAGTCTGGGGAGAAGGTAACTCTGACTGGGCAGTAGTCTGGGGAGAAGGTAACTCTGACTGGGCAGTAGTCTGGGGAGAAGGTAACTCTGACTGGGCAGTAGTCTGGGGAAAAGGTAACTCTGACTGGGCAGTAGTCTGGGGAGAAGGTAACTCTGACTGGGCAGTAGTCTGGGGAGAAGGTAACTCTGACTGGGCAGTAGTCTGGGGAGAAGGTAACTCTGACTGGGCAGTAGTCTGGGGAGAAGGCGGAAGCACATACAGACCAGGCTATGACATCTTGGGGATTGGTCACAAACTAGGAAAAGTCACAATGCAACTTTTTTTTCTTCTAATCAGGGCCTCAACTGTTGTGTATATAAGTCATTCTATACTAGGTATGGGAAAGGGTGGGGGTAGTACTACACTTCAGAGAGGTTACCTGCACTACTCTGAAGATCTGTATTTCAATTTGGCCTATATACAGTGGGGGAAAAAAGTATTTAGTCAGCCACCAATTGTGCAAGTTCTCCCACTTAAAAAGATGAGAGAGGCCTGTAATTTTCATCATAGGTACACGTCAACTATGACAGACAAAATGAAAAAAAAAAATCCAGAAAATCACATTGTAGGATTTTTTATGAATTTATTTGCAAATTATGGTGGAAAATAAGTATTTGGTCAATGACAAAAGTTTCTCAATACTTTGTTATACACCCTTTGTTGGCAATGACACAGGTCAAACGTTTTCTGTAAGTCTTCACACACTGTTGCTGGTATTTTGGCCCATTCCTCCATGCAGATCTCCTCTAGAGCAGTGATGTTTTGGGGCTGTCGCTGGGCAACATGGACTTTCAACTCCCTCCAAAGATTTTCTATGGGGTTGAGATCTGGAGACTGGCTAGGCCACTCCAGGACCTTGAAATGCTTCTTACGAAGCCACTCCTTCGTTGCCCGGGCGGTGTGTTTGGGATCGTTGTCATGCTGAAAGACCCAGCCACGTTTCATCTTCAATGCCCTTGCTGATGGAAGGAGGTTTTCACTCAAAATCTCACGATACATGGCCCCATTCATTCTTTCCTTTACACGGATCAGTCGTCCTGGTCCCTTTGCAGAAAAACAGCCCCAAAGCATGATGTTTCCATCCCCATGCTTTACAGTAGGTATGGTGTTCTTTGGATGCAACTCAGCATTCTTTGTCCTCCAAACACGACGAGTTGAGTTTTTACCAAAAAGTTATATTTTGGTTTCATCTGACATTCTCCCAATCCTCTTCTGGATCATCCAAATGCACTCTAGCAAACTTCATACGGGCCTGGACATGTACTGGCTTAAGCAGGGGGACACTTCTGGCACTGCAGGATCTGAGTCCCTGGCGGCGTAGTGTGTTACTGATGGTAGGCTTTGTTACTTTGGTCCCAGCTCTCTGCAGGTCATTCACTAGGTTCCACCGTGTGGTTCTGGGATTTTTGCTCACTGTTCTTGTGATCATTTTGACCCCACGGGGTGAGATCTTGCGTGGAGCCCCAGATCGAGGGAGATTATCAGTGGTCTTGTATGTCTTCCATTTCCTAATAATTGCTCCCACTGTTGATTTCTTCATACCAAGCTGCTTACCTATTGCAGATTCAGTCTTCCCAGCCTGGTGCAGGTCTACAATTTTGTTTCTGGTGTCCTTTGACAGGTCTTTGGTCTTGGCCATAGTGGAGTTTGGAGTGTGACTGTTTGAGGTTGTGTACAGGTGTCTTTTATACTGATAACAAGTTCAAACAGGTGCCATTAATACAGGAAACGAGTGGAGGACAGAGGAGCATCTTAAAGAAGACGTTACAGGTCTGTGAGAGCCAGAAATCTTGCTTGTTTGTAGGTGACCAAATACTTATTTTCCACCATAATTTGCAAATAAATTCATTAAAAATCCTACAATGTGATTTTCTGGATTTTTTTTTCTCATTTTGTCTGTCATAGTTGACGTGTACCTATGATGAAAATTACAGGCCTCTCTCATCTTTTTAAGTGGGAGAACTTGCACAATTGGTGGCTGACTAAATACTTTTTTTCCCCACTGTATCTGTCAATGTCACCTGCCAGTGACATCTTGACAAACGAACTGAACAGCTTCAACACAGCCATGTTCAATGTCTGGAACAGAGTGTAAGGAGCAGTGGACGAATCAGTCTTGATACCTGTCACTTCAGGGTCCCAGTAATTCACTATGGACTCTATAGTGGTCGTATATTACCAATGCTATGTCCCAAGTGGTACCCGCACCCTATTTCATACATAGTGCACTACTTTTGACCAGAGCTCTATGTAGAGAATAGGGTGCCATTTGGGACGCTTTGGGACAGAGCTCCAGTGGGCCTGTTCTTGTTTAGAAATAAAAACATGATCCATCGAAAGGAGTTAACTACAAACATGACACTTTATTGAACGTTTGCCTGAATCGGTTACAGAAACAGAGAGTTAACTGTTTTTTCTTCTAATCAGGGATAACATAGTTCTATACATAGGCATGCTGCGTCACTGCACAGTCACAGCTGTGAAAATCAATACCACCCCCGTCGGATGCCCTGGATGGAACAGTCCGAAGGCAAGACAATTCAGGAGTGGACAAGTCAAGGACATGTCAAACCCAGACAAGAGGGGTGTTTACAAATGGGGCTGCCCAGTGGAAAAAAATGAACTTGATAGAACAGTAGTATGTGCAAAGTCTCACCATAATTTGTTCATAACATCTTTATAAACACAGAGATGAAGATCTAGATCTTTAGTCATTTCGTATAGATTTCCTTCCAAACTGGCAGGGGGTACAGTATTTGGGTATTGTGATGATGTCACAAGCAACTCCAATAGGTTATTTGTGGGCCCTTTGGCCTCTCTCTCTCTCTCTCTCTCTCTCTCTCTCTCTCTCTCTCTCTCTCTCTCTCTCTCTCTCTCTCTCTCTCTCTCTCTCTCTCTCTCTCTCTCTCTCTCTCTCTCTCTCTCAAGAAAGCACAGACATAAAACTGTGTCATCTGATATAAGCTGAAAAATATGATTTTTGTCACATGACTTTGACATAAATATAATTAGTATTTAACAGTACGTCTGAGAGAAACGTATTTACATGTATAAATGGTAATGAGCATGCACAGATAGGTAGTCATCGACGAGTGCAAAAATCTACTAAGTAACAACTTTTTACTTTTTTTGTACTCCACATTGAGTGAAAACATCACAAGATTGAAGAATTGAAACCCGCCCCTCTTCGGTTCTGGGAGGGTGAATCTCCACAGTTGTTCCTTGCTTGTTGTCCACCCACAGCCCTGAGGACAGGACCCGTGTTCACAAAGCATCTTAGGGTAGGAGTGCTGATCTAGGATCAAGTCTCTCCTGTCCATATAATCTTATTCAGTGTTATCTAAAAGGCAGAACTGATCCTATGCCAGCACTCGGAGGCTGTAGCCTGTCCCACTGGAGCCTTGCACAGTGCAGTCAGAACGGGCCTGGGTCTGGCCCGGAGAGGCCCAAACAAAGCCTGCCCTGGCATGCAGCCCTGTGGGTTAGGGCCATAGATAGAATAGCCAATCTAGTAATTCTATTTCTATGGTTAGGCCTACATGTAGTGCCTGCCTACCTACCCATCAGTGGAGGCTGGTGGGAGGAGCTATAGGAGGACAAGCTCATTGTAATGGCTGGAATGGAATTCTTGGAACGGTATCAAACACATCAAACATATGGAAACCACATGTTTGACTCCATTCCATTAATTCCATTCCAGCCATTACAATGAGCCTGTCCTCCTATAGCTCCTCCCACCAGCCTCCACTGCTACCCACCCCCAGTGAAGGGCCATCCTGTAACCCAATGACCCAGGATTACACCAAAAGACCCTTGGGGTCATACCATCTCTGGCCATCGGCGGGGGTCATAGGTCATAGATCAGAGGTCATTCTACCATCCCTGCTCTGCTCTCTGCATCACCCTATAATATCACAGACACAGTAGTCATTATCTATGAAGTGCAAAACAACAAGTCTTTTTGATTAGGATTATGCAACTAATGTCATATCTCTGAAAAATGTATTACGTTTACCCATATAATAAAAACTGCTACAGCAGACAGTGAAACATGTCTTGACAGAGGATACTGTATAGGAGATTTCCAAGGTTGTCGCGAGAAGGGAAAAACCACACCCAAAGTTAGCTAGATCCCTCACAGACAGACCGTTGTATGTTTTTGAACGTTAATAATCTAATAAAATGAAATTAAAAACATGGCTAGCATCTTCAAAACTGTTTTAAAATACTAGTTAAAAAGAACAAAGAAAGACACCAGCAAAAGCAAAATAAAAAAGCTATATGACAATAAAATAATAACAATAAAATCAATCCAGTCACAAATCCGATAAAATAAAAATTAAATCATTATTACAGTAGTCAGATGTCCAGTGGTTTATATAATAATATATTAGGTTGGTGTCAAAAAAAAGTAATCTACAGTAAAAAAGTAAAAATAACCAAAATACAACACTACTATATACAGCACACAGTGTGTCTCTCTCTCGTAAGGGGAGAGCTGGTAAGTATGTAAGGGAGAGGGAGACTGAAAACAGAGATCTTGCTGTAACACAAGAGTCTTTCTTGGCACAGAAAACGGTAGTTACCAGCACAGACGGACGAGAGGAGAGGAGCTTCTCAAAGATAAGGAGGACAGCACAGAGCAGTACTGCCTTCCCCACATACACACACACACACACACAGAGACTGTACACAGACTGTACACACACACACACACACACACACACACACACACTGGGGAAAGAGCCATTTTGTCACACAGATATGCAGGCTGATTGGGGGGGAAGTCACAGCAATGTAGCCGTCACACAGACTATTGTAACCCCTCAGGACTGGCTCCTCCCTTCCTCTCTCTCTAGCTACCCATCCCCCTTTCCTTCTCCAGTCCTCCCCACAGGCTTATATTTGATCTCTCACAGTATACTATATCTGATCATTCACAGGGGTCAGGACACCTGCAGTTCCAGACCCCAGTCTGGGCTCGTTTATATATAGGCTGACGGTCACAGTATGGGGGTTATGTATCTGGAGCTGACCAAGACGTCTGTAACTCTGTATCCATTTCTCAGGCTCACTGGAAACTAGTCTGGAGGAAATGGGAGAGCCATAACCAGGACTGGAACAGGACTGGGGCTGTGTATTGTACAGTTGTTGTATATCCTCCCAACACTGATAAAATCATTAACACACACACGCACGAGCGCGCACACACACACACATGCACACACACACAAACAGATAGAACACGTTTTTATCTCTATGCGCACACACACTTTTGAAAAAAGGAAACAGTAAAAGGGAAAACGATCTCCTCGTCGCAGACCCATTTCTCTCAGTTGGTTCAGTCCTGCTGGTTCAGAAAGTCTCTGTGGTCACAGGAAAACGTGGGGGGGAAAACACAGCCTGTCTGACCTATATACACAGTCCCACTGACTGACACCCTGTCTGTCCAATCAGGATCCCCTCCTCACTGACTGACACCCTGTTCATCCAATCAGGATCCCTGGATTCCCCCGGTTCCTACTGTTCATCCAGTAGCAGCTTAGCTCTGTCCTCCAGGTGCTAGGTGAGCTGGATAGGTGTATAGTAGTTTGTGGTCATATTGTGGTTATGGTTGGTTGGACTGCAGCCTGGGTGGGTTCACAGTTTGGGGTTAGTTCTCCATGCAGGTGGAAAGACGAGTAGAAGTGAGTCCATGTTACTCAGAGGGAGGAGGGGTGGAGCAGAACACAGTGTTTAGACAAGGAGTATTTTGGGTTTTGGGGTCCAGAGTCTTGGAGTAGAGCCAATATAGAGGGGGTACATACACACACAAACACACACACACACACACACACACACAGGTAACTGACAAAATAATGGAAACACTTGAGTATATGAGGTAGGGATGGGAACGGTTATTCAGATATTCAAATATCCAAATGGACGTTAGTATTTGAAAAAAATAACATATCTATTTTAACAATGAAAAGGCTTTGTCTAAATTAAATGATCTATGTGACATTGCTACAAACAAGGATATGCCATGACATTTTTAAATTCTTAATTCAATAAAACAATCTTTTAAATGTAGTTTTTATGACATGCGCCCCATAAAAGTACATACCGTAGTAGCCTATACGGGTTTCACTCGGTTGTTATTGTCGGCCAATCAAAGTGGTACTGTCTACATTCAGTGGCTCCATGTGTAGTAAGCAACATGGGAGATCTCTAATCAATGCAAAATGGAATTAAAATTACAGAATTAAGTTAGTTAAATGAGAAGGAGTAGGCTACAACTACGAGCAACCATCAGGTAGGCTGTTATTTAATCTGAATAGAGTTGTTGTAGACAAGGATGGGAAGCACAGCAACATAGCCTTAATTACTTTTAGCCTAGGTAGCTAGCTGACGGTCACAGTATGGAGGTTATGTATCTGGAGCTGACCAAGACGTCTGGAACTCTGGATCCATTTCTCAGGCTCACTGGAAACTGGTCTGGAGGAAATGGGAGAGCCATAACCAGGACTGGAACGGGACTGGGGCTGTGTATTGTACAGTTGTTGTATATCCTCCCAACACTGATAAAATCATTAACACACATACGCACGAGCGCACACACACATGCACACACACACAAACAGATAGAACACGTTTTTATCTCTATGCGCACACACACTTTTGAAAAAAGGAAACAGTAAAAGGGAAAACTATCTCCTCGTCGCAGACCCATTTCTCTCTGATATAAAGTGACAGTTGGTTCAGTCCTGCTGGTTCAGAAAGTCTCTGTGGTCACAGGAGAATGTGGGGGGAAAACACAGCCTGTCTGACCTATATACACAGTCCCACTGACTGACACCCTGTCTGTCCAATCAGGATCCCCTCCTCACTGACTGACACCCTGTTCATCCAATCAGGATCCCCGGATTCCCCCGGTTCCTACTGTTCATCCAGTAGCAGCTTAGCTCTGTCCCTCAGGTGCTAGGTGAGCTGGATAGGTGTATAGTAGTTCGTGGTCATATTGTGGTTATGGTTGGTTGGACCGCAGCCTGGGTGGGTTCACAGTTTGGGGTTAGTTCTCCATGCAGGTGGAAAGACGAGTAGAAGTGAGTCCATGTTACCCAGTAGAGGTGAGTCCAGGTTACTCAGTAGAGGTGAGTCCATGTTACTCAGTAGAAGTGAGTCCAGGTTACTCAGTAGAAGTGCGTCCAGGTTACTCAGTAGAAGTGAGTCCATGTTACCCAGTAGAAGTGAGTCCATGTTACTCAGTAGAAGTGAGTCCAGGTTACTCAGTAGAAGTGCGTCCAGGTTACTCAGAGGGAGGAGGGGTGGAGCAGAACACAGTGTTTAGACAAGGAGTATTTTGGTTTTTGGGGTCCAGAGTAGAGGGGGTAAACACACACACAAACACACACACACACACACACACACACACACACACACACACACACACACACACACACAGGTAACTGACAAAATAATGGAAACACTTGAGTATATGAGGTAGGGATGGGCACTGTTATTCAGATATTCAAATATCCAAATGGACGTTAGTATTTGAAAAAAAGAACACATCTATTTTAACAATGAAAAGGCTTTGTCTAAATTAAATGATCTATGTGACATTGCTACACACAAGGATATGCCATGACATTTTGAAATTCTTAATTCAATAAAACAATCTTTTAAATGTAGTTTTTATGACATGCGCCCCATAAAAGTACATACCGTAGTAGCCTATACGGGTTTCACGCGGTTGTTATTGTTGGCCAATCAAAGTGGTACTGTCTACATTCAGTGGCTCCATGTGTAGTAAGCAACGTGGGAGATCTCTAATCAATGCAAAATGGAATTAAAATTACAGAATTAAGTTAGTTAAATGAAAAGGAGTAGGCTACAACTACGAGCAACCATCAGGTAGGCTGTTATTTAATCTGAATAGAGTTACTGTAGACAAGGACGGGAAGCACAGCAACATAGCCTTAATTGCTTTTAGCCTAGGTAGCTAGCTGGCTATCTTAGCTAGCTTCTTCAGATTGATTTGATGCAGTCAAGACAGGCTCTACCAGATGGGATGATCGATAACCTACGGAATCTACAAGTTTGTTTAACTAGCGTGAGTCTGTATGGCTACTCTCTCTCTCGTAAAACTCACCTGCCAATCACACTGCTGCAAGCAAGCGGCACGCAAGTAGCGCAGGCAGCACAGCCAATCCAATTCCCAAGTTTAAACAACTAGATTATCCAGATATCCCCCCCAAAAACCATGCTATTATTCGAATAGTGAAATTATTTCAAATGCCCATCCCTAAAATGAGATATTGAAAGCAGGTGCTTCTACACAGGTGTGGTTCCTGAGTTAATTAAGCAATTAACATCCCATCATGCTTAGAGTCATGTATAAAAATGCTGGGCAGGCCATTATTTTGGCCAATATTTTGGCTACCATGGCTATGCCCCCATAGGATGACAATGCCCCCATCCACAGGGCACGAGTGGTCACTGAATGGTTTGATGAGCATGAAAACGATGTAAGCCATATGCCATGGCCGTCTCAGTCACCAGATCTCAACCCAATTGAACACTTGTGGGAGATTCTGGAGCGGTGCCTGAGACAGCGTTTTCCAACACCATCAACAAAACAACAAATGTTGGAATTTCTCATGGAAGAATGGTGTCGCATCCCTCCAATAGAGTTCCAGACACTTGTAGAATCTATGCCAAGGTGCATTGAAGCTGTTCTGGCTCGTGGTGGCCCAACACCCTATTAAGACACTTTATGTTGGTGTTTCCTTTATTTTGGCAGGATGGAGGACAGAGCAAAACATTCTGCTTTAGAAGAGTTTCTCCCAAAATAAACAACAAAAACAGAGCAAATATCTCAAGAGGGAGAGAGGTTTCACAGTTTTTCAGAAATTATACAGTGGTTTAGTAGTCTCATGGGAGTAAACTTGACTCATACAAAAGAAACCTGACTGTCAACATTTCAAATCTCACGTCTCCCAGATGGAAATGGTCTCCACTGCATTTGCAGCCAAAATAGGGTTATTATTAAGTCTAACATCTCCTACAGAGATTCAACTTCAAAACTACCAGTAATGTTTTGATCTGTCCTCCATACCTGCTCTCCCCCTCAGTCACACTCATTCAGTGGTTGGTTGGTGTGCTTGATTACCACAGGGTGGGTGGTGTGTGTAAGCCCTCAGTATGTCATCAGTTTAACTGTCTGTCCCCATACACACATAGAGAGCTGGGGGGAGGGTGGGGAGGGGGTCCTGATGGTGTCCATGTTTAGTTATCCTCTCTGGGTTATTCCTCTGTCCAAGGACCCTTCATCCCTTCTTCATCACCCCATTCTTCCTTCCTCTTCCTCTCATCCTCTTCTTCTCCATTTCTGTCCTTCACCACAGCTGCCGGCCCGTATAGGTCGGGGGTGCGGAGGGGACCTGTGAAAGGGGGAGAGAGAGAGAAAGAGAGAGAGATGGGACGTCAGTTTGGTAATATACACATACACACACACACACACCACACGTTCCTGATAAGAGGTTGCATTTTGAATATGTGGCCTGTATCACATCTTCTAAACCCTCCTCTTTCCTCTTTTATCTTCCTCCTCTCTCCCCTTTTTTCTCTTCATTCAGTCTCAGCAGCTAGTCCTCTTTAATGCAGGAGAGACCATCAGAACTCCCCCTCCTTTCCTTTCCCTACTCCCTACTAAAGCACATTAATACCACTCTGATGTAGGTGGCAGGTCTAAGAGCAGAATACTGGGAGTGAGACCATTTGGTTCACAGGAAAACGTTCCCAGAGCTTTAACTGGGCGGTGGCTCAGTGTTTTCTGGCTGTTTTCTGGTTTCAGATTCTGCCTCTAATGTGGGTGGCAGGTGTCAGAGCAGAGACTGGGAGGGAGCCATTTCAAAACGTTCCCAGAGCGTAAGCTGAACATTGGCTCAACGTTTTTCTGGACGCGTGGCTCCAGATTCTACCAGGTCGGCAGGGTTTATTTATAGCGAGGTGATTGGAGGGTAGTATCGTGCGCCAGGGAGCTCACCCATCCATCCTGGGGCTATAGAGGGCCTGACTGGGCCGGGGACACAGCTGCATCACTCACACTGAAGAGATGGCTCTAGTCTGCAGCCCAGTGAACCCACTCCCTCCCTCTCACACACACACACACACACACACACACACACACAAACACACACACACACACATGCATGCATGCATGCAAGGTGTGTATATGTGTTGTGTATATGTGGCTTCATACCTAATATGTGTGGCTTTCTTGCGCAGAATAATAATCAGAGTTTGTATACCTGTGAATGGTAGTGTGTGACAGGTGTGTATCTGTGTGTAAACTTGTGTGTGTGTGCTCACTGCCCAAGTGAGTGAGTGTATGTTTCTATATACACTACCAGTCAAAAGTTTGGACACACCTACTCATTCAAGGGTTTTTCTTAATTTTTACTATTTTTTACATTGTAGAATAATAGTGAAGACATCAAAACTATGAAATAACATATATGGAATCATGTAGTAACCAAAAAAGTGTTAAACAAATCCAAATATATTTCATATTTGAGATTCTAGCCACCCTTTGCCTTGAAGACAGCTTTGCACACTCTTGGCATTCTCTCAACCAGCTTCATGAGGTAGTCACCTGGAATGCATTTCAATTAACAGGTGTGCCTTCTTAAAAGTTAATTTGTGGAATTTCTTTCCTTCTTAATGCGTTTGAGCCAATCAGTTGTGTTCTGACAAGGTTGGGGGGGTATACAGAAGATAGCCGTATTTGGTAAAAGACCAAGTCCATATTATGGCAAGAACAGCTCAAATAAGCAAAGAGAAACAACAGTCCATCATTACTTTAAGACATGAAGGTCAGTCAATACGGAAAATGTCAAGAACTTTGAAAGTTTCTTCAAGTGCAGTTGCAAAAACCATCAAGCCCTATGATGAAACTGGCTCTCATGAGGACCGCCACAGGAATGGAAGACCCAGAGATACCTCTGCTGCAGAGGATAAGTTCATTAAAGTTACCAGCCTCAGAAATTGCAGCCCAAATAAATGCTTCACAGAGTTCAAGTAACAGACACATCTCAATATCAATTGTTCAGAGGGGAAATGAGTAGGTGTGTCCAAACTTTTGACTGGTACTGTATGTGTAAGTGTCTACACTGCTTTCTTGCTCAGGATCATAATGCAAGTTTTAATAGAGTTTGTGAAGCGTGGTCGGATGTGTAAACGTACAATATGAGAACTCACCGCTCCCCCATTCAGGATCATGGTCATCTCAGTGGGCTGGTACACGTTGCTGCGGAAGGGGGCACTGGGTCTGGGCGCTGTGTTACCATTATGATTACCTCCACTCCTCAGACCTGGCACAGCAGAGAAACAACGTTATGCTCTTCTTTTGTCTCAGAAACACACACACTGCAAACACACTCATTCATGCATCCTACTTTAAGATAGACACAGGAACAGATGCCCAATCTGTACTTTTAACACATGCTGTACAGGCACTGCTTGTACCACAACAAGAACCACTGCTCTTATATAGTTATTTTTAGCCCAGTATGGTAATATCACTGAGTCACAATGTTCTACATCCAACCCCATACACAGAAACATGCATGTAAAACCTCAGTTGTGCTGTACTGAGCTGGTAAGCATACATTTTAATGCATATTTGAAAGTTAAAGTCTCTTGTTACCTGCAGTGTTTTCGTCAAAGCCGTAGCCCTGGTTCTCCGCATACTGCCTGTGTGAGAGGGGGATTTCCTCATCGAAGCTGGTCTCCCTCATGCGGGACGGGGCCTGAGACGTGTCAAAATAGTCGGGGGCGGTGGGTTGCGGCGGGGGGCGTAGACAGGAGTGTGCCTCGGGCACAGCGTGGAACAGGAGGAGGAGCCAACCCTGAGCCACCAGCGCTATCGCCAACGCTGGCTCGTCCCAGTCCGGGGACCGCCCCAGCCAGGCGTTACCATAGAGATAGAAGCCCACCCAGGCAACCCAGAGGAGGAGGGACAACAAACAGGCGGCGAGCAGCCAGATCGCGTTACAGCGCCACTGCCGGGTCTTCCCACAGAGAGCGAAGGAGGCCGCCCCCAGCGCGGCTAGCAGTAGTGCAAGCACATAGCTACAGGCTAAGGAGAAGTCCAGAGGCAGGTACTGGCAGGCCGCTCTGCCCTCCCTGAGCACCGTGAGCAGGAGCCACTCAGCGGCGATGATCCCCTGGACTGCGCTCAGCCCCAGGGCCAAGCCGGTCAGAGCGCAGCCCCCCGGGCTCCGGCGCTCGCGGCCCAGCCTCCGGAGCCGCACACCCTGCACCAGCAGGCAGGAGAAGCACAGGGCGAAGAGCAAGCCCCAGAGGGCGCGGCGCAGGAGACACAGCTGCTCATCACGCTCGATGAGGTAGGCGAAACTGAGGCCGAACAGGCCCAGGATGCCCAGGAGCAGGAGGAGAATGGGTCCCACGCCGCTGCGCTTCTCCGCCTCGCTCACGTGGTGTAGTCGGCAGAGGAGGATCAGGCCCAGTAAAATGGCCGCCAGGGCACCACCGGCCGCTGCAGATTCAACCGCCACGCCCCAAACAGAGTCCAAGTCGCAGAGGAGGGTGTAGGGGCGCACCAGGCCCCAGCCACACCCCCGGGGCACTGCCGACGAGTCCTCATCAGGGTCCTGGGAGGAACCACGCTGGACCACGGAGAGGAGGAGGAGGAGGACAGGGAAGAACGCCATCTCTGAGAGGAGGAGAGAGGAACAAAATGTGCAAAGTGAAACAAAATGTCAGTGTTGCGCTGTGACAAGCAAATCGTCTACTGTAAATCTGGCTGCATTTTTTTATGAACCACAAGTGATCACTGTGTGAGTGACAGTGTATGTACATGGAAGAGCTATCCAATGGCACGCACGCACCCACACCCACACTTCTTGTATCCGCAACAACAGGAGCACAACAGGAGCACAGTGACACTCTCCTGTAAATGGTCAGAGGTCAACACACAGCTAAGAGGCTCCATACCAACATCACACGCTGATAGCTTCAACATACATATGTTTACACTGACTACACCAATGCATGCATGCACACACACCCACACAAATGCATCTAGTCACACACAAAATTATGAGCATCAACTAGATACTTCCAGAACAAGAGCATTCAAGGAAACAGACCATTCACATGGCTTTACCTTGAAGCTGAGAGTCGGAGGTTGGAAATGTACTTGTTTTGAAACAAGAACATAGAGTTACCGGTAGTCTTTATTACATCATTATCCACAGACAGAGTCATATTCAGAGAAAACACTGCTCACTGTCTGAGCGGACACGGGAAGGGATGTAGGATCATATCAGTGGAGGCTGGTGGGAGGAGCTATAGGAGGACGGGCTCATTGTAATGGCTGGAATGGAATATATGGAACGGAGTCAAACATGTCGTTTCCATATGTTTGATGTGTTTGACACCATTCCATTGATTCCATTCCAGCCATTACAATGAGCCCATCCTCCAATAGCTCCTCCCACCAGCCTCAACAGGATCATATATAAAACAGGAATAGAAAAAAAGGGATCCTCCTGTACAGACAGAGGAGCTGACAACATCATGTTGTTTAGGTAAGACACAGACAAGGCATATTGCATCGGTAAAACAAATGCACACACACACACTTTTAAAGTGAAGATCTTCAGAAAGCATTGACAGCCAGAGTAGTGCTACTGAGGAAATCAATATCGCCTCACAGTGACTGTCTGTTTCTCCATCACATTAACTCCCTATCCTATCCTATCCTATCCTATCCTATCTTATCCTATCCTAACAAAACAAACACACACACACTCCATTTCTGTTAGTAACATTCTGTCCATTCTTCACAAGGCGATCCCTAATGAGTCTCTAAAGAGACAACGAACACAATGTAGGATCAGTATCTAAGGCTGTATCTAAACTCACAAACACACACATAGACATCCACACTGACACACCAACCTTTTTTAAACCAGCCTAGTAACAGTCAACAACAACTGTCCGGTCCCTTCCCAACACAACACGTCACACACTGACCTTTCAGACATACTTTCCTATCCGTCTCATAGAGTCAATTGCACTGCATTCATTTTAAACCATCACCACGCGTCACACTAATATACGGAACCACACAAATACTACACAGACCGTACACAACCCTTTGACCCTGTTCACACTATCATGCCCACCCAAACCAAACTGTGCTGGCTGACATATTTTCTTTGCACATTATCCTTTTCAGCACGGTTCCAGCAACTACAGAATGTTGGATGTGCAAGCAACCCAGCTCAGTAAAGTTTGGTTTGGCTCCGTAATAGGAAAAGCCCTTTGGTTAGCCTTAATTAGGTCTGGCTCGTGGAAATAAACTGGGGGTCGCTGACAGTGGTGGGAGTTCCAAAAGAGAAAAAGATTCAACACAATTTTAGATTCACGAATGTTGGCATTAAACCCCTCTATCAGAGTGTTGGTTCGCTCCGAGGCATCTTAGACTAATTCAGATTACAGACAGCTTTATGAGTGTGTCGAGGATATCTGGTGCAGCAAGGCTTCCAGCCACCGTCTTTATAAGCATGGCTATGCTATATCTGCTTCTAGGTGCCATAAATAGACTGTAACATAATATTTACATCAGTGGTGGTCGGTGCCGTTTAAGATTAGGGAGGACCATTTTTTTCTTTTAATGAGCATGGCCTTATTTCTATTACAGCAAATTGGATGACTTTCATTCATATTCCATTCACCCAGCTCAATGTAACATCGACAGGTTTAGGCTACTAGCCTACATAATACTCAAATGTTCCCTATACCCATCATGAGGTTGCTACAACCTAGCCTACGAATGAAAGTTTATAATGTAGGTGCACAGGTCGATAGACAAATTGGAGTAATCAAGGTGACAGACAGTGACACATTCAATACCGCCTTGCACACTCTTGCCTGCATCTAGCTGATCTAGGGCGTAATCATTAGTCCAAACAGTTGCAAACAAGAGTTTCTATTGGACAAATTCAGGTAGGTTTATCCCCGTTTCGTTCCGTTTGTTTCCGTTTAAGAAACGTTTTTCAACAGAATCGGCTGAATGAATACACCCCTGATTATCCGCACACACAGTTTACTTTCATAGCAGCCACATACAAACAGCATCATCACTTGCTTGTTGTATAATTCCTTCTCGCATCAACGCGCTCTCGTCCTCTCACCTTTTTCCTTCGCTTGTGGACTTCAGTGCACAACATATCAGCTGTCTGTGACCAGGCAAAAAAATATTTCCAAGCCAAACCTTTATACCGTAACCGCTCCACACAGCCTACATCGTGTCAATGTCACCATATTAGCTAACGTTGTAGTCAACATAGCTACTAGAACTAACATGTTAGTAAACCCGTTACAATCACGCAGTGTACAGCAAGCAATTTAGCAGTTACACCCGCGGGCCCCGGTGGCAATAAATTAATACAACCAAAAGCTTACCTTGACTTGGAAGAGTTCCTGTGTTGGATAGCCTTAGCCAGCTAGCTAACATAAATAGCATTCCTCTCTATTTGAGCCCGGTGTTTGAGTAGGCTAAATTAGCTAGCTGCATTAGCTAGCTAAGTAAGTGAAAGTTAAAAAAAATACAAAATATAGCTATGTCTCTCTCTGCTGCTTTTCCTTAATTTTTGAATTCATTAATTTGTTCAAAACTGTTAAACTATTGTCTTTCTCTCTATTTGAGTCAACTACTCACCACATTTAATGCACTGCAGTGCTAGCTAGCTGTAGCTTGTGCTTTGTGCTAGATGTACTTGTACTTGTGCTTTTGTGCTTTCAGTACTAGATGCATTCTCTGTTCCTTTGATTGCATAACCCAGCTGCACTTCAGCTTCAGCTCACAGAGGGATGGCCTGACATTCTCCTGTAGAATTCTCTGATACAGAGCAGAATTCATGGTTCCTTTTATTAAGGCAAGTCGTCCAGGTCCTGAGGCAGCAAAGCATCCCCAAACCATCACACTACCACCACCATACTTGACCGTTGGTATAAGGTTCTTACTGTGGAATACAGTGTTTGGTTTTCGCAAGGCATAATGGGACCCATGTCGTCCAAAATGTTATACTTTTGACTCATCTGTCCATAGAACATTTTTCCAAGAGACTTGATGATCATCCAGGTGAGTGAACTTTTTGGATGAGATGGATCCCAAAATAATGGAAACACTTGCGTAAATGAGGGATACAAAGTGTGTTGAAAGCAGATGCTTCCACACAGGTGTGGTTCCTGAGTTAATTAAGCAATTAACATCCCATCATGCTTAGGGTCATGTTTTAAAAAATGTTGGGCAGGCCATTATTTTGGCTACCATGGCTATGCCTCCATAGGATGACAATGCCCCCATCCACAGGGCACGAGTGGTCACTGAATGATTTGATGAACACTAAATGGGAGATTCTGGAGCGGCGCCTGACAGCATTTTCCACCACAATCAACAAAACACCAAATGATGGAATTTCTCATGGAAGAATGGTGTTGCATCCCTCCAATAGAGTTCCAGACACTTGTAGAATCTATGCCAAGGTGCATTGAAGCTGTTCTGGCTTGTGGTGGCCCAATGCCTTATTAAGACACTTTATGTTGGTGTTTCCTTTATTTTGGAATTACCTGTAGGTAGAAATTGTTCCTAACCACCCATTCAGGGTCAATGTCTTATCGTCCATCAATTGGTTAAGGTTAGGAGTGGGGACTGGGGATACTTCTACCTTGAGCCCTCTCTTGCAGGCAGGCACGTTTCAAACCAAGGTCGAGTGTGTGTGAGGGACAGGAGGCGTGCTTGAGGTAAATCCTGGGATTAAGGCCCACAGGGGTCACTGGGGTCAGGGATAAAAGTTGTCGCTTAACCACAGATCTAGGATCAGATTACCTAACCTCCAATCCTGACCTTAACCATTAGGGAGGTGAGGAATAGCTAGATCAGTGGGCATCTGGCCTGTAGCCCAGAGTGTTTGGGCAACAACAGCCCATATGGTTGCCATATTGTAGGCCTAGTAGGTAGTTCTCCAGTTCACACATTTAGGTTCCCAGAAGATTCAGGGAACATTGTTTTTAGGCTGTGGGAACATTCTATGTTAGCTGGGCTAGTGTCCCAAGAGGCATTCCAATCACAAATGTTGGTTCTCAGAACATTCTGTGGGGGGGAAATGTTGGTTGTGGGAACATTCTGTGTTAGCTGGGTGAATGTCTCAAGAGGGTTCACAGTCATTATTTAAGCAATGCCATTTTTGATTATTTTTTTTAACAGGGCTTGTTTACGACTTTGGTGCATTGTGATTTGCCAAGTATGCCAAGGGCTCAGAGAGTACATGTGAAAGTGTGTGTGTGTGTTCTCATTTGTTTAATAGCTACATAAAGTTACCCTCAGGTAATTAAACAACCCTGAATCCCTTCCTAAGCCCCAATAATAACTCAAACTCATCCTCCTCATCTCGCTCTCGTCCTTCTCTTTCCTCCATAAACTTAAGTCTCTCTCTTTTCCCCCTCACCTTCTGCTGTAGCAGCAAACAGCCGCTGGTTACCACTGGGTTACATTAACATCAATCAGCGCTTCCACAAGGATGAGTAAACTAAGCATGGCGTTAGCTCTATTCACATGCACGACCACAGACACACACTCACACATGCAGGCAAACACACACACACACACCCCTAAACACGGTGCTAGCTCTATTCATACACACGCACACACACCACCGGCGCACACACGCACACACACACGGACGTAAGGACACACACACAGCTCTGGGTGCTGTGTTCACTCCTCAGTCCTCACACCATGTTTTGTTCTGGCAGAGCCCCTGATAACCATGGTTACGCCCCATCTCTGAAAAGACAGGAGCGAGAGAGGGAGGGAGGGAGCGAGGACAGGACAGAGGGGGTTCACTCATCCCCACACAACCATACAGACTACTGTTTCCTCTCTCTCTCTCTGGCTCTGCTTTGTGACAGGGAATGGAAACCACATTGCGTAGCTGCAGTGTACAGTGCAGACTCAGAACATAGAGTAAGAAACAGGTAGTGAAGCTGAGTTCCAACACACATCCAGTACTGGAGAGATATCAAGAGTGCTACATCACCATGCTCACTCCAGTTATCCATCCATTCATTCATTCATTCATCCATCCATTCATTAATTCATCCATCCATCCATTCATTCATTCATTCATCCATCCATTCATTCATTCATTGATCCGCTCAACTATCCACCTATACAATCAGTCCATCAGTCCCTCTCTCTCTCAGTCCCTCACTCACCTACACACTCAGTCCCTCTCTTCTCCGTTCACTCACTCACTTACTCACTCACTCATTCATTCACTCACTCACTCACTCACTCACTCACTCACTCACTCACTCACTCACTCACTCACTCAATCTAGCACAGATGGCTTCCACTCTGTGTAGAGGGACTGTCTGACAGGCTGGAGATGGTACACAGAGTACTGACAGAGACAAACACACTCTCTCTCTCTCTCTCTCTCTCTCTCTCTCTCTCTCTCTCTCTCTCTCTCTCTCTCTCTCTCTCTCTCCCTCTCTTTCTCTCTCTCTCTCTCTCTCTCTCTCTCTCTCTCTCTCTCTCTCTCTCTCTCTCTCTCTCTCTCTCATATATATGAGTCATGTGAAGTACAGCCCCCCAGCCTTCCTTCCTCTATAGCAGTCTTTTCACCCCCCCTCTCTATATCCGTCTATTTCCATCTCTCTGCCCCCTCTCTATATCCGTCTATTTCCCTCTCTCTGCCCCCTCTCTATATCCGTCTATTTCCCTCTCTGTCCCCTCTCTATATCCGTCTATTTCCCTCTCTCTGCCCCCTCTCTATATCCGTCTATTTCCCTCTCTCTACCCCCTCTCTATATCCGTCTATTTCCCTCTCTCTGCCCCCTCTCTATATCTGTCTATTTCCCTCTCTCTGCCCCCTCTCTATATCCGTCTATTTCCCTCTCTCTGCCCCCCTTTATATCTGTCTATTTCCCTCTCTCTGCCCCTCTCTATATCCGTCTATTTCCCTCTCTCTGCCCCCTCTCTATGTCTGTCTATTTCCCTCTCTCTGCCCCCTCTCTATATCCGTCTATTTCCCTCTCTCTGCCCCCTCTCTATGTCCGTCTATTTCCCTCTCTCTACCCCCTCTCTATATCCGTCTATTTCCCTCTCTCTACCCCCTCTCTATATCCGTCTATTTCCATCTCTCTGCCCCCTCTCTATATCCGTCTATTTCCATCTCTCTGCCCCCTCTCTATATCCGTCTATTTCCCTCTCTGCCCCCTCTCTATATCCGTCTATTTCCCTCTCTCTGCCCCCTCTCTATATCCGTCTATTTCCCTCTCTGCCCCCTCTCTATATCCGTCTATTTCCCTCTCTCTGCCCCCTCTCTATATCTGTCTATTTCCATCTCTCTGCCCCCTCTCTATATCCGTCTATTTCCCTCTCTGCCCCCTCTCTATATCCGTCTATTTCCCTCTCTCTACCCCCTCTCTATATCCGTCTATTTCCCTCTCTCTGTCCCCTCTCTATATCCGTCTATTTCCCTCTCTCTACCCCCTCTCTATATCCGTCTATTTCCCTCTCTCTACCCCCTCTCTATATCCGTCTATTTCCCTCTCTCTGTCCCCTCTCTATATCCGTCTATTTCCCTCTCTCTACCCCCTCTCTATATCCGTCTATTTCCCTCTCTCTACCCCCTCTCTATATCCGTCTATTTCCATCTCTCTGCCCCCTCTCTATATCCGTCTATTTCCCTCTCTGCCCCCTCTCTATATCCGTCTATTTCCCTCTCTCTACCCCCTCTCTATATCCGTCTATTTCCCTCTCTCTGTCCCCTCTCTATATCCGTCTATTTCCCTCTCTCTACCCCCTCTCTATATCCGTCTATTTCCCTCTCTCTACCCCCTCTCTATATCCATCTATTTCCCTCTCTCTGCCCCCTCTCTATGTCCGTCTATTTTTCTCTCTCTGTCTTTCACTCCCTTTGCCCCCTCCCATGTCTCTCTACCATTTATCTTCCTCTCTGTCTCTCTCTTCCTCTCCAATGTTTCTCTTCCTCCCTGCCTCTCTCTCTCTGTAGCCATTTCTGTCCTCCCCTCAGTTTAAATCTTCTATTCATGTTGAATCTGCTCCCCCTCCCCTGCTGTAAAGAGAGCAGCAGTCTCATCTCTCTGCCACATTTGAAGATGGGATGAGAACCATGTGCCTTACCCCCTCCCTGGCACTCTCTCTCTCTTCCTCCCTCTCAACACCCAATCACACTGTACTGAAAATCCCCTTCCTTACCCTACATCCCTCTCTTTCTTTCTTTACTCACTCGCTACCTCCCTCTTCCCTTCCTCAGCTCTCTCCCTCCCTGTCTCCCTCTTTCACCCAACACCCGATCATATGGTACAGCAAAACCCCTGCCTTACGCCACATCTCTCTCTACCTTCCTCCCTCTCCCCTTCTCTGCTCTCCTTCTCTCACCCAACAACACCCAATCACATGGTACAGCAAAATCCTTTCCTTACCCTACATCGCTCTCCCTCTCTCCCTCACTCCCTCTTTCCTTTCCCCTCTTATGGTCTCCCTGCGCTCTCTACCTCCTTCTCTCCCCCTCTCTCTCTCTCTCTCTTTCTCTCTCTCTCACCATCTCCACTCGCTCTGTTTGATTTTCTTCTACCCCTCTATATATCCCTCTCTCTTATGTAATGGGGAAGGAAGGATCCAGAATCCAGCTATTGCCAGTTCTGCTGCCTGCCTGCACTGCCTGCCTGCTTGCCTGCACTGTCTGCCTGCTTAGGCATCCTGATCCTCCTCACAGTTACAGACAGGGAGGCAAGAGCTGCAGCTGAAGGCTCTATGGTACACAGTGTTGTTATGTGTGAATAACAAAGACTACTGTTCCCACAATGCATCTCATTCTCTTTACCTCTGCACACTGAATATTTATTACCCTAAATGTTTAGTGTGTGTATGTAAAGATAAGTGTGTGTCGATGTATAATGCACAGTCTCAAAACACATACACACTTAGGCTGTGTTTAGACAGCCCAATTTGGATATTTTTTTCCCCACTAATTGGTCTTTTGACCAATCACATCAACTCTTTTTCAGAGCTGATCTGATTGGTCATCTCTGAAAAAAACTAGGCTGCCTGTATAAACGCAGCCTTACTATCTTCCTCCCCAATAGCTCTCACTGCACTCTGGTATATGACTTCAAATCAGTGTTACAAAATACTACACTACAATTAATACCAACACATTGCAACTGCATTTATAAGCACTACACATAATGCAATTGCTCATGGCTACAACCATCTTCAGTACCTCAAGTCAAAGACTGAAACCTACAGAGCCATCCTCTACAATTATCATCCTCTACAATTACCCTAGACAGTGCACTACCAGATGCTGTGTAATTACCATAACCATAATTGGGTAGATGATTACATTTTCTGACTAGGATCTCTCTCAACTCACTCTCCTCTCCTTAGTCTTTTAGCAATTGTGTCATTCATTTGATATGGATAGTGATGATAAATAATTGATTTTGTGTGTGTGTTTATGGAGGTGGGGTGGGGGGGGGGGGGGGGGGGGGGGGTGCATGCGTTTAGATGTGTGTATGTGTGTGTATGTGTGTGTTTCTAAAAACCTGTGTCCTGACCTTAGCCCGTGCAGAGCTCCAGATATGGAGATAGACAGATGTTGTTGGGGTCAGCAGGTCACTTCCAGGAGATGGACCAAAGCTTGCCTCACATCTGCCTGTTCTGTTCTGGTCCATGCCACATTAGTCATTGTGTCGTAAGGTAGCCGTAATAATTAATTACTAATTAGCCTTCCTGAAGTACTGTCTCCCCCGACCAATGCTGTAATGTTGTCTCCAACTATAGCAACTTTATGGGTTAATTGTCCCCCACAATGAAATCGGGGAGGTGAATGTGGATCTCCCTCCGTCCGTTCGTTCACACATTAGTCACACGCGATATCTCAGACAGCACTGGCCCGATTTTTACGAAGCTTGGGTGAATGATGCGTCTTGCCATAGAGATCCAGCATTTACTAAATTACACTGATTGTCCCAAGGCAGGAGCTATAGTAATTAACTGAAATGAATTGGCCCAAGGGGAGGGACGCGGCCACATTTGTGGGGGACGACATGTTTACATAAATTGATTCATTCATTCAATATTTTTGAGGATCAGCAGCAGTACTGTAATGAAGGTGCTTCATTAGGAACAAGATACTGTTGTTAGCATTGCATCGACCACGGAAGTTGGTAACTAATCGCCATATTGGATGACACTTAGAAATACTTGTTTTCTACGATTCTCTTAATGCATTTAGAGGCATTGGACTGGTGCAAGCATGGCTGGATGAAGTTTCAACAATATTCCTTGACCTCTCTATTTCTTTTAAATCCATGAGGGGGTTTACGAGTGTACACTTTTGGAAATGTGAAAGAATCTGAAGGGTATAGAATTACAACGCAGCCAGAGCCCAAGGGCAAATTAAGTGGTCAGAGGAGAGATGGAGAGGTCAGGGAAGGATGGGGGCCATGGGGGGCTTTCATCTGTCTTCAGAAGAGATGCTAGACTGGCAGGTTGCCAGGGCTCCATACTAGCTCTTTTTGAAGACCTGTTTTCTAGACTGGCTGGTTGGCAGGCTCCATACTAGCTCTTTTTAAAGACCTGTTTTCTCTCCTTTCCTCCATCTCACAATAACACCATGTTCCTTCACTGACGTCATCGGTCTTCCACAGCTGTGAGTGTCAGATAAATGGAGGGAGTGACAGAAAATGAGAGAGACTGAGGAAGAGAGAGGAGACAGAGGGAATAGAGAGAGTGAGAGAGCAGTGAAAGAGAAAGAGGGGGTTGTGGCAATGAGAGAGAGAAAGAACGAGAGAGAGATGGAGATAAATAAATAAAGAGTATGCCAGAGAGACAGAGAGAGATTGAATGGAGTGATTGAAGAGAGAATGTCCCCCCCTGAGGTCTGGTGTGTAAGTGCAACCAGCCTGCCAGACAGACAGAAGGGCATCCATCCAGCCAGCCAGCTAGACTGACTGGCAACACAGACAGGCTGATAATCAGACAGACTGATGATCAGACAGCCAGACAGATGATCAGACAGACAAACATATAGATGATAAGACAGACAGACAGACAGACAGACAGACAGACAGACAGACAGACAGACAGATGAACAGACAGACAGACGATCAGACAGACGATCAGACAGATAGCCAGACAGACAGGGACAGTTATGTTCCTCCCTCCATGGTCCCCAGACCTCTCCAGGCATCCCAAGCCCAGATAATTAGGCCTCATTAACATGTGACTGGGTCTCACAGTGTGACCATATGCTAATTGACTTCGCAATTAAGTCCGATTTTTTTATTTCCACACCCCCCTTCTTCTACCATCCTCCCATCCCAGAGATTAAGAGATGAGGGGGTAAGGAATGGTCCCCTCCTCCCCCCAAAGAAACAGAAAATAGGACATGGTTGTATTCATTTGGGCACAATGTAGCTAGCGAAATGTTTTGCAACAAAAAATGAGCGTTTCTTATTGGACCAGTTCAGGTATTCTCACACTGTTTCAGTCCGTTTGGTGCTTAATGAACATGACCCATGTCATTCAGGCTGTGTGTCTCACGTGTGCCAGTTCAGTCTGATTATATCAACACAGACCATCTGTTATAGATGATAGGATCACTAATACTGGATCAGAATGAATGGGAGATGATCACAAAGAGAGTCAGAGAGCATGTAAGGATTACATGATAATGATCAGAGAGAGAGAGTCAGAGAGCATGTCTGGGTTACTTGATAATGATCAGAGAGAGAGAGTCAGAGAGCATGTATGGGTTACATGATAATGGTCAAAGAGAGAGAGTCAGAGAGCATGTCTGGGTTACATGATAATGGTCAGAGCGAGAGAGTCAGAGAGCATGTCTGGGTTACATGATAATGATCAGAGAGAGAGAGTCAGAGAACATGTCTGGGTTACATGATAATGGTCAGAGAGAGAGTCAGAGAACATATCTGGGTTACATGATAATGATCAGAAGAAGGATTAGTAAGGTGGGTTGTGCTGGTGAGTGGAATGGAGAGAAGATGAGAGGAGAGGAACAGAGGAGAGCAGGATGTGTGGAGGAAGCTGTAGCGTGGAAGGGATTGTTGTGTGATCGTTCTGTGATGAGTCAAGCTGTTGCCTCTGAGCACAGACACACGCGCACGCAAGAGGAAGCTCAGGCATTGATGAAGATATGACATGCTCACACGTTCTCTCTCTTACTCTTTCTCTTTCACACACACGCACACACAGCTGTACCAGATATACACATGGTTGGCAGAAAGCATGCATGCACGAACACACACAACCACACGCACAGCTAGAAAAGGTACCTATAGTTGAGAGAGAGGAAGGCCAGAGGGGAAAACATCAGGCGTTAGAGGTCTGAATGATGAATAACTCACTCTGTGTGACACCAAAGACAGGACCTCTGAATAATATTGCATGTTTGTATGTAGTCTACTTCTCATTTGCAGTTCATGTTCAGCATACACTCTTAGAAAAAAGGGTTCCAAAAGGGTTCTTTAGTTGTCCCCATAGAATAACCCTTTTTGGTTCCAGGTAGAACTATTTTGGGTTCCATGTAGAACCCTCTCTGGAAAGAGTTTAACATGGAACCCAAAAGGGTTCTACCTGGAATCATTATTGGGGTCTGCCGAAGAATAGTTCTACCTGGAACCAAAAAGGGTTATTCTATGGGGACAACTAAAAAAACCTTTCTAGATAGCACCTTTTTTCTAAGAGTGTAATTACCCCTTGTAGGAAAAACAAAGTAGGTATTTTGAATAGAATTTAAACCATCCCTGATCCAATTAATGTTAATTTATGTTTTTGCGCGATATTGCAAATTCCTGTATCGCAAGAATCTAGTTTTTTACTGTTTGTAATTTTTCTGAGCGTTTATGTCCGCTTGTTCACATGTTGTCTTTTTGGTCTCGTCTCCTTCTGTTCTTTAGCTGTGACTGTGCACCTTCCCATTTGCACACACACCAAGCTCCTCCCCCACACACCAAGCCCCTCCCCCACACAACAAGCCCCTCCCCCACACACCGAGCCCCTCCCCCTGCCACTCACAACTACAAAGATGAGCGATCACTTCTTCCTCTTTGACAAGCGGTTTCAACTCACTATTTGCATTTCAGGTTTGGTCCAACAAAATCGGTCATATGGACACCGAAAGACATTGAGACATTATTTTACTGGAATGGAGGAGAAGTTAACCTTTCTAACGATACCCTTTTTATGTCTCAACTCCTAAAATTGCGTGCAGAGCAGACACTACCAAAACAGGAGTATCAATTTTAAGTTACATTTTAAAGTTTAGTTTAATTTATTTGCAACAAAGAAAACAAGTGATAAACAACAATACAGATTTAAAAAACAATTTTTTTGGGTATTATATTTATTAATGATATTATGAATAGAAATGGAGGAGTTATGTCACATATGCAGCTATCAAAAATATATGGGAATGTCTGCTCAATCCAAACTTACAACCAACTGATTGCAGCATTACCACAAAAATGGAGAAGGCAAGTGGAAAAGGGAGAAGGTAGGGAACTTGTTTACCTGCCATATATTAAAGATACAAATTGGCTGAACGAAATTGGCATAAATAGAAAATATACCAGTTTCATTTGAGGACAAAAATGTTGGCAGCTGCACCATACAGGTTGCAAAATAAATGGGAAGAGATTTTCGATGTACCGATTCCATGGCACATGGTGTATGAACTGGTACAAAAAATAACACTTGATTCAACACTTCGAGTTTTTCAAATGTAAATGATTATACAAAATTCTTGCCACCAAAAGAATGCTATATAAATTTATATGGGGCATACAACAATCTCAGCTCTGTAGATTTTGCTGTGAAGAGACAGAATCACTAGATCATTTATTCTGGTTTTGCCCCTATGTAGCTTGTTTCTGGTCACAGGTTCAGGAATGGTTACAAAATCACAACATTCACTTAAAATTAACCTTACAGCAGTGTTGGGCGATTTGGAAAGCCATAGTCAGTCAATAAATAATATAATAATACTCGTAGGAAAGGTTTTCATCTTTAGCTAACAATCTGTGGATACTATACGATTAGAAAGGTTCAAAATGTATGTAAAACATCACAGCACAATTGAAAAATATATGGCACATGGAAACCAAACGAGGGTGGTCTATGGTGATAGGTGGGATGGGCTGAGAGGGGTAGGATTAAAGAGTTTATGTTTGGTAATGTATTATTGTTATGTGACTGCTTTATGTAAAAGTACCATGTATGTAAAATGTGTATGCAAAATGTATATGTAAAAATGTATATGTAGCTGAAAAGCTGTACAAAAACAAAGATATTTGTCCTCCGAAGAGGGATGGGTTAATAAAAAATACCACAAAAAATGAAAAAATAAATAATTACGACTAAAAAATGAAAAAAATGAAAACAAGTGATAAATAACAATACAGATAAATTAAATAATTATAATAAATTACGGTGTGCAGGTGTGGTTGGAAGCCCAGGGGCTTATATGAAAACCACACCAGAAAAAAACAATACATAAGTATAAAAAATAAAAAAGGTTTGTTAAAACAGATAACAAAACCTACTAATATATAATGCAATGAACATTGATTCTGGAAAAGTAATGGTCAGTTTGTAACGCGCGGTACCACATACCACTAGCAGCATTTTAGCCAAAGACTGTTATACTAGCTGTCTAGTCTGTGTTTTATAAACGTGCAATAAGCATCAAACACAATTATATAAGGAATTGGCAACTTGTTCTCATTCTGAGAAATAAGGTAGGCCACTTGATTTCAATATCTGAACAAAGTGGACAGGCTAACATGCTGTTCAAACAGTTGGAGACGGACAGAAGGGTGTGTTCATAACAATTAAACTGTTCTACCTTGTTAGCTAGCAAATAGATCCAAGTTGGCTAAACTTGAAATATAAATATTAGCTGGTTACTCACTAGCACGTGGGCTTGTGCTTGAGAGATTGTTTATGAGTCCTGTGTTCATTTTCTATAATGCCTGCTACAAGAAGTTAGTCATTATTAGTGAATGTGCATTATGCATGGTTCTGGTTGAATTTGTAACAAAAGGGGCACTTTCATAGACAGACTTCAAAGTTAAATCAGTGATTATTGCAAAAAAGCAGGTTAAACTATTTTTTATTAAATCATTATATTATTAGTGGGTCTTATGGTTGTGGAAGGCTTATATTTAGCCTAGGTATAATTTCACAAGCCCTGAATTCATTAGATTATTGCTGACTGTTTGAAATGCACTGTGTTTGACCTTTAATTGTACAACAAAGCTTATTTATAGATTATTTTTTTTAAATACACAACAATGTTCAAGCAAGGAAGGGCATGTCCTGTACATGTATGTAGGAAAAATTCCTATCCCATGTTCCAGAGCATAGTTACATTGTTTCAGTTGTTATGACCTAGTAATAAGTGCATAATTGATGTATGAACGTTCAGCAATGGTCACTTACCCAGTATAGGAGATCCGTAGCCCTGGTTAGGTCAGTGTGCTGGCTAGAGGCCAAAAATATCCTGGTCCTAAGTGTTGCTGGCCTTGCCTTTAACTCTTTCACTAACCAAGTCTCTGCTTTAGGTAGATACCTATTTAGAGAATGTTATTTTTACAGGCTGAGTCCCCCCCCCCTAAACAATACTGACCACATGGGAGGGTCCGCAGGGGTTTCCAGAAATGATTGTTTGTGGAGGGACCCGGGCCCACCCATTGTTAGGTGGGCGGGGGTGATCTCAAATCCTAAATAAAGAATATAATCTCACCTTGAATGTTTCCAAATAGATAGAGAGGGGAGGGTGTTTGAGGATGAGAGAACATCAGTGTTTACCCTAAGATTTTTTTCAGCAGCTGAGGTTTCTCAGATGATCTGATGTTGTAACTCTGGTGCGGGGGGTTTTCAGTGGCGGCAACGATTTAGCAGCGTATAGGGGAAACACTGAACATCGATGGATATGATTGGAAATGTGCGTTTACATGAAATCCCAAAATGATGTCAACCACCATGAAGACCATGATGCTCATATTATGCACTGTGAGCTATGACATCAATGGCAGAGCATAGCAGAGGCATTATTCATGCACAATGACTGGGTTGACATATGATTCTGATGTAAACAGTATTGATGTTTACCCTCACTCAAGCTTAGATGTTGTTCTTGTTGTTATACTTGGTCAAGTGGCAGGTGGTCCTTTTCATCAATGACCCTTGAGGTCAAGGCCAGGCACCAAGGCCCAGCGGCAGCGCCTTAGCATCCCATTGGTTCCTGCATGAAAAGCAGGGTGAAGGACACTGTCTACCGGTGTACAGCTAGCTACCATTTTCGCCCCCGCCCCTTCTTCTTTGGGGTTTATTGGCGGTTGGCATCCAACATTATTGTGCATTACTGTCACCTACTGTACTGGAGTGCCCCCGCCTGTCCTAGCTTAAAAATTGACCATTAGAAGTATAATGAGGGGTTCCTGCAGATGCAAGAATTCCCACATGCCCCGAATTTCGGCCCGCAATTGCACTCTAATCAATGACAGAGCCTTCCCAACAACGTGGCCTTTCCTCTCCAACGACAAATACCAGACCCCCGGGCAACCTTACATATTAAAACCACGCATCTGGTGCAGCCGCATCACCACCACTCACACAAGACTGTCAAGGGGGCAACTTCCACCCCTGTGAATGACAAACCCTAAAATAGCCCGTGTCCAGTTTAACCACCGTCACGGCACTAGGTGATTAATTAGAAGCATCAATAGTGTCGTGCTAAAATGACCAATTGGCCATTGACAATGATTATATCACGTTCACAGAAAACCATGCATGTATACCAATCGAATCTCTCTCGAATCACTCCCCTCCCTCTCTCGTTTATATCGATCGATACTCGAGGGGAAATCGAGGGAACGTACCTTGAGCGACGTAAACAAATCCGATGGAAACGATTGCAGAATGCACGTGTCACGTGTATAGCGGGGATGTATTGGAAAAAGTCACATTTTAGGATTGAAGCCCTCCTGCTGGGTTTGCGTTTACACTCTCCATCCACATTCCCACGGCTGCGGATCAGCTCTGCGCCCCCGACCGAATTATTCAACCCTCTCCTGGGTTAGGAACCAGACAGAGAACACCCTGTATTCAACCGTACTTGTTGTCTTCTGGTAACGGTCCCGATTTGACACGCCAGTGGGGAGACGCACTCGGGATGGCAGAATTGGGTTACAGTTGTCGTTTCTCCTAAATCCTTTGTTCAACGGTGCGTTTCTTCAACGAACCCCCTTTTGTGATGAATAAATGAGGAATCATCTAAATAAATAAAAGACATGAAAGCAACGTCAATATCCCCGCTGTTCACAAAATACGTGCGTTAAATCCAGACGGATTCCCTGTCACTGCTGCGCACCTTTACGCTGTTCACTGCCCGGGTCGAGGCTCAGCTCCCCCTGTTGCACATCTCCCGACTGACTGCATCAACCGCGTATACAGTTTGGCGCGCTGCATAACATGCGTAATTTTAATCCCTCTTTGCACTGCCAGCGAACATGACAGCTCTACGTGGAGCAACGGGAGAAAGCACAATCCACTCACTTCACTGCACTCCGTTCTCTCTCTCTCTCTCTCTCTCTCTCTCTCTCTCTCGTCCGCTTCTGCTCTGTAGGCAGTCCTATATTCTCCCCTTCAAGAAATTGGTGTGTTGCCCGCGGGTTCGCCTGTCAATTCCTCTTTAGCACCACGTCCATACACCGTTCACCAAATCTGTCCGTGTCTTCAGTACACTTTGATTCACAATCCTGCGCTCTATTTCGGATTACAATTGAAATTATAATCCGTGGTTCATTTACGGTTCTTGGCATCAAGTTCTTCCCCTCCACATTCGGTCTGTGGTTGGTTTGGAGCTATGAGTATAACGGTGTTGTGATGCTTGTTTCTCCTTCTGCTTGAACACATTCGATTCGATCTATTCAGGGAGGTATGAAGTGAGTGACCCAGAACCCGCCCCGTGCCAGACCTGCGCAGCCTAATATGAGCACAGTCAGCGCACTAGGCTTGGGGGGTGATTTGTTGTTTTTACCCCTCTACACCGCCTGAAATTGTATCCAACTGCCTCTGCTCGGGATATTGCCTCTTCACCGATATCCCACGTAACCAGCGAGTTCGGGTTAGTCGGATACGGCTGCTCTGCTTCCGAGGACAATTTGAGCGACAGTCACATCCTGGTAATCACAGTCTATCTGTCAATATCCCCATGCCATTGCCACACAGACAGAATATAATAGAGAAACACTGCCTTCGTTAAAGCATGGAGCCTTTGTTGTCTGCTATAATGTTCCAATGGGATTGTATTTAATCTGAGATTTGGAGTATTAGTATAGGAGACATTTAGGCCGTTCTGACCTGGCCCCAGGCCAAATCCTTCAGCATGGCCATGGAGGTGATGGACATAATGATAACACAGACACAGATCTGACACACTGACATACACACACTTAAACAACTAAAAGCAGACACACTCGCACACACACACATGCGCATATGCGCACACACATGCACACACACAACTACACACACACCATTAACATGTGCATTGCATGTTAAACAAATGCTCGGAGCTATATCACACTTTAACTCTATATGCAAACTCATATAGGATACATCCAGATGCAATGCATTCACTCTCTCTCGCAGACTGAGGTGACAGTGTGACCTCATTGTGTTAACGAGGCAGCCATGTGCACCACACACACACACACACACACACACACACACACACACACACACACACACACACTAGTATGCACATTGAGGCAATCATATGGAGCTGCGGCTGAAGACAGGGGCTTAATCTGACAGGTGCAGTCTGGGAGAGTGACAGGAGGGAGGGAAGAGGAGGGGGGGTAATAGAGGCAAGAGGTGAACGTTTCACCTCTCAGAGAGGGGCTCACTGCAGCCTGAGGGGAAATGGAGTCCTCTCAGATTACAGACCACTACCCTCAGCTAAATGTCACTCTTATTCATTACCATCATCTGGGGTGTATTCATTAGGAACCAAACGGTAGAAAATGGACTGAAACAGAGAGGGACTATCTGGACTTGTCCAATAAGATACATTCCTTTTGATTTTCTGTTGCAAAACGTTTTAAAACGTAAGGTACTTAACCCTAATTCGCTCCAGGGGCGCCGTACTACTATGGCTGACCCTGTAAAACAACACATTTCACTGCACCAATCCAGTGTATGTGACAATAATTATAAAATATATATAATAATAATATAAAATTAAAAATAAATAAATTTGACCCAGTTTGTGTTATAGCGTTCCCTCCCAGTCAAATGACTTTATCAAAAAGATAAACACTGAGGGTACAAAACATTAAGAACACCTGCTCTTTCCATGACATAGACTGACCAGGTGAAAGCTATGATCCCTTATTGATGTCACTTGTTAAATCCACTTCAATCAGTGTAGATGAAGAGGAGGAGACAGGTTAAAGAAGGATTTTTAAGCCTTGAGACAGTTGAGACATGGATTGTGGATGTGTGCCATTCAGAGGGTGAATGGGCAAGACAAAAGATTGAAGTGCCTTTGAACGGGGTATGGTAGTAGGTGCCAGGCGCCTGTGTCAAGAACTGCAACGCTGCTGGTTTTTTCACGCTCAACAGTTAACCGTGCGTATCAAGAATGGTCCACCACCCAAAGGATATCCAGCCAACTTGACACAACTGTGGGAAGCATTGGAGTCAATACGGGCCAGCATCCCTGTGGAATGATTTCGACACCTTTTAGAGTCCATGCCTCGACGAATTGAGGCTGTTCTGAGGGCAAAAGAGGGTGCAACTCAATATTAGGAAGGTGTTCCTAATGTTTTGTACACTCACTGTATTATATCATCATCTCAACATTGCAAATTAGTACGTCTATAAGTCATACAGATACAGATACAGATATTGCTCAGTGTAAGAAGAGGTTGTGTAATACTGTAAAATGCTGTGTGGTTCTAGGAAGTGCATGGTGCATGCAGTGTCCCGCAGGTTAGGTGTCCATATGGCACCCTGCATTAGGTGATTAAAGGTGTTAGAGTCAACAAGCTCCCGCAGTCTCACATCAGAATTAGACGTTCATCCATGTTTGTCAAACGTGACATTTCGAAAGTTGTTCCAAACGTCAAATTTCGAAGTGTTTGAGGTTAAGTTTAGGCAATCACTATGAATTCTGGAGGTTAGGCATTAACTCCAAATGGTTAAGGTTTGGGATAGGCTTAAAACAAAAATATCAAAAATGACTTTCTATCGCTGGATTTGAACAAACAACCTTTAGAGCCTGATGCTTACGCCCATCCGCAACACCCAAGCAAAACCAAAACCTACTTGAAGGTAACAGCTCTCACTGTTGCCCCTAGTGGCTGGTTTTCATGTCATCTCTCGAACATACTTGTATCACGGGTAACCTGCTTGGTTAGAGTGCTGTTCAGTTTCACACCTTACTAACAGATTAACACACATCCACACACATAGAAACACACACAGACACACACGCACGCATGTGCACACGCGTCAAAATAAGGCCAAACAATGTGTGTGAAAGTACAAACATAATGCCAGACTACACCCCCAAGTATGGGACTTCTTATACAACCCCCTGCTCCTCAACAGTGTGTTATTGTACATTACCACAAACAGAACAGAGGGTGTCTGGGGTCAGATCAGAGCAGAGGAGAGGAGATTCCTAGCTCAGATAGACAGTCTGTAAGGGATAAACGCCAACATTGTGTACATGGTCTTTCTATAAATAATGTGTGGCATTAGGATCAACATTTCAAAATGGATTGAAAAATAAATCAAAATGATTTTCATTCAGTTCCACAAGTGAATATATGCAAATTGCCCCATAACTCCACCTATACAACAACATTATAGAACCCCGACCCCCCCCCCCCCCCCCAAAAAAAAAAGCATGCAAAAAGTGTAAAAAAATAAGAGCTTTACCACTTTAAGAATCATTCTTTTTTTGGCCTTTGCCAATGCATTGATATTCAAATTATTATTACATCCTAAAATATGTGAGAATAATGTGGACATTGCCTGACTAATTAGATTGGACGCAGGCAATTTATAAATTGTCTGGCTGGGCTGATGAGACAGTGGATTGCGCAGTGAGATGGAACAGAGTAAATAGGCATTTCAACGTCATAGCTTTAGCCTGTGGTAACTTGTGGATTATACAATGGCTGGGTCTAATTCTGAATGCTGATTGGTTAAAACTGCATTCCAGCCGGTGTCTATTCCACAAGTTACCACCGGCTAAATCTATGATGTTAAAATGCCTATTTCCTCTGTTCCATCTGACTGCACAATCCATTGTCTCATCAGCCCAGCCAGACAATTTATAAATTGCCTGTTATTCTGGCTGCACTGTTTGACGTGACTGTAAGTTAGCCATAGTTGGCTAGCTAGCAAGCAAGGGATAAGAATGTTGCCAGCCAGTATGGCAATAGAACATTTAGAACAAATGACTCGGTCACGTCCATAGATACAGAACAAAAAGACTTAACGACTGGGTCGAGTCTCAGGGAACCAAACCGATATAACTAACAATCAGCCAGCTTGGGTAGCAACCCTAGATTTGTTTCGGGACTATATCTTGTGGAAGGATGACTTTGTCTTGGGCCTAACAACACCCATGCCAATATATCCTCTAAACTGGCATTATCGCTTAAAGAGACACTGGCTGGAATGCGGTTTTAACCAATCAGCGTCCAGGATCAGACCCATCCTTTGTATAACTTGGAAATAATGGCTGATGCGCCGAGTCCCAGAGTGGAGTTAATTGTTTGAAGGTAATGTACAGAACGGAGGCGTTTATCCCAAAGTTGCCAAATAAAACAGTACTTAAACACACATTTACCTGCAGAAAAAAAAAAATACGTTAGTTGATATTTTAATTTTTATATGAGAATTCATACTTTCTCATCTTTTGGTTCCTAGAGACGCGACCCAGTCGTTCGTTCGATTAGTTCGATATTTATGGACGTGTCCCAGTTGTTCGTTCTATATGTTCCGTTGCCATTCTCACTGGCAACGTTCTTGTCCCTTACTTGCTAGCTAGCCAACTAGCTACGGCTAACACAGTCACGACCTCAGCCATAATAACAGCAAAGTAGCTGCATTTGCGTTTGTTTAAGCTGTTTTCTATTGACATTCATTTGGATACATCCATAACAATGAGCTGATGATGCCCGATTTTACCTGGCATAGCTAGAAAAGTTTGCCTTCTCGTTTGGACACTCTACACTGTTTATTAGATGGAGATCGCTTTGCATATCAAACACTAGGCTAGAAGCTAGCTAAATAGTTTGTTGCTAGCAAACTTGCCAATATGACAGCAGAATTAAAAAAATACCTGTTGCTGAAAACAGCTGGTCAAACCAGAAACATTTGGAAGGATTTGACAGCATAGCGCCACTTGCGTCATAAATAGTATTACACAGGGACCGAAGAAATTCTTGTTCATCACTCTCACCATGTTAGGTCTTCAGATGCTCCAAAATAATATGTCTCTGCAAAAACAAATCACTGCTAGCTACGTTTTTCCTCGTTGAACCTGCATTTACAATGTATCTGATTTCGGTTTGTGTGGTTGTTGGTTTTGCTTTCTGTAACTTTGTAGCAAATATGGTCTGCATGTGTAGGCGCATATTGAGTCATGATTGTATGTTTTCCGATATCTTTTCCAACTGTCCAGTTAGTTGCGGAGTGCCTGGATACAGCCCTTAGCCGTGGTACATTGGCCATATACCACAAACCCCTGAGGTGCCTTATTGCTATTATAAACTAGTTACCAACGTAATTAGACCAGTAAAAAGTAATGTTTTGTCATACCTATTGATACCTCCTAATTTTCTAACGTCGCTATGGGCACAGCCAAACAACAGAAGTGATGGATTCGACTTCCGCTATACTTACATACTGCAGCGTGCCGGTGGCAAACTTGCTAGAGTAAATTATTTGAAGGAGTCAATTTATAGAGTATAAAAGTCAAAAAAAGATAAGAACGTTATTTGTGTTGTGTAGGAGTTAAGGGCCATCCACCAAACCAAGAACTATAACGATAACTATAATGATTAACTATAGGCTACATAACTATAAAACGTTGGTGAGCATCCACGCTAGAGGATAGTTTATCGTTCTACAGTCCTGCACCTGTCAATCAACTGATCAACGCATCCTACTGCATGCTGCCTATTAATAAGGTGGTAGGTCACGCACAGATACTGGTTCAGACCATTCAGTGTTTTCAGTGTGTGTTCATTGTCATAGTGACAACTGCAAATAATACTTCAATGTACATGTAGGTCTAATAAAAAATAACATAGTAACTTGTATTTAAATGTGGCAATTTAACAACCCAGTTTAGCCTGCACAACTTTTTACAGCATGTGATTGCCTCGTTGTTCAAGTCGTTTGCAAGTGATTTCCATTTTTCTAATGACTGTCAAATCCTTTGGGTCTTTTTCACTGTACTCATCCCTCTGTCTATCCTGTGCAACAATGTTATCATAACTGGCCAAAAGGGATCACACCAATGCACTTTCTCTCCTCAACTTTCCCCAAAATGCATTTTCTATGCTGTAGGTTGTATCAATAGTTTCCGTGTTTGGCTTCCATGTTGTAAAAGCATTGGAAAATGAGGTGGATTTGGTCTGATACACCACGGCCTTCTGCCAATCAGCATTCAGGGCTCGAATCACCCTGTTTGTAATTATAGATAAAGGTGAGTCTGTGATGCCTGTGATCATAACATGACAGTCCCTTTACTAAAGGAAGACACCAGTATATCAGTCACACACTGAAATAACATGACAGTCCCTTTACTAAAGGAAGACACCAGTAAATTGTGTATACTGTACATATATGTCTTAAAGCTGATTATTCTTTCCTAACACAACACAGACTGTATTGCAATTTAAATATAAGCACTTGAGAGCAGCATATGCCTTGTATAAGACATTTAGCAGACGCTTTTATCCAAAGCTACATACAGTCATGCGTGCATACATTTTCGGTTTGGGTGGCCCAGGGAATTGAACCCACAATCCTGGCATTGCAAGCACCATGCTCTACTAACTGAGCCATACAGGACCACACCTTGTGCAGGCGTTCTTTCTTTATTCATAATATATTTTATACATAGTCCTCTCAAAGACACTTTGGTAGCTCTCATTTTAATATGTGACTCTCTCTCTCTCTCTCTCTCTCTCTCTCTCTCTCTCTCTCTCTCTCTCTCTCTCTCTCTCTCTCTCTCTCTCTCTCTCTCTCTCTCTCTCTCTCTCTCTCTCTCTCTCTCTCTCTCTCTCTCTCTCTCTCTCTCTCTCTCTCTCTCTCTCTCTCTCGCTCTCTCTTTTTCTCCTGTGAGAACTCTGGCTGCAGTCTCTGTCTCTCCATTCAGCCTCTAAGCTCATTTCCTCTGACACCTCCACCTGGCAGTGCCCCAGGCTGGCACTGCAATCCATTCCCATGCCACCCTCCACCCCCTCCCCCTGGAGGACTCCTCACCTCTCCAGGGCATGGCCGGGCTTCCTCTCCCCAGGATGCTGGCTCCGTCCCTGTGATACACTGAGACGGTTCTCCCAGTCCTGTGTTACACTGAGACGGTTCTCCCAGTCCTGTGATACACTGAGAAGGTTCACTAGTCCTTATTGCTGTTGCTATACAAGCATTTCGCTACACCACAAGCATTTCGCTACACCCGCTATAACATCTGCTAAACACGTGTATGTGACAAATAAAATCGGATTTGATTTATACAGAATGTTGTCTGTGTGGTTACTATCCACTGTCAGTCCAGCAATAGAGTTTATTGAATTGAACTATTGAACGGTGCACTGCTCGATGAGACATTAGCCTAATTAAGGGCTACCCATGACACATGTTCAGAGAGTCAGAGGCGCACAGTGGAAGGGTTATATCCATTGGACAATAGCCAATCCTGGGTTGTATTCGTTAGGTAACAAACGTAAGGAAACAGGCTGAAACAGGGAGGGATCTGATCTGGTGAGGACAGACGAACACACCGGTCGCACGCTTGAGCTGTCCTTATTACAAATGTCAGGATGTGAGTCCATGACCTCACACAGGAAGTAATCACTATGACAGGATGCAGGCGTGTAAGGCTAGCAGGACAGGAAGATAGCTAATTTTAAGGCTGAATGGTGAGTGGAAGGACATGACATCCACACTCCTAAACACAGTGGAAGGACACGACATCCTTACTCCTCCTAAACACAGTGGAAGGACATGACATCCACACTCCTCCTAAACACAGTGGAAGGACACGACATCCTTACTCCTCCTAAACACAGTGGAAGGACACGACATCCTTACTCCTCCTAAACACAGTGGAAGGACATGACATCCACACTCCTCCTAAACACAGTGGAAGGACATGACATCCCCACTCCTCCTAAACACAGTGGAAGGACAAGACATCCCCACTCCTCCTAAACACAGTGGAAGGACATGACATCCTCACTCCTCCTTAACACAGTGGAAGGACACGACATCCTTACTCCTCCTAAACACAGTGGAAGGACATTACATCCTTACTCCTCCTAAACACAGTGGAAGTACATGACATCCCCACTCCTCCTTAACACAGTGGAAGGACATGACATCCCCTCTCCTCCTTAATGCAGTGGAAGGACATGACATCCCCACTCCTCCTTAACACAGTGGAAGGACATGACATCCCCACTCCTCCTTAACACAGTGGAAGGATATGACATCCTCACTCCTCCTAAACACAGTGGAAGGACATGGAAGAGGGGCTGTTAAGGCATTTTTGGCAAGAAAGAAAGGTCAGTTACTCGCATGAGCACATAAACACAAAAATGCATGCACACACACACACACATATACAGTACAGCTCTCATTCTATGTTCTAGAATATAAAATAATTGTATTGTCCTCCAAGTTCCTCTTCATCATTCATTTTCACAAGCTATTATACACACACTAGTCTCCTTCACCAGCCAGATCTCTCTCTATATATGGTAGCATTTAGCCAGGGGACAAGGTTACACACACACACACACACACACACACACACACACACACACAAACACAAAAACCAACAGTGTGTCCTGTCCTGGGGTTTTCTCCTTCTCCCTGCAGGTGAAATGTGCTGACTTGCTGATTGAGGTAAGTAACGTAACCCAGGCTATGGGGTAAGAACAGGGATTATCCTGACATCATGTGTCTGTGTAGCGCCAGCCCATTCTACAGGCCTTATCACCATGGTGACGTAAGCCCTCCGGCTGTCGCTGCCCAGGACAGAGAGGTCGTGACCTTTAGGGGAGTCCTGCCCTCTGATGCTAATGGCATACATTTACATTTACATTTACCTCATTTAGCAGACGCTCTTAACCAGAGCGACTTACAAATAGGTGCATTCACCTTATAGCCAGTGGGATAACCACTTTACAATGTTATTTTATTTTCTTTCTTTATTTTTTTAAATATTTTTTTTTTGGGGGGGGGGGGTTGGGGTAAGGGGGGGGTAGAAGGATTACTTTATCCTATCCCAGGTATTCCTTAAAGAGGTGGGGTTTCAAATGTCTCCGGAAGGTGGTGAGTGACTCCGCTGTCCTGGCGTCGTGAGGGAGCTTGTTCCACCATTGGGGTGCCAGAGCAGCGAACAGTTTTGACTGGGCTGAGCGGGAACTATGCTTCCGCAGAGGTAGGGGAGCCAGCAGGCCAGAGGTGGATGAACGCAATGCCCTCGTTTGGGTGTAGGGACTGATCAGAGCCTGAAGGTACGGAGGTGCCGTTCCCCTCACAGCTCCGTAGGCAAGCACCATGGTCTTGTAGCCGATGCGAGCTTCAACTGGAAGCCAGTGGAGTGTGCGGAGGAGCGGGGTGACGTGAGAGAACTTGGGAAGGTTGAACACCAGACGGGCTGCGGCATTCTGGATGAGTTGTAGGGGTTTAATGGCACAGGCAGGGAGCCCAGCCAACAGCGAGTTGCAGTAATCCAGACGGGAGATGACCAGTGCCTGGATTAGGACCTGTGCCGCTTCCTGTGTAAGGCAGGGTCGTACTCTCCGAATGTTGTAGAGCATGAACCTACAGGATCGGGTCACCGCCTTGATGTTAGCGGAGAACGACAGGGTGTTGTCCAGGGTCACGCCAAGGCTCTTCGCACTCTGGGAGGAGGACACAACGGAGTTGTCAACCGTGATGGCGAGATCATGGAACAGGCAGTCCTTCCCCGGGAGGAAGAGCAGCTCCGTCTTGCCAAGGTTCAGCTTGAGGTGGTGATCCGTCATCCATACTGATATGTCTGCCAGACATGCAGAGATGCGATTCGCCACCTGGTTATCAGAAGGGGGAAAGGAGAAGATTAGTTGTGTGTCGTCAGCGTAGCAATGATAGGAGAGGCCATGTGAGGATATGACAGAGCCAAGTGACTTGGTGTATAGCGAGAATAGGAGAGGGCCTAGAACTGAGCCCTGGGGGACACCAGTGGTGAGAGCACGTGGTGCGGAGACAGATTCTCGCCACGCCACTTGGTAGGAGCGACCGGTCAGGTACGACGCAATCCAAGAGTGAGCCGCGCCGGAGATGCCCAGCTCGGAGAGGGTGGAGAGGAGGATCTGATGGTTCACAGTATCAAATGCAGCAGACAGGTCTAGAAGGACAAGAGCAGAGGAGAGAGAGTTAGCTTTAGCAGTGCGGAGAGCCTCCGTGACACAGAGAAGAGCAGTCTCAGTTGAATGACCAGTCTTGAAACCTGACTGGTTTGGATCAAGAAGGTCATTCTGAGAGAGATAGCAAGAGAGTTGGCTAAAGACGGCACGCTCAATAGTTTTGGAGAGAAAAGAAAGAAGGGATACTGGTCTGTAGTTGTTGACATCAGAGGGATCGAGTGTTGGTTTTTTGAGAAGGGGTGCAACTCTCGCTCTCTTGAAGACGGAAGGGACATAGCCAGCGGTCAAGGATGAGTTGATCAGCGAGGTGAGGTAAGGGAGAAGGTCACCGGAGATGGTCTGGAGAAGAGAGGAGGGGATAGGGTCAAGTGGGCAGGTTGTTGGGCGGCCTGCCGTCACAAGTCGCAAGATTTTATCTGGAGAGAGAGGGGAGAAAGAAGTCAAAGCATAGGGTAGGGCAGTGTGAGCAGGACCAGCAGTGTCATTTGACTTAACAAACGAGGATCGGATGTCGTCAACCTTCTTTTCAAAATGGTTGACGAAGTCATCCACAGAGAGGGAGGAGGGGGGGGGGATTCAGCAGGGAGGAGAATGTGGCAAAGAGCTTCCTAGGGTTAGAGGCAGATGCTTGGAATTTAGAGTGGTAGAAAGTGGCCTTAGCAGCAGAAACAGATGAAGAAAATGTGGAGAGGAGGGAGTGAAAAGATGCCAGGTCCGCAGGGAGTCTAGTTTTCTTCCATTTCCGCTCAGCTGCCCGGAGCTCTGTTCTGTGAGCTCGCAATGAGTCATCAAGCCACGGAGCTGGAGGGGAGGACCGAGCCGGCCGGGAGGATAGGGGACATAGAGAGTCAAAGGATGCAGAAAGGGAGGAGAGGAGGGTTGAGGAGGCAGAATCAGGAGATTGGAGGGAGAAGGATTGAGCAGAGGGAAGAGATGATAGGATGGAAGAGGAGAGAGTAGCGGGAGAGAGAGAGCGAAGGTTGCGACGGTGCATTACCATCTGTGTAGGGGCAGAGTGAGTAGTGTTGGAGGAGAGGGAGAGAGAAAAGGATACAAAGTAGTGGTCGGAGGCTTGGAGGGGAGTTGCAGTGAGATTAGTAGAACAACAGCATCTAGTAAAGATGAGGTCAAGCGTATTGCCTGCCTTGTGAGTAGGGGGGGACGGTGAGAGGGTGAGGTCAAAAGAGGAGAGGAGTGGAAAGAAGGAGGCAGAGAGAAATGAGTCAAATGTAGATGTAGGGAGGTTGAAATCCCCCAGAACTGTGAGGGGTGAGCCATCCTCAGGAAAGGAACTTATCAAGGCGTCAAGCTCATTGATGAACTCTCTAAGGGAACCTGGAGGGCGATAGATGACAAGGATATTAAGCTTAAATGGGCTAGTGACTGTGACAGCATGGAATTCAAATGAGGAGATAGGCAGATGGGTCAGGGGAAAAATTGAGAATGTCCACTTGGGAGAGATGAGGATTCCTGTGCCACCACCCCGCTGACCAGATGCTCTCGGGGTATGCGAGAACACATGGTCAGACGAGGAGAGAGCAGCAGGAGTAGCAGTGTTTTCAGTGGTAATCCATGTTTCCGTCAGCGCCAAGAAGTCGAGGGACTGGAGGGTAGCATAGGCTGAGATGAACTCTGCCTTGTTGGCAGCAGAACGGCAGTTCCAGAGGCTGCCTGAGACCTGGAACTCCACGTGGGAGGTGCGTGCAGGGACCACCAGGTTAGAGAGGCAGCAGCCACGCGGTGTGAGGCGTTTGTGTAGCCTGTGCGGAGAGGAGAGAACAGGGATAGGCAGAGGCATAGTTGACAGGCTGCAGCAGATGGCTACAATAATGCACAGGAGATCGGAATGAAATGAACTAAACATCTGGGAAAGGAGAGAGCGGGGCCTCCCTCACCACAACTCCCAAATATAACTCTCCCAACTTCCACCTCAGAAACTATAATTGTTGTAAACTACAGCGGTTCAATGTTTTCTAGGAATAGACTAACTTAGTTTATTCAGCTAGCTAACTAGGTGCAGTATTATTCCGTGAAAATCGTCCGGGCACCTCGTCATAAGACGCCACAGCCAGCTAGCATGCCGGACTCCAACAACCCGGTTTAGCGCCAATACTCGGCCACAACAAACCACCAGTGTATCAACACGCAAGCAGATCGTTCGTGTCCATGTCTAACGTTGTGGGTTAGTCCCGACAGCTTGAGCGAGTCCGTCGTCAACTTATTCAGCCAGTTAGTTAGCTAGAATAGTTAGCAAACTAGCTAGCCATTGCTTTCAGACAAAGAAGAACCTCTCCTTTCACGGCACGAACACACAGAGAGAGCCAAACTAACGTTAACTAGTCACCCATGTCCCGAATTCCTTGAACGACTCGGGCTATCAATATGTAAAAAAACAAAACACAAATGTAGGTTATGACTTACCCCTAGCAGCTACTGTTAGCTAGCCAAGTGCAAAGCTAGCCACTGAATTGACTCAGCCAGTTCGCGTCTGTTCGCTCGGTCGTTCCAGCTATTGTTTACTAGTAGCTATCCAGGTAGCAACAAGCTAGCTAAATTTCAAGCACAGTAGCCACTTGCTACCTAACGTTAACGGTTCAGACAATGAGGTTAGAAAACAGCTGAATGGTAGGCAATTATTGTATGTAATTATTGTAGGCAGCCAGCTGGCGTAATTACAGGCACTCTCAGGCGTGAAACAACTATACCGTTGCTAATAGCTACTCGCCAGCTAGTCCAGGTGGTGGGTTAGCTAGCTAGCTTCGTGCTACACCCGGCACAGCCGAATACAATACTAACCTACAATAATTACATACAACAACCCACGATAACTACCTACAATACCTAACTACAATCTAAATACATAGTTTAAGCCTTACTCGACAAAGCCCAACTAAAGGTCAGCTGAGTGTGACCTCATTATGTGGCGATGTACAGGTAACTGCCAAAATAAAGGAAACACTTAAGTAAATGAGGGATACAAAGTATATTGAAATCAGGTGCTTCCACACAGGTGTAGTTCCTGAGTTAATTAAGGAATTAACATCCCATCATGCTTATTTTGGCTACCATGGCTAGAAGAAGGGATCTCCGTGACTTTGAAAGAGGGGTCTCTAAGGAGCATAAGGTTTTAAAGTGTGTGTGTGTCTAAGTCACCATATCTAAACCCAATTGATCATCTATGGGAGATTCTGGAGCAGCACCTGAGACAGCGTTTTCCAACACCATCAACAAAACACCAAATGATGGAATTTCTCGTTGAAGAATGATGTTGCATCCCTCCAATAGAGTCCCAGACACTTGTAGAATCTATGTCAAGGCGCATTGAAGCTGTTCTGGCTCGTGGTGGCCCAATGCCCTATTAAGACACTTTATGTTGGTGTTTCCTTTATTTTGGCAGTTACCTGTACATCTACACACAGGCAGGGAGTAACACACACACACACATTGCATGCACACACACGCACAACCTTAATCTGTCCCTCTTCAAAAGCAGCCACATGGACCCCAGCACATTCTATCTTCCTTCACAGAGCCTTGCAAATTGTTATCTGTTAACTGCTCAGGTTGCTCCATGGGGCTGAATGGGGTCTTAACCCACTAACCCTTTGTTGGGTCATGGACAGGTTAGCAGAACAAAGGCCAACTCAGGATTTACTGTTCAACGTCATCCAATCAGAGGCCTGGATAGGGACAGGTGAAAACACTGTTTTGATGTATCCTCCTGAGTGATTGGATTGCGTGCGTCATGTTCGGTAGGATCAATTATACACTTGACTTGAATGTGATCAATCATTATATACTGAAGATCAGGGCATGTGTGTGTGTTGTGGTTTGTGTGATTGTGTGACTAACCGATTGAGTTATGACTAATGTAAAAGTCTAGTAGGCCTGCATAAAAACATAATCGACTGCTCTCTCTCTCTCTCTCTCTCTCTCTCTCTCTCTCTCTCTCTCTCTCTCTCTCTCTCTCTCTCTCTCTCTCTCTCTCTCTCTCTCTCTCTCTCTCTCTCTCTCTCTCTCTCTCTCTCTCTCTCTCTCTCTCTCTCTGCAAAGGAGAAGCCTTCATCTGCGTCTGCAGTTCTAAAATATTTTATTTATATATTTTCCGTTTTCAAACAGCTATTGCGTCTGCAGTTTTGAAATAAAAACTCTCCCCCAGCCCAACCTCAGTCCCAGGCGGTTGCCCCTGGAGGAGCAGCGTTACCTCCACACTGCTGCACAATTACCCAGCCAAGTGGAGGCTGATGCTGTCTGGCATCCATGGGGCTCCATGTGAGGTGGGCCTCAGCCTGCACCACCCGGCCCAGTGGAGAGCATTATCTCTGGGCATAGAGTGAGAAATCTGGGTTGGGGGCTGGGTGGTTGGTTGGAGCAGGAATGGAGAGAAAGAGGGGGTGGGGGGGATATCAGATGGGGATTATGGTATAATCATAGATATGTCATCATAGACTACTGCCCCTCAATACATACACAATTGCACATGAACACACGCGCACACACACACGGATACGCACACAGACCCACGCCCATGCACGCACGCACACACACACACACACACACACACACACACACACACACACACACACACACACACACACACACACACTTTCACTCTCTGACATATGACCCTATACACAGGCTCAGACATATTGCAGACAGATAATCCTTATGAAAGACAGGGTCATTTGATGTTACCCCGAGCCCCCCACATACACACACACACTCTCACACCCCATCATATCCTCAGCAGGAGTTATGGTGGATTTGAGGTCACAGCATGTGGCTAGTATAGGGGGTTATGGGGTAGCTAGTGGATTACAGTTTTGTAGGGCAGCAGTCAGATTTATAGTTAAGTACACCGACAGGATAGACCACCAACCTACACATTATCCCTACACTCTCTCTCTCTAAAGTTGAGTACCACTATGTAGATACTGGCTTTGTCCTGAAATGGCACCCTATTCCCTATACAGTGCACTACTTTTACAGGTCAAAAGTAGTGCACTACTTAGGGAATAGGGTGCCATTTGGGGCGTAATCACTGTAAACGACATTCCACAGCTGTCTCTCACATTACAATGTATTTTTTTCTGCCAGCTCAAAGTGAGAGCACTTTATATTAAGGACTGTAATCCCACTTCCCTCTGTCACATCAATAACAGGTTCTCTCATGTTCCTCCATTCTCACCTTTCCATCAAACCCAATGAGTCTCATTCCCTTCCTAAACCTCCTTCTCTCTCTCTCTCTCTCTCTCTCCACCTGTCCTTTTTTCATTCTCTACATTAGAGTTGCCAGATTGGGTGATTTCTATCCCCCCTTACAATTGGACTACTTTGGCTGTATTTACACAGGCAGCCCAATTCTGATAATCTTTCCACTAATTGGTCTTTTGACCAATCACATCAGATTGTTTTCACATCAGATCTTTCTCAGAGATGATATGATTGTTCAAAAGACCAATTAGTGAAAAAAAGATCAGAATTGGGCTGCCTGTTTGAACGCAGCCTTATAGTAGATTTGGTGGGAGTTTTGCTCAGTTTCGGCATGAAAGTGTCAATTAAATCTAGCAACACTGATGTGTATCCTCCTAGTTTTTATTACATATTGCCCATTTCCCTGCAGTGCTGGGAGGTACTGGTGTGCTTGTCTCAGGGCTGCAGTGCGAAAGGATGTGGCAGGGCCAGGACACGGGGCCAGGACACGGGGCCAGGCACAGGAAGGAAGGTCCACTCAAACTCATCTCTATTGGACAGAGGCTAAAGGAGTTAAAGGAGCTGGGGGAATATCTTGGAGCCAGGAGCCATCTCCTAGGTGAATGCCATGGCAACCAGGGCCCCAAAGCGGCGAGGGCCCCCAGGCTTTGGCAGGGGTGTTCCGACTCCCTTTTCAAGTGCCCGATCAAAAGTGTCAGGAAAGGTTCTGTTATCGGCGTCTCTCCTTTCTTTCTTTTTCTTTCTCCCCTTGCTCCGCCTCTCTTTGTTGGGTGACACAGGAGGCTGGCAGCTGCCCCGGACCAGGCCGAGGTCGCCAAGGAGGCTGTGAGAAGATGGAGAGTAGTGTCTTTGCAATGGATTGTGGGAAAATGTTGCCAAACAACGCTAGGGGGAATGTGGCTGTGATGGTAGCTTGATATTGGGCACAATAGTGAAATGTAGCATTGATGTAGTGTCTGTAGCAGTGGGAGTAGAAGTGATCATTCTAGACTCAAATCCCAGCTATTACAGATAAGATCACCAAATCTGTCTGCGTGAGTCTCCTGATTCTTGCTAGATTGCTCTCGGCATGCTAGTGAAAGTAATTTACACCACAAGGAAAAGCAGTGGTTCTGATCCATCTAAGAGCTTTGAGAAGGTGCTGGAGATCAAAGTAGGCTACAGTTGACGGCATTACAAAGTTATAGATAGTTTTGCACGTCGTCATTTTGCACGTCGTCATTGTGACACATTTACTTTGAAGCAAATGTTTGTTAATGCGCTGCAGACCAGACTTGAGAGTAGACCTGTAAACATGTGGAGTCTTCCCTCTCTTTTGTTCTTCTTTCTCTTCAATCAACCCATATTCCTCAGTAATTCATTCAACTGACACCAGATCAGAGGTTAACTTTTATTAATACATTCTTAGTAAAGTGACTAACATTAAAAGGTATACAGTGCAATTACCAACCTTTCTCTCCAAAAAAAATAACATCAGTTAAGAGTAAGACAAGAGCAACACAACATGCTGCATTATTTAATGTTCCCCTAGTCTAGCTGCAGTCAGCCAGGTACTATATTTGGTAGGACATGAGACAATGGTATTTTAATGAAAGACCGCCACCTTGTGGGATAAACAGAGAACTACACAGATATGGGTTCTGTTCATTAGGGCAGTGGTTCCCAACCTTTTTCACTTACTGTACCATCAACAGAATTTTGCTCTGCCTAGAGTACCCCTGAATTACCCCTGCAAGTGCATTTGACCAGTAAGCCTATGGTCTCATGAGTCTTCTCAAGTACCCCCTGTGGATAGGCTAAGTACCCCCAGGGGTCCTAGTACCCCTGGTTGGGAACCACTGCATAAGGGCACACAACGTGCAAACGTTTTTGAAAATGGCAGTTCATAAAGGACAGATCCAGGTAAACCCTCTCTGTTTTAGCCAATTTTCATAGAACTCATATACTATATGGAATTCAACTTATAGGCCTAAATGAAAAGGGATAATTTAAGGAAAGGACCATCAGCCATATGGAAAACCAGACCATTCCAATGAAAAAATACCTAAGATAAGAGTAATGTATGTTACACAAAAGGAATACATCTCAATTTCCCCCTTTTTCTCTGGCCCTCCGTTTACCTTGTGTTTTCAGTCCTTCATCATGCTCCTGTTCAGCTCTCTTCCCTCCCTCCCCTTCTCCTCCCACAACCCCTATCCCTTTCCACCTCTATCCAGTATTACAATATCCTCCATTTATTTATTCTCTCAACAGTGTCACCTCCCTTCTCCCTGTCTTCTCTTCCCTAATCCCTATCCATTTACGCCTTTGTTCAATACCATCAATCCTCACACGTATTCTCCTAACCCCCTCAACCTCTCCATCTCTTCCCTGTACCCTCCCTCCCCCTGATCACCACCCCTAAATCCCAAATCAACTCCTAGTCCCTACCCACGAAGCACTTACATAGATCTGAAAGGATTGGACTGGTATAAGCAATATGGTGGTAGCTCCATCTGGCCAGATGGGAATTGCCGCCATATAGCTTAAAGGACATCTTTCCAATCCTCTCAGATCTACCCTAATGCATAGGGGGTGGGGGCTAGGGGTTGAGTTGGGATTCAGAGCCCCCTTAGCGTGAGTCCATGAGGGGTTGCAGCCAAAGCAGGAAGCGGGACACCTTCTGGTAGATGTAACCCTGACTACAGTCTGCCCCTGTTGGTCTGGAGACCACCCCGGTCAGATAGAACACCTCCCTGTGGAGAGATAGGATGGGACTCCCCGGCCCCAAGATGCAGTCACCATTGGGTCTCACCGTCGTACAGCCCATCTTGTTGGTGACCAACCCTGGGTGCCTCTCCACACACTGGGGCAGATGCTCGTACGCCAGGTGGTTGAGAGTGAGCGGGCCCTGGACCTCCGTGGCGTCCACAGGGTCCTTCCAGCCAGTGACCACTGCCGGGTACTCGCCGGTCATCAGAACGACCTCTGAGAAGTCGCGTTCAGGCAGGCAGGCAGCGACCACGTGTTTCTTATAGACGATGCGCTCACGGAGCTCGAGGACGGCCAGGTCGTTGTCAGGGCGACCGGGTACATAACGGGGGTGGACGTGGACGACTTTGACATACATCGTCTGTTCGCCGTCTTCAGATGCGGTTTGGCGCTTGCCTGGGAGGGTAGGGAGGAAGTACTCCAAATCAATGAAGGAACACATACTATAAAGCAAATCAAAAACATACTCTCTCACACACACACACACCACTTCCACCACCAGTGGAGCCTGAGCCCATAGACTGGACATGATGCCCCATGATGATCACTCACCGACAGCCACCTGGAAGTTGATGTATTTCTGGGCACACTGGGCTGTAGTTAGAACCAGGTTCTCCTTCAGAATGACACCACTACAGAACCCTACAGACTCTGCACTCTTCAGAATGGCCTGCATAATGACAACACAATGCCACAGTTACAGCATACAGCCGAGATGACACAGCAAAATACATTATCACACCTATGGGAATATTGGGTTAATGTGCTGTAGCTTTGGTAGTGAGGGGTTGACCTTCTGAGAAAAATGAATTTGAGAGCGGAATACTGCCTGCCAGTTGACAGTGCTAGCTTGAATTGTGTGTGTGTGTACCTCATAGTGGTGTGTGTTTTCCTACCTGCCAGGGACACTCTCCAGAGTTGCAGGCGAGTCCCTCAAAGTTGCTGGCGATGTTGGCTGACTGTCTCTTTGTCCACTGGCTTAGGCTGTTCACCTTCCCACAGGGGAATGTCACTGAGAGAGGGATGGAGAGAATTACAGAGTATAGTTTAGTACAGTACTGTATAGTACAGTTTAGTATCTAGTATAGGATAGCATTAGCCTCGTACGAAGCATCCTCATCTCGCAAGCTTACATTCTGTTTCACTATCCGTGTAGCAAAACAGAATGTAAGCTAACGAGATCAGGATGGTTTGTATGAGGCTAGACTAGCATAGCATAATACAGTACAGAATAGCTCCTCACTTTCAGTAGGCAGAAACTCAAACAGGAAGTACCCGTGCTAAGGTCTATTCAACGCTAGTCTGACCAATCGGAATCCATGCTTCAAGATTGTTTTGATCACGCGGACTGGGATATGTTCCGGGTTGCCTCTTAGAATTACATTGACGTATACTCGGACACGGTGACTGAGTTCATCAGGAAGTGTGTAGGGGATGTTGTTCCTACTGTGACTATTAAAACCTACCCAAACCAAAAACCGTGGATAGATGGCAGCATTCGAGCAAAACTGAAAGCGCGAACCACTGCATTTAACCACAGCAAGATGACTGGGAATATAGTTGAATACAAACTGTGTAGTTATTCCCTCCGTAACGCAATCAAACAGGCAAATTGTCAGTACAGAGACAAAGTGGAGTCGCAATTCAACAGCTCAGACACGAGACGTATGTGGCAGGGTCTACAGACAATCCCGGATCCCAAAGGGACAACCAGCCACGTCGCAGACACCGACGTCTTGCTCCTGGACAAGCTAAACACCTTTTTCGCCCGCTTAGAGGATAACACAGTGCCACCGACACGGCCCGCTGCCAAGTACTGTGGGCTCTCGTTCTCCGTGGCCGACATGAGTAAGACATTTAAGCGTGTTAACCCTCGCAAGGCTGCCGGACCAGACGGCATCCCTAGCCGCGTCCTCAGAGCATGCGCAGACCAGCTGGCTGGAATGTTTATGGACATATTCAATCTCTCCCTATCTAAGTCTGCTGTCCCCACTTGCTTCAAGATGTCCACCATTGTTCCTGTACCCAAGAAAGCAAAGGTAACTGAACTAAATGACTACCGCCCCGTAGCACTCACTTCTGTGATCATGAAGTGCTTTGAGAGGATAGTTAAGGATCATATCACCTCCACCTTACCTGACACCATAGACCCACTTCAATTTGCATACCGCCCAATTGATTCACAGACGATGCAATCGCCATTGCACTGCACAATGCCCTATCCTATCTGGACAAGAGGAATACCTATGTAAGAATGCTGTTCATTGACTATAGCTCAGCCTTCAACACCATAGTACCCTCCAAGCTCATCATTAAGCTCAGGGCCCTGGGTCTGAACCCCGCCCTGTGCAACTGGGTCCTGGACTTCCTGACGGGCCGCCCCCAGGTGGTGAAGGTAGGAAACAACACCTCCACTACGCTGATCCGCAACACAGGGGCCCACAAGGGTGCATGCTCAGCCCCCTCCTGTACTCCCTGTTCAGCCATGACTGCGTGGCCACTCACGCCTCCAACTCAATCATCAAGTTTGCAGACAACACAACAGTAGTAGGCCTGATTACCAACAATGACGAGACAGCCTACAGGGAGGAGGTGAGGGCCTTGGCGGAGTGGTGCCAGGAAAATAACCTCTCCCTCAACGACAACAAAACGACGGAGTTGATCGTGGACTTCTGGAGACAGCAGAGGGAGCACGCCCCCATCCACATTGAAGGGTCGCAGTGGAGAAGATGAAAAGCTTAAAGTTCTTCGGCGTACACATCACTGACAATCTGAAATGGTCCACCCACACAAACAGTGTGGTGAAGAAGGCGCAACCGTGCCTCTTCAACCTCAGGAGGCTAAGACCCTCACAAACTTTTACAGATGCACAATTGAGAGCATCCTGTCGGGCTGAATCACCGCCTGGTACGGCAACTGCACCGCCCGCAACCGCAGAGCTCTCCAGAGGGTGGTGCGGTCTGCCCAACGCATCACTGAGGGCACACTGCCTGCCCTCCAGGACACCTACAGCACCCGATGTCACAGGAAGGCCAAAAAGATAATCAAGGAAATCAACCACCCGAGCCACGGCCTGTTCACCCCGCTATCATCCAGAAGGCGAGGTCAGTACAGGTGCATCAAAGCTAGGACAGAGAGACTGAAAAACAGCTTCTATCTCAAGGCCATCAGACTGTTAAATAGCCATCACTAGCCGGCTACCACCCGGTTACTCAACCCTGCACCTTAGGTCACCTCAATAATGGAACACTAGTCACTTTAATAATGTTTACATACTGTTTTACTAATTTCATATGTATATACTGTATTTTAATCAATGCCACTCCGACATTGCTCGTCCTAATATTTATATATTTCTTAATTCCATTATTTTACCCTTAGATTTGTGTATTGTTGTGAATTGTTAGATACTACTGCACTGTTGGAGCTAGGAACACAAGCATTTCACTACACCCGCAATAACATCTGCAAAATATGTGTATGTGACCAATAAAATTTGATTTGATAGGATAGCATAGTATAGTATAGCATAATAGTATTGAAGCAGGTATATGGTCACTGACCTGCAGGAATACACTTCACCCTCTCCTTCTCCTCTAGTTTCCAGCCACGGGCACAGGAACACTCATAGGACTGGTATCCTGGCTTACAGAACTGACTGCATCCCTTGGTCTTATCCAACATACATACTGTCTGATCTACAATCACACACAGAGAGAGAGGAAGAGGGGGAGAGAGAGGAAGGGGGAGAGGGGGAGAGAAAGGGGAGAGAGAGGGGGAAGAGGGAGAGATGAGAGGATTACGACAAGGTATATTTCATATTTTGACAGCACAGGTAGTGGACACATAGACAGATTTCAAATCATTTCGGATTTGTTGAATTTGTTATTTTGAAACTTTATTAAAAAAAAAAAAAAAAAAATACAACATGAGTTCCCCACCAACTGGGTCCTTCATGTCTCTCACCTGTCTCGCAGTGGACTCCAAAGAAGCCTGACTTGCAGACACAGTCGTATCCCCCCACACTGTCTGAGCACATGGCTCCATTCTTACACGGCTTCTCTGCACACTGGTCCCCATCTGTACACACACAGAGTTAACAACACAGCCAGTCAAATGGTACATTCACTAATACAAGACGCACATTATTGGGTGAAGCTATTTTAACTGTGACACCAAATCACATGGATGTGAATTGAGTGTTAACCCAAAAGAATAAGTACTCTGATATGTTCCAGGAGAACGTCAGGCAAAGTCATTACACTTACCTATGTAGACTGACCAGAAGATATCCTGAAAGATCAAAACAAAGTCCACTGTCAGTTTGATTCAAAATGTCTACAGAATCATCAGAAGTCCACTGTCAGTTTGATTCAAAATGTCTACAGAATCATCAGAAGTCCACTGTCAGTTTGATTCAAAATGTCTACAGAATCATCAGAAGTCCACTGTCAGTTTGATTCAAAATGTCTACAGAATCATCAGAAGTCCACTGTCAGTTTGATTCTAAATGTCTACAGAATCATCAGAAGTCCACTGTCAGTTTGATTCAAAATGTCTACAGAATCATCAGAAGTCCACTGTCAGTTTGATTCAAAATGTCTACAGATTCATCAGAAGTCCACTGTCAGTTTGATTCTAAATGTCTACAGAATCATCAGAAGTCCACTGTCAGTTTGATTCAAAATGTCTACAGAATCATCAGAAGTCCACTGTCAGTTTGATTCTAAATGTCTACAGAATCATCAGAAGTCCACTGTCAGTTTGATTCTAAATGTCTACAGAATCATCAGAAGTCCACTGTCAGTTTGATTCAAAATGTCTACAGAATCATCAGAAGTCCACTGTCAGTTTGATTCAAAATGTCTACAGATTCATCAGAAGTCCACTGTCAGTTTGATTCTAAATGTCTACAGAATCATCAGAAGTCCACTGTCAGTTTGATTCTAAATGTCTACAGAATCATCAGAAGTCCACTGTCAGTTTGATTCAAAATGTCTACAGAATCATCAGAAGTCCACTGTCAGTTTGATTCAAAATGTCTACAGAATCATCAGAAGTCCACTGTCAGTTTGATTCTAAATGTCTACAGATTCATCAGAAGTCCACTGTCAGTTTGATTCAAAATGTCTACAGATTCATCAGAAGTCCACTGTCAGTTTGATTCTAAATGTCTACAGAATCATCAGAAGTCCACTGTCAGTTTGATTCAAAATGTCTACAGAATCATCAGAAGTCCACTGTCAGTTTGATTCAAAATGTCTACAGAATCATCAGAAGTCCACTGTCAGTTTGATTCAAAATGTCTACAGAATCATCAGAAGTCCACTGTCAGTTTGATTCTAAATGTCTACAGAATCATCAGAAGTCCACTGTCAGTTTGATTCAAAATGTCTACAGAATCATCAGAAGTCCACTGTCAGTTTGATTCTAAATATCTACAGAATCATCAGAAGTCCACTGTCAGTTTGATTCAAAATGTCTACAGAATCATCAGAAGTCCACTGTCAGTTTGATTCTAAATGTCTACAGAATCATCAGAAGCAAGAAAGATAACAAGAGGAGAGGAGTGGAGAGGCAAGGAAAGGAGGAAGGTTTGGAGGTTGTTAAAGAGGATGTCTGAGGTGAGAAAAGGAAGGATGAGATTAAGGAGGTAAGGAAAGAAGGGAGTCTAATAGAGGGAGGTGTGAGGAGAGAAGTATGCTCAGTGGAATAAGGGAGCATTGGCCCACCGTGCGGTAGGAGTCCTGGAAGATCTCCCTGGCCTCCTCGTAGTTGCAGACCTCCTCCAGACACTCCCTCTCCAGGTTGGCAGGGAGCAGGCTCTCCTCGTTGCCCACGTTGGCCCTCTTCTGGCGGGACAGGGTGATCACCTCACTGGCCTCCTGCTTGTCCAGGAACACTGGGGGGGAGGAGAGGAAAGGAAAGGAGAGATGGAGCCCTGAGATAGAACTTGGAGCAATAGGATACACTTTCAATGTTGAAGCTATTTAGTCATTGTACTTAATTTTGACACTCATTCACAAAAATAACAATTTTTTATCTCAGTGGATAGTGTCTTTTTCATATAACCTGATTCCACTTAAATAGTTAGGTCACACATTTGAAAATAGTTTATTACAGATTATCAGCCTAAATCTGTCAAATCTATGTAGTAGGGTACAATAGTAACATTCTTTGTTACTCATTAACTTCGGCCTAAACCAAGTTGGATCCCCCCTCCCAAAAAGGGGTCTCAGATTCCATTAAGAATGCAGCCTAATGTCTCCATGACAAATTCTCCTTATCTAATGTAAACATGACCCTTCCCTGCCCTGGTGTCCAGTCTAGTGGAGAAACAGGCCCCCTCCCTGTCCTGGTGTCCTGTCTAGTGGATAAACAGGCAAATTCCCTGTCCTGGTGTCCTGTCTAGTGGATAAAAAGGCCAATTCCCAGACCTGGTGTCCCGTCTAGTGGATAAACCGGTCCCTCCCTGTCCTGGTGTCCTGTCTAGAGGATAAACAGGCCCCTGTCCTGCTGTCCTGTCTCGTGGATAAACTGGTCCCTTCCCTGTCCTTGTGTCCAGTCTAGTGGAGAAACAGGCCCCTTCCCTGTCCTGGTGTCCTGTCTACTGGATAAACAGGCCCCCTCCCTGTCCTGGTGTCCTGTCTAGTGGATAAACCGGCCCCTTCCCTGTCTTGGTGTCCTGTCTAGTGGATAAACAGGCCCCTTCCCTGTCTTGGTGTTGTGTCTAGTGGATAAACCATCCCCTTCCCTGTCCTGGTGTCCTGTCTAGTGGATAAACAGGCCCATTCCCTGTCTTGGTGTCCTGTCTAGTGGATCAACAGGCCCCTTCCCTGTCTTGGTGTCCTGTCTAGTGGATAAACCGGCCCCTTCCCTGTCTTGGTGTCCTGTCTAGTGGATAAACAGGCCCCTTCCCTGACTTGGTGTCCTGTTTACTGGATAAACCGGCCCCTTCCCTGTCTTGGTGTCCTGTCTAGTGGATAAACCGGCCCCTTCCCTGTCTTGGTGTCCTGTCTAGTGGATAAACAGGCCCCTTCCCTGTCTTGGTGTTGTGTCTAGTGGATAAACAGGCTCCTTCCCTGTCTTGGTGTCCTGTGTAGTGGATAAACAGGACCCTTCCCTGTCCTGGTGTCCTGTCTAGTGGATAAACAGGCCCCTTCCCTGTCCTAGTGTCCTGTCTACTGGATGTGAGTTCCTCCTTTCAATGTTGTGCTTTGAGACCCAGTGAGCCATCTAAATAATCCATTATCATTACTGGGTGGATTGGCCATCCAGGGAAAATTACCATCCAAGGAAAGTCCCTCTGCGCCCTTTTGTTGGGGGCGGCAGGAACCCTAACGGTTAAGTGCGTTGGGCCAGTAACTGTTGATGTGCCTTAGAGCAAGGCACTTAATCCTACTGCAATTGCTCCTGTAAGTCGCTCTGGATAAGAGCATCTGCTAAATGACTAAAATGTCAAATATGTTGCTCAGGGCCATCAGCCAGCAGCATCGTGTCCCTGGTCCCTTACCTGTCTTGGTGTTCTTAGTGTCCAGTCTGGCCGTCACAGCTCCCAGTAGCAGTAAGGAGAGCAGGGTGGCAGCGGTGGCTAGGTAGCCCATGGTGGCAGCTAGAGGACAGTCTGCCTGTTTGTCTGTCTAATACTGTCAGCTACCCTCAGCAGAGCTCAAAGTGCACACCTAAAAACAACAAGGACCAGAGTTCAGAGATACCCACATTCTGACATAGACATCACAGATTACATCATTTTCTGTCAGGAGGAGCCAATCAAGGAGCTTCAAAGAGGAGGGTCATTTTATGTGCAGGACCAGAGTAACCTACAAAACAAGAGGATAAATACTAATTGTTGTGAGTGTTGTTAAAAGCTTTTGGATCTTGGGATAGTCATTAAAAGCTTGAACTTCAGTCTTGCAGCTTCCGCTCTTTCTCTGTAAAGTAAGCTAAAATCAACAACCTATTTGTTTAATTGAGTTAAGAGAACAGTGACAATGCATTTTCTAAAGAACCCCTGGACTGTTCAATGCTGCCATCGTGTAGTATTATCCCCGGTTTATTATTGTTTCATCAATTTCCAATTGTAAACAACAAAGAGGGATAACATCAAACTCCCAAAACAAACTAGATTCATTGGTATTAGGCCTAATAAAATAGTTGGTTTAATAGATTGCCTGTAACAGAACGAACCAAATAAACCAGGCCTGTGTATTTATATTTAGTCCAATATGAATATGAACTGGTTCATGTTGTGAATGATGGTGCTGTTGGCTATAAAACAACATATGACACGACCAGACTAATCTGAAATGATGCTGTAAAAGCTTGGGCTACCACAAACCACTAAAAACACATATGAATGTATGGCTCCTAAACGTTATCGAAAATATAGAGGCCTATTATGCATCCACGCTATATTATGCTACCTAAATCGCAACGCGTATCCCATTATGGGAGAGATGGACCGCTATTCAGGGCGCGGCAAAACGCATGATGATTAGAACGGTAAAAAAGCACGGTAACCTACCGTGCGTCGGACTTCGACAGGGGCTTGGACGGAATGAGAAAGATGACAGAGGCCTGTTCGGTTGGTTCAGTCTCTGGTCCGGACACGCAGTTCACTTTCCCCGTGTGGATCCTCGGCTCTGAGATCGTAATAGAGGCTGACAGCATCACACTCCAGTGTTGCTTTTCAGGCCACTGCGACGTGTGTAATCAACCACGCGAAGGCGCTCTTGGATACTTTATTCAGAACCATAAATACAAATACTGTATGTAGGCTACTATACTGTATTGGTCCGTGCTACTGTATTACCCAATGATGGATTGTTGATGCTACTGAATGTACTGGCCAATGAGGAGCTTTGAAGCCGCCACCATGTTGGTACTCCTGAGAAGGAGCAGTTCTCCAATGTTTCATGGACAAAATGACATGTATTTAAGTATTTTTTGTTGTTGTAGTTGGGACAGTAACATTAGTACTCTCTAAAAAAAAAACTTTAAGAATATGTTTTGATGTATATATATATATATTTTTTATGTTTAGTTCAAATAATATAACTTAAAAGTATGCATTAAGGTGTCTGTAGTAGAATATACTTGGCAAAAACGAATGTAGACATTAATAAATGCATTTCTATAGCTTCCAAAATCGTTTTTTTACGATGGAGGAGGATACTAAAATGGCTTCGCAGTGGCTTCAAAACGGCGCCCCCTGTCAGTCATCCAGGGTTTATACACATCGTTAATATTATCCCATGGTTCCTTATGTAGGCCTATATTTGTTGTGAGTGCTTGTGTGTGTGTGTGTGTGTGATTGGTTAATCACTGCAAACTGGTAGTTACCTAAGATGTAGATACTCCATTACACTGCTAATGTACTTGCTGTCTTCCCCCCCTTTCTCTCCATCATTAAATTTTTAAAAAAATGTTAATAATAATAATATAATATATGTTATCAGTTACGTTACCAGCAAAAATACTGTAATCAGTTTACAGATACATTTGAAAAACGAGATGATTACTGCTTGGATTACTTCTGAATTTAGAAAGGATGTTTTCAAAATGAAATACATTATGACACCTTTCTGTTTTCTCAATGACATTCAATTCAGCATTGAAAAAAGGCACAAGTTGAAGTTTGTTCCACCTGAGCGAGTCTGATCACAAGTCAGAGACTTGATGACACACCAATGTGTTAAATGAATTATTTTTGTCTTCTTCTAATGCCTCTTAAAGGGAAAGTAATCAGATTACATCACTGAGTTTGGGTAATCCAAAAGGTACTTTACTGATTGCAGTTTTGGACATGTAACTAGTAACTGTAATTGATTACATTTAGAAAGTAACCCATGCAACCCTTCTCTCTATCCCCTCCCTCTCCTCTTCCTTCCTGCCTCTCATAATATATAAACAATATATGCCATTTAGTCAACGCTTTTATGTATGGGTGGTCCCGGGAATCGAACCCACTATCCTGGTGTTACAATGCTCTACCAACTGACCTACAAAGGACAACATCAGGACAACTCTCACCCTTTTCTATTCCTCCTTCTCTACCCCCCCCCCCCCCCCCCCCCCTCCCTCCCATCCCTCCCTCCCATTAGTTTGCCCTCTGTGTTAGGGAGCTCTCCATTCCCCCACCCCACCTCTACCCTAGCCCACCCTGGCCTTCCCTTCCGACTCTCCCTGGTGCCAATGATAATTCCATTTTACTTCGCCGGTGTGATCGGAATCATAATCTCAGCGGCTTTGAAGTCGGGCATCAAACGCGTTGGAAATCCGTCCGTTATTATTTAGATCAATGTGAGAGGGCACACAGAACCAGACAGCAGCAGCAACAACAAGAACACCAAGATGGGGCTCTGGAGTGTGGTGTCAACAGGGGCCAGGAGATGTTAGGTGGGGGGAGGGGGGGAGAGGAAGGAGGAGGAGAGGAACGGTGAGATAGAGAGGGAAGAAGAGAAGAGAGGGAGAGGCAGGAAGAGGAAAGGAGGGGAAAAGAGAGAGAGAGAGAGAGAGAGAGAGAGAGAGAGAGAGAGAGAGAGAGAGAGAGAATATGAGTACGGAGATGTTTGGTCACTTGTCAGCTTGGATCTCAAACCAGTAGGTCTTTACCTTTATCTGTATGAGTGTGTGTGTATGCACACGTGTGTGTGTGTGTGTGTGTGTGTGTGTGTGTGCAGCATTGCATAGTCACCAGGACCTCAGGGCTATAGGGCTGCAGACTGCAGTGTAAAGTGTTGATCTATTTCCTCCAGTCCAATAACAGGCATTATAAAGGCCTGCTTCACCAGCTGATCCCCAGAGCTGGCCTGGTCTGCCGTGCTAGCCTAGCCCAGAGAGGGTTACCGTGGCTGGGGAGGGGGAGAGGGAACGTTCCCCGGCCTGCTGGAGCTGGAGCTGGAGGTGGTGGTGGATGTATAAATGGATCAGGATATGGAGATTTCCCATCGGACGGCATTCTGATTAGAAATATGTACAAGTAAATAACTAGGAGTTATATAATGTTCTGTATGTGGGGGGTTGTGTGTGTGTGTGTGTGTGTGTGTGAGAATGTGTGTGTGTGCGAGTGTGTGTGTGTGTGTAGAGAGAGAGAGAGAGAGAGAGAGAGAGAGAGAGAGAGGGGCAGTGACACAGTAAATGGACATGACATGCAGGGTAAATGGTGTGTTTCTTCTTTAATGATTCATCTCCTTCCCTACTTTGTGTTTCTTTAAAGATGTCCACTCAAGGAGGGGCACCTCCCTCTCATCTTTTCTTTTGATGAGAGTGAGAAGAAAAGAGCAGGGAAATAGGGGAAGGGAGTGGGAGGGAGGGAGGGAGGGAGGGAGGGAGGGAGGGAGAAAACAGATGAGAAGAAGATGAGGATAAGAGATGGAGAGAATAGAGGAAAGGAGGGGAGTACAAGGAGAAAAGAGAAGGAGAGGAGGGGATAGAGAAGAATGAGAGGAGAGGAGGAGATAGAGAAGAAGGAGAGGAAGAAGAAAAACAAAGAGAGAGAATAAAAGAGAGAGAGAAAAAAAGAGATGGAGAGAGGGCGAGAGGGAGAGAGGGAGCCAGTCACGTGTGACCTGGGTCACCCTGCACCAGTGAATCAAGCAGCTGATTATGCCTGCATACTAAACCAACAGCTATTACACTGAACATCCATCATAAATACAACCTGTCGCTCACGGCAACTCTGATGGATAGAACACAACAGGCTGCAGAGGGAAGGGATCCCTGGGTCTCCCTCCATCTCTCCATCTCTCCCTCCATCCCTCCATCTCACTCACTCACTGTTATTTTCCTTCTCCTATGTTCCCTTCCTCCTTCTCAAATATCATTATCATCTCTCTCCGTCCCTCTCTCCCTCTCCCAGACTCATTCTCCCTCTCTCCCTTCCAACACTGACTCCTTCATTTTTTCCTGTTCCAACTGTGACAGCATTGTATGTGTATGTGCACCATCCCATAGGAATGCATGCACATGTGACACATGATGCGACTTGTGGTGAGTGTGAGTTAGGCCATAATGTCCCTCCCCATCTGTGCCTGTATTAAGTGCCTGAGTATACCTAGATATGTGAGTGTGCCTGGGTAAGTCTGTCAGTGACACTGTGTATATGTGTGTGCATGAGCGTACCTGTGTGTGTGTCTGTGTGCGAGCGTGTGTGTGTGTACCTGGATAAGGGTGTGTGTGTACCTCCCCTAATGATGTGGGTAATGAGGATGTAACGGGTGTGTTAACAACACAGACAGTGGGAAGATAGATGTCTCTGCAGCCCAGGGGAGACCTATCGATAGGCCAGCCAGTCAGCCAGGCAGGCAGCCAGGCAGGCTGTCACTACAGGGGCCAGAAGAGATAGTGACAGCCGATAGGGACCACACATTGACAGAGTCTCTTAATGACCTGTCCTGACACACCACCACCACCAGCACCAGCCGTCACGACTGACGAGAGATGCCGTAACACCACCCAGGATGCATTGAGTATACTGTGTTGTAATGATTTGCGTGGTATTTCTATGCAGGTGTAGTGGACGTCAGACTGCTTTCTTAGCCGTACCACTTCTTCCTGCTCCAGCTCACACTGAGATTAGAACCCAGGACCTCTTCCTTGCAAACACACCTGACCGCCACCCTGAAATATTCTTACCCAGTTCCGCCACCGAAAAGCTAGCAATTTGGCTCTGTGAGTGAAGACATTTCAGGCTGATAGGGTTGAGTGTGTAATGATGATGTTTTTAACACTATAGACCAGACTGCTCCTAACCCTCTGGCTGTTCCTAAGCTCTGCTAGCTGCTGAGAGTCTAATAGTCTAATACATTACCTCCCTCTCCCTCTCCTCATCCACCTTTACCCTCGCTCCATATCTCTCTCCATATCTCTCTCTCTCTCTTGCTCTCTCGCTCGCTCTCTCTTTTTCTCAATTTCTCTCTCTCTCTCTCCCATCTCCCTCTCTCTCTCCATCCACCTCTCCCCATCTTTCTCCATGATCAATTAACATCTTCTAGTCTATATTTTATTTAACATTTAATTGTGCTGGTGGTGCGGCCCCTTCCCTAACTCTTCCTGCCTTTGTAAATGTTCCATGTTGGAGAAGAGAATTAAGGGCATGTGAACCACACCCCTTCTCTCCCTCCATCCCTTTATCTCTTATCCATCCCTCCATCCTCCCTTTCTCCATCCCTTCATTAGTATAAATCAGCTGATTATGCTGGCATACTAAACAAACAGCCTGGCTATTACACTGAACATCCATAATTAATACAACCTTTCGCTCACGGCAAATAGAACACAACAGGCTGCAGATGGATGGGATCCCTGGGTCTCCCTCCATCTCTCCATCTCTCCATTCATCCCTTGCTCCATCACTCCCTGATTCCTACCATCATCTGTGCTGAGTCCCCCCTCCCAAACATCATCCTTCTCTCTCCCGTTCTCTCTCCCGTTTTCTTCTCTCTCTCTCTCTCTCTCTCTCTCTCTCTCTCTCTCTCTCTCTCTCTCTCTCTCTCTCTCTCCCCTCTCTCTCTCTCTCCCTCGCTCCTCTTTCTCCTTCTCTCTTCTTCTCTCTCTCTCGGTCTTTACCCCTCCCCCTCAAATAATCTTCCCTCTCTCCTTCTCCCCCCGCTCTTCTCTCTCTCTCTCCCTCCTCCCTCCTCCCTCCTGCCCCCTCCCTCCTCTCTCTCTCCTTCCCTCTCCTTCCCTCCCTCCCCTGCCCATAGGTTCCATCCTGAGAGAGCTTGGCAGGTGAGTGAGTGCTATATTTTATTCAGCAGTGAGCCAGCCTCCCCCTGTATAGTGGCTGCATGGCAAATTACACCCTATTCACTAAATAGTGCACTACTTGACCAGGGCCCATAGGAACATAGGGTGCCAATTGGGATGCATCCAGTGTTATCCATTTAATCAGGGCAGTGGGTGCCTAACCCCTAGCACCCGAAACCACTCTTGTGCAAAGTCATGCCTGATATCACTGAAAATGGATTTTTTGTCCACATCTGCAACAACAGTGAATATATTATGTTTGTTATATTTTCTCTTGCTTTTCCAATGTTCTGTATGTATTCAGTTCAGCTGACAACAATGTGAATTGATTGTATTCGGTAATTCAATATACACATTATGTTATGAACAAATAATCACTATTCACTCATGATGTAGGACCCGCAACAATGTAGTACCAAGATGTTATTCAAATGTAGAGACAGAGGATTTCTATGCAGAGGATTAAGCATAGAAATAGAATGAATATATTATATTTCTATGGAATCAAGCAAATAAATAGAATGAATAGATTGTATTTCTATGGCATTAAGCAAAGGGATGAAGTAGAGCAATAGATATGTGTTATGAACAAACAAATACCTTTCACCCATAGGACCCTAGTACAAAGACGTTATTCAATGTAGAGACAGAGGATTTATTGCAGTAGATTAAGCATAGAAATATAATGAATAGACTATATTTCTATGGGACTAAGTAGGGCTGTAGAGGCACATAGGGATTAACAGGAACAGATGCCGAGGGGTGAACACTTTGTATGTGTCACACTGACACTGATTCACTGACTCACTGATTCACAGATTCACTCACTAGCACACTTCAACTATAACACTCAGATCACCTCACAGCTTACACTGTACGGCAATCAGGATACAACATGTTCAAATCTAGTTAACCGTGCGCACAGGTGTTCCCACACACCCACACATGTACACAACACATGTACACACGCATGACCATTGAACTTGTTGACACACAAGCAATCACACATAATCACACAGATGGACGCACACACACACACACACACAACACACACACACACACTACTCCCACCTGTCATCTCATCTTCCCCCCAATTTGATATTTTCTTTGTGTAGACTATAGTCTGTTCTCACAAGGGAAACATAACCACTCCTCCCTCCTCCTTCCTCCGCTCCCCCACTCTCACTGCCTTCCTGTCTTCTCCTCACATCCAAATCATCTATGCTCGTTCTTTCTCCCTCTCCCCTCACAACCTCCTTCCCGTCTGCTTTTCCCTCTTTCGACTCCCTCACTTCTCCTTACTCACTCCTCTAGTGTGCCCTTGCTCTCTCTCTACCCCATCCCTCCCCCACTCTCTCTCTCTCTCTCTCTCTCTCTCTCGCTCTCTCTCTCTCTCTCTCTCTCTCTCTCTCTCTCTCTCTCTCTCTCTCTCTCTCTCTCTCTCTCTCTCTCTCTCTCTCTCTCTCTCTCTCTCTCTCTCTATCACTCTCTCTCTCTACCCCTTCCCTCTCTAAATCTCTCTTTTTCTCTCTCTCCACCCTTCTCTCTGTCTCTATCTTTCTCTCGGTTCATTCTCATTCTCTCTCAGTCACACATGCATGCAGCATCTCCCCTCTCCACTTACTTTCACTCTCAACTCTCCTCCTCCTCTCTCCCTCTGTCACAAACACATATCACCTCTCTCATCTTCCTGTCTGTGTCGTCTGTGTCTCAACCTCTGTCTCTCTCACACACACTTACAGCCTCTTCTCCCCTCTCTTTCTCTCTCTCTCTTCTTCTCTCTCTCACTCAGACACGCACAAACGCTTGCTCAACACCCGCTCTAACACACACCACACACTCATGCCGACTGGCACCCAAGGACAGAGCACCCACTCTCTCCCTCCCTCTCTAGTTCTCTCTCTCTCTCCCTCTCCCTCTCTCCCTCCCTCTCTCTATCTCTCTCCCTCTTTCTCCCTCTCTCTCCCTCTCTCTGTCTCAGTCCTGCTGCCAGGCTGCTGAGTCTGGGTCTGTGAGAGTGTGTGTGTGTGTTTCTGGGCTTTCCTGACGCCGAGCCGAGCTGAGCTCACACACTCCCAGCTCACTCCTGAGCATCTGAGGACGAGGACCAGGAGGAAGAGGAGGGCCATGGAGCACAGCCACATCTTCACCCTCTTGCCCCCCCCCAATAGCAGTGCCTGGAGCCCGGGGCAGCAGCCGGCCGACACTCCCCAGGGTTGCCCTCTCGGACCACTGCCCGTCATCTACTACAGTGCCCTGCTCTGCCTCGGCCTGCCCGGTAAGAGGGAGAGGGGGGAGAGGATGGATTAGAGAGAGAGAGCGTGTGTGTGTGTGTGGGACTGTGTGTGTGTTGTGTGTGTGTGTGTGTTTTTTGTGAATATCTGTGTTTGTTTGTGTTTGTATGACAGAGTGTGTGTTTGTTATACTCTAAGTGAGCGTGTGTGTGTTTGGTATACTCTAACTGAGTGAGTGTATGTGTTTGAAGTCTGTGTTTTGTGCTCAGCTGCTCTAGAGTCATTAATTGATATCTCACATTGACCTTGTCCTATCTGTGTGCTCGAGTGTGTGTGTGTGCATGTGCCTGTGCCAGTGTGTGTGTGTGTGAGTGTGTGTGTCCATGCCAGTGTGTGTGTGTGTGCCTGTGTGAGTGTGAGTGCGCCCACACGTCGGTCTGTTGGATCAACAGAGATAAAAAGCCAGACAAATGAAAAAAGGGATGAAACGTTATTTTCTATTTCTCAGCTCAGATTTCACCTCTTTGTAAATCTTCCGGCTTCTATTCACCCAGTGAATTACAATGACGAAGATATTGATGCATCCCAGTCATGTCTGATCCAAAGACTTATCGCAGTTCAGACCTGGCCAGATAGCTTGACTGTAATATGTATTTGGAGTAAAAAAACATTGCTGCCTAGAGAACTACTTGTCTGTGTTATAGCTTTGGGTAGACACACTTAAATGAACACACTGGACCAATAGTCTGTACTGAGACTGCTGTGGGTTTCAGGTACATAGCCTACAAGCTATGTTGTTGGGTTACTTACAGTACATCACCATCTCTGTAAAGACTTATTGGTGAGTTTAGACCCATTCCCAAGACAGATAGGACTATTTTACATGTCTGCTTCCCTACTGTGTGGTCTATGGATGGACACTTACCCAGTCTGGGCAACATGGTCTCATTAGAATGTGTCAAAATAGTGACATTTAACCACTGTTTACAGTGCATTCGGAAAGTATTCAGATCCCTTGACTTTTTCCACATTTTGTTACGTTATATCCTTATTTTAAAATTGATTAAATTGTTTTTTCCCCCCTCATCAATACTCACAATACCCCATAATGAAAAAGCAAAAACAGTTTTTTAGAAATTGTTGCAAATATCACATTTACATAAGTATTCAGACCCTTTACTCAGTACTTTGTTGAAGCACCTTTGGCAGCGAATACAGCCTCAAGCACACCTGTATTTGGGGAGTTTCTCCCATTCTTCTCTGCAGATCCTCTCAAGCTCTGTCAGAGCGTCGCTGCACAGCTATTTTCAGGTCTCTCCAGAGATGTTCGATCGGGTTCAAGTCCGGGCTCTGGCTGGACCACTCAAGGACATTCAGAGACTTGTCCCAAAGCCACTCCTGCGTTGTCTTGGCTGTGTGCTCAGGGTCGTTGTCCTGTTGGAAGGTGAACCTTCGCCCCAGTCTGAGGTCCTGAGCGTACTGGAGCAGGTTTTCATCAAGGATCTCTATGTACTTTGCTCCGTTCATCTTTCCCTCGATCCTGACTAGTCTCCCAGTCCCTGCCGCTGAAAAACATCCCCACAGCATGATGCTGCCACCACCATGCTTCACCGTAGGGATGGTGCCAGGTTTCCTCCAGACGTGACACTTGGCATTCAGGCCAAAGAGTTCAAACTTGGTTTCATCAGATCAGAGAATCTTGTTTCTCATGGTCTGAGAGTCCTTTAGGTGCCTTTTGGCAAACTCCAAGTGCGCTGTCATGTGCCTTTTACTGAGGACTGGCCTCCTTCTGGCCACTTTTCATAAAGGCCTGATTGGTGGAGTGCTGCAGAGATGGTTGTCCTTCTGGAAGGTTCTGCCATCTCCACAGAGGAACTCTAGAGCTCTGTCAGAGTGACCAAGGCCCTTTCCCCCAGATTGCTCAGTTTGGCCGGGCGACCAGCTCTAGGAAGAGTCTTGGTGGTTCCAAACTTCTTCCATTTAAGAATGATGGAGGCCACTGTGTTCTTGGGGACCTTCAATGCTGCAGACATTTTTGGTACCCTTCCCCAGATCTGTGCCTCGACACAATCCTGTCTCTGAGCTCTACGGACAATTCCTTCGACCTCATGGCTTGGTTTTTGCTCTGACATGCACTGTCAACCTTATATAGACAGGTATGTGCCTTTCCAAATCATGTCCAATCAATTTAATTTACCACAGGTGGACTCCCAACAAGTTTTAGAACAGGATGGAAACAGGATGCACCTGAGCTCAATTTTGATTCTCATAGCAAAGGGTCTGAATACTTATGTAAATAAGGTATTTCTGTTTTTTATTTTTAATACATTTGCAAAATTTCTAAAACCCAGTTTTTGCTTGATCATTATGGGGTATTGTGTGTAGATTGATGAGGAACATTTTTAATTTAATCCATTTTAGAATAAGGCTGTAACGTAACAAAATGTGGAAAAAGTAAAGGGGGCTGAATACTTTCCGAATGCACTGTATATGTCACATAGTACCTCTGGTCTGGTTCTATGTGTTGTGGCGGCTAGAGAGCGAGAGGGAGAGAGAGGCTAGGGGTCAGGACAAATGCTGATGTCCAATCTATGATTAAAGTCTATGTTCTGCCCTTGAGGCTATAGCAGATATATTCACTATGCTTTAGCTCCAGACCAGAACTTCACGTCAATTTGTTTCAAGAGGGAAAAAATATGTTAACCCTCAATTCTAATGCTATTACCCTACGTTCTTTAATGTATTATTTTCCAGTTTTATTTTCAACCCTCTATTTTACATTGTATGTTTTAAATGCGTCCACTAAAAGAGGTTATTGCACTCAGTGTTAGTTTTAAGTAGAGTGTGGAGTGAATTGACTGGCCCTCATTCTGAACAGTAATACTGTTATATCTGTGTTTGATAAGAGTTTCATAAGGGATGTCCTACTTTCTATTACAATGGATCAGGAGTAAGAGATTTCAAGATGTATACTCTGTTCTCAATAAGGGAATCTGCAATTTAAAGTAATAGTAGTGCTTTGTATGCCAAACTACCAGAGAATAATACCATCAAAATGTTTCCTGCGCGTCGCCTGCTCTCTTGAAGAAAGAAAGCCCCTTTTACCTCCTCAGGCTAAATGTTTCTGTTGGAAGGTAAATCTATGCTATAGTAGCTGACCACAATAAATTATGTTTGCAGCTCTGCATGCTGAATCCTTAGGGTTGGACTGAGTTTGAATCTGCTGATTTTTAATGGTTGATTTCCACTACAGTAGTTTTGCTGACATATTGTTCCACCTGACCTGGACTGATAGCTTGACTGTAATGTTAATTTGGAGTAATAGGATTGCTGCCTAGATACCTATTTGTCTGTGATATAGCTTGGGGTTAGTCACACTCCCACTGGACGCAGACTTCAATTCAACGTCTATTCCACGTTGGTTCAACGTCATTTAGTTGAAATGACATGGAAACTGTTGATTCAACCAGTGTGTGCCCAGTGGGATGTAATTAACACACTGTGCCATTAGTCTGTTCTGAGACTGCTGTGGACTTTGGGTACGTATATAAATAATCTTGTCTTTAGGTTACTTACAGTGACCTCGATGTAGATGAAAGAAAGACATAAAGAGAGAGAGAGAGAGTGACAGAACAACAAGAGAGAGGGATGGTTCGATTTGAAGATGGAGGTAGAGAGAGTGGATGATGAGAGGTTGTGAGAAAGAGAATTTCTGGGACAAAGAGAAGACATGTTGAGAAAAGGATGTGCAAGAGACTTGAGGATGAAGTGTGAAACTGAGAATGAGAGCGATATCGAAGAAGAAGTGTAAATAGAGAGAAAGATCAGGAGAGAAAGAGAGGTGAGAAGGGAGAGAGAGGTAGATCAGGAGAGAGAGGTGAAGAGGCAGAAAAGGAGAGAGAGAAAGAGAAAGAGATATGAAGGAGAGAGGTGAAGAGGGAGGGAAAGAGAGAGAAAGGGCTGAAGAGGGAGAGAGAGAACGACAGAGCGAGAGAGGTGTACATAAAGAGCTAAAAGAGAGAAGTGAGGCTCAGTTGGTAGAGCATGGTGCTCACAATGCCAGGGTTGTGGGTTCAATTCCCACGTGGGACCTGTACATAAAAAAGAGCGTCTGCTAAATGACAAAAATGTCAATGTAAAAAAAATTGATAGAGAAATCAGAAGAGAAAGAGAAAGGTGAAGAGAGAGAACGAGGGAGAGAGATTAATAACAGCGGAGTCGGTGAAGTGGCACCCTGAGACCTGTGTGAGGAAGCCAGACGCGGAGCTATGACGAATTGCCACCTTTTTAATTAATCGCTCACCCGCTCTTAACGGGTGCTCTCTCTCTGCCTCACGAGGCTGATGTACTATGGGAACAAAACCAGCGTGTTCAGGCTGTCGTGTTCAGGCAACAGCAAACATCACAGCACCCTACAGTACCTCAACACTGGGCCGGGGATGTGTTATAGTCTGTGTCTATGCTTATGTGTGAGGCTGACTAACAGGAAATTCACTTTGCTGTTGTTGTATTGAAGTATGGTTTGTAGCCTAGGCAAAGCAAAGAAGCACAAGCATAATTTTTGGTATTGGTTGTGTTACAGCATAGGTAGGTGTCATCAAAATGATTGAGGACTTTTATATGGTGGTTGTGGAAATGAAATAATGTCTTCTTATACCGTAGATAGTTTGACCGTCTCTTCTGCATGCTATTGAGAGGACATCATTTTTTAGGGATTCTTGCATATGGTTGGTGTTACCTAGCCTGGCTAGACCACACAAAAGCACAATGTTCAGTCCTGGTGTAGCCAGGCTAGGTCATACCATGAGGAATATCTGAAACAGTGTTCAGTCATGGAGTAGCCAGGCTAGGTCATACCATGAGGAATATCTGAAACAGTGTTCAGTCATGGAGTAGCCAGGCTAGGTCATACCATGAGGAATATCTGAAATAGTGCTACACTAGGTCATACAGCTATACACTCTTAGAAGAAAGGGTTCCAAAAGGGTTCTTCAGCTGTCCCCATAGGAGAACTCATTTTGGTTACAGGTACAACCCTTTTTGGTTCCAGCTACAACCCTTTTTGGTTACATGTAGAACCCTCTGTAGAAAAGGTTCTACATGGAACCCAAAAGGGTTCTACCTGCAACCAAAAAGTGTTCCAAAAAGTGTTCTCATATGGGGACAGCGGGTGAACCCTTTAAGGTTCTAGATAGCACTTTTAAAAAAAGAATGTATGCATGCACCATTGCACCTGTGCTACTGCTGTTGCTCCCCCGATGCCGATAACTCTCTGTACCTTTTTATTATCAACCAATTTACCAACGTCTCACCAGGGAGCAGCTCCTGTACTTACTGTTAACAGTCCTGATGCATGTGTGTAGTCACTAGATAGGTTGCCTACAGTCTTGGTGTATGCATACTGTGTGTAGTCACTAGATAGGTTGCCTACAGTCTTGGTGTATGCATACTGTGTGTAGTCACTAGATAGGTTGCGTACAGTCTTGGTGTATGCATACTGTATGTAGTCACTAGGGAGTTTGGTGCACGTGCTGGGAGCAATGTTAAGACCTCTCTTCAAGGCTCTCGAAGCTTCTCTCCTCTCAGACTCTGTGTGTAATTCAGAGTGAAGGTCAGGAGGATAAAGCACTAATGACCTCTCTAACTGGGGACTCCAGTGGGCCGGTGTCAGCCCAGTGTCAGCCCGGTGTTTGTAGGGGTTACAGAAGAGTGGGATAGAGGAGTGGAGGGTGAAGACAGGAGGTGGAGAGGAGAGGAGGGGATGATTGTAAAAGGGATAGTGAGGGGTTTATAGGTTTAGTGGTGGTGACAGGTGGTTTAGATGTGGAGTAGAAAGGGAGGGATGGAAGGAGGAAAGGAGGGAAAGAAGGAGAGAAGGGAAGGGTTGTTAAAGAGATGTTAGTCTGATGTCAGGGGAGGATGGAAGGAGACAGGAGGATAGGATGGAGGAGAGAGAGATGAGGATATGATGGAGGGAGAGAGAGGAGGATAGGATGGAGGGAGAGAGGAGGATAGGATGGAGGGAGAGAGAGGAGGATAGGATGGAGGGAGAGAGGAGGATAGGATGGAGGGAGAGAGAGGAGGAGAGGATGGAGGGAGAGAGGAGGATAGGATGGAGGGAGAGATAGGAGGATAGGATGGAGGAGAGAGAGAGGAGGATAGGATGGAGGGAGAGAGAGATGAGGATAGGATGGAGGGATAGAGAGGAGGATAGGATGGAGGGAGAGAGGAGGATAGGATGGAGGAGAGAGAGAGGAGTATAGGATGGAGGGAGAGAGAGGAGGATAGGATGGAGGGAGAGAGAGAGGAGGATAGGATGGAGGGAGAGAGAGGAGGATAGGAGGGAGAGAGGAGGATAGGATGGAGGGAGAGAGAAGGATAGGATGGAGGGAGAGAGAGAGGAGGATAGGATGGAGGGAGAGAGAGGAGGATAGGATGGAGGGAGAGAGAGGAGGATAGGATGGAGGGAGAGAGAGAGGAGGATATGATGGAGGGAGAGAGATGAGGATAGGATGGAGGGAGAGAGAGATGAGGATAGGATGGAGGGAGAGAGGAGGATAGGATGGAGGGATAGAGAGGAGGATAGGATGGAGGGAGAGAGGAGGATAGGATGGAGGGAGAGAGCAGGATAGGATGGAGGAAGAGAAGATAGGATGGAGGGAAGCGACGGTCATACCGGAGGCTGAGTGAAGGGAAGGGGAAGTGACAGTAGGGAGGGAGAAGATTCTCTTGTGTACTGCTGAAATGGAGGGAAGGACGGAAGGAGGAGGGAAGGAGGATGTAGGGACAGGAGTTGACAGAGGAAAGGGACAGCAGTTGACAGAGGAAAGGGACAGGAGTTGATAGAGGGAAGGGACAGCAGTTGACAGAGGAAAGGGACAGGAGTTGACAGAGGGAAGGGACAGCAGTTGACAGAGGGAAGGGACAGGAGTTGACAGAGGGAAGGGACAGGCGTTGACAGAGGGAAGGGACAGGCGTTGACAGAGGGAAGGGACAGGCGTTGACAGAGAGAAGGGACAGCAGTTGACAGAGGGAAGGGACAGGCGTTGACAGAGGGAAGGGACAGGCGTTGACAGAGGGAAGGGACAGGCGTTGACAGAGGGAAGGGACAGGCGTTGACAGAGGGAAGGGACAGGCGTTGACAGAGGGAAGGGACAGGCGTTGACAGAGGGAAGGGACAGGCGTTGACAGAGGGAAGGGACAGGCGTTGACAGAGGGAAGGGACAGGCGTTGACAGAGGGAAGGGACAGGAGTTGACAGAGGGAAGGGACAGTGGCTTTGGGGAAAGTCTCAGGAAGGGAGGGAAAGAGGAGGATGCGCTCATCCTCCTAAAGTGAGGCATCGTCTGGGGAAATGATGGTGGGAGGAAGATGAGGAGGAAAAGACGAGTGTTATATCCACCAGGCAGCGGCCTGTCAGGGAGGAGATGAGCCAGAGAGGACAGGGAAGGAGAGAGGAGGGAGGGGGGAGAGAGGGAAGAGAGAGGGAAGAGAGAGGAGGGAGGGGGGAGAGAGGGAAGAGAGAGGGAGGGCGAGAGATGGGAAAATAAAGGGTGTTTTAAAAGCTGTTGACACAGTGACAGTTCTGACTGGTGTTGAAAGTGGATCCGTTACCCACATAAAAACCAACTTGGCAGTGTTAAGTTGTGAGAAAACACTGGGAAAGGTGTACAGTATCCTTATGGCTCGCTCAATACAGAACAGCACTGTTTAAAGGAGGACTTAGAACCAATCATTAGGTAATTATGGTAAAGTTGTCAGGAACTTACATGAATCTCCCAATCTGCCGGCCATACCCCTCCTCTCATCCTACTCCTCCCCTTATTATACTCTCTTTACATCCTCCCTCTTCCTCCCTCTTCTTGTTGTTTACTTCCTGGTCTCTCCCTCATCCTCCCTCTCTGGTTCTGTCATCTCCTATCCAACTTCTTGGTCTCTCCCCTGTCCACTCCCTCTCCCTCTCCCTCTCTCTCTCTCTCTATCCCTCTTTCTTTTTCTCTCTTTCTCCCCCCCTTTCTCCCTCTCTCTCTCTCTCTCTCTCTCTCTCTCTCTCTCTCTCTCTCTCTCTCTCTCTCTCTCTCTCTCTCTCTCTCTCTCTCTCTCTCTCTCTCTCTCTCTCTCTCTCTCTTTGTCTCTCAATTCAATTCAATTCAATTCAATTCAATAGACTTTATTGACATGGCAAGTAAAATTACTTACATTGTCAAAGTATAGATATAACAAAAATGGTGGGACCAACAGCAATAATAGTAATAGTAGTAGTGGAAATGGGATTACCATTAACAGCAACTACAACAACAATATTAATGAGAATAACAATACATTAAAGCAATAGTAATCGACCAATCTCAACATGACTGAGAAGACACATTACATGGTATGAAAGCCAAAACAAAACAGGAAATATTGTTGACATTACATTACACTTTTCACTGGCTGTCCCTCGGGTTGTGGCAGGAGGACACATATTTGGCTGCCAAAATTGCACATTTTGGCTTTTCACCCAATAAATATTGGATTTTTTATTCCTCTTTTATAGTTTCAAATTCTTTGTACTGAATGATAATTTTGGGAAAGAAAGATTCTCTTAGGTCTGAGTATTTGTCACAGTTTAATAGGAAATGCAGCTCTGTCTCTACCTCTCCCCAGGGGCAGAGTAAGCACAGCCTGTCCTCTCTGGGCAGCCAGGTTTGCCTGTGACGACCGGTCTCTATAGCCAGACTGTGCTCACTGAGTCTGTACCTAGTCATTGTTTTCCTCAGTTTTCTATCAGTCACAGTGGTCAGATAGTCTGCCACCATGTACTGTCTGTTTAGAGCCAAATAGCATTGACGTTTACTTTGATTTTCTGTGGTGTCTTTCCAATAGGTGATGTATTTTTATTTTTGCTTTGTGATGATTTGGTTGGGCCAGATTTTCTGAGTGCTGTCTTGAGGCTCTATGAGGTTGGTTTTGGTTAGTGAACTGAGCCTCAGAACCAGCTGGCTGAGGGGACTCTTCTCTTGTTTCATCTCTTGACATAGTAGAGCTGTGTGATGGAATGTTTTGGGGTCAGTTGTTTTTAGATGGTTGTAAAATTTGATGGCTCTTTTTTCTATTCGAATAAGGAGGGGGTATTGGCCCAATTCTGCTCTATTTGGAGTTTTTCTTTGCACTTGCAATACAGTCTTGCAAAACTCTGCATGCAGTATTTCAATTGGATGTTTGTCCCATTTGGTAAATTCAATATTAGAGAGCGGACCCCATACTTCGCTGCCATATAGAGCAATTGGTTCTATAACTGATTGGACATTTTTGAGCCAGATTCTAATTGGAATTTCGATTTTAATATTCCTTTTAATGGCATAGAATGCTCTTCTTGCTTTGTCTCTCAGCTCAGTCACAGCCATGTGAAAGCTACCTGTGTTGCTGATATTTAGTCCTAGATACGTGTCATTTTTGGTGTGTTCTAATAGAACTGTGTCCAAATAGAATTTATATTTGTCATCCTGATTTCCGGACCTTTTTTGGAATATCATTATATTTGTTTTTTTTGGTCCTCTGTAGCTCAATTGGTAGAGCATGGCGCTTGTAATGCCAGGGTAGTGGGTTCGATCCCCGGGACCATCCATACGTAAAAATGTATGCACACATGACTGACTGTAAGTCGCTTTCGATAAAAGCGTCTGCTATATGGCATATTATTATTAGATTATTATTTTAGATTAATTAAGAGCCCAGGTCTGACTGAACATGTGCAGATGATCTAGATGCTGCTGTAACCCCTCCTTAGTGGGAGACAGTAGTACCAGGTCATCTGCGTACAGCAGACACTTGATTCTAGTGTTGTGTAGGGTGAGAACAGGTGCTGCCGATTCTTCTAATGTTTTTGCCAATTCATTAATGTAGATGTTAAATAGTGTTGGACTTGGGCAGCCCTATTTCACTCCACGTCCCTGAGAGAAGAAGTCTGTTTGCTTGTTGCCGATTTTAATCGCACATTTGTTTTCCTTCCAATACCACTTTTTATTAGTTTGTAAAAAAGACCTTCGTGCCAAATTGAATCAAATGCTTTCTTGAAGTCTACAAAACACGAGTAGATTTTGCCTTTGTTTTGGTTTACTTGTTTATCAATTAGAGTGTGGAGGGTGTAAATGTGGTCTGTTGCACAATCATTTTTTACAAATCCAATCTGGCTTCTGCTTAGGACGTTGTGTTCATCAAGGAAATTATGTAGTCTGCTGTTTATGATACTGCAGAGAATTTTCCCCAAGTTGCTGTTGACGCAAATTCCTCTGTAATTATTTGGGTCAAATTTGTCTCCATTTTTATAAATTGGTGTGATCAATCCTCTCTTTCTCTCTCTTTCTCCCCTCATCTCCAGGTTGCTATATAGCTTCTATAGACAGTGAGAGCAGAGCAGGAGTTGAACAACAAGGTTTGGTTCAATAGACTGTGTGATCTGAGGAATCGAAAGGTCTCATCAGGCAGTAGCACAACACTGCAGTGTCATCAATAACATTACCTACAAACCTGGCCTGACCTCTATTTCTCGCTCTATCTATATATTCTCTCTTATTTACTTTCTCTCTGTTTCTCTATCTCTACAATTATCCTTAGCTTCTTTCTACTATTCTCTCTCTTTTCTCACTCTCTCTGCCTCTATTCCCACCCTCCCTCTCTTTTTCTCTCTGACTATCCTAGTCCTCTCTCTCTCTCTCTCTCTCTCTCTCTCTCTCTCTCTCTCTCTCTCTCTCTCTCTCTCTCTCTCTCTCTCTCTCTCTCTCTCTCTCTTTCTAGTTTACACTCTCTATTTTTCATTCAGCATCTCTAACTGTCTTCACGCTCTCTCTCCTACTCTAAAATGTTTATATTCTCCCCCTCCATATCTCCCTTTACGAATGTATTGATCTATGAAAGCACACAACAGTGTATGGTTAAGTGTTAGTTCACATGAGATAAGATAAATAAATAAATAAACTCTGTCTTTGTAGAGAGGGTACAAAGAATATTCTTAGAAAAAGGGTTGTATCTGGAACCAAAAAATGTTTATTCTATAGGGACAGCCGAAGAACCGCAGAACCCTTTATGGTTCTAGGTAGCCCCTTTCTTTCTAAGTGTATAGCCAAGATTGGATCGTAGATGTACAACTTAAATAGTGTGAATGGATTGGTAGCTCGGTCTAATCAGACTCTTTGAGAAGACAAAAGGGCAAATGTTTGTCATAAGGTACAAAGTGAGTGTGACCTTTGAAACTGCCTTTTGATATTTCAACCAGGCCTCCCTTTTCCTCCCCCTCCCATACCTTCTCCATCACTACCTCTCTTTTTCATTCACGCCTTCTCTCTCTCCATTTAACTCTCTCCGCCTCTCCTCTCCCCTTCGCTCTCAATCAACCTCTCACCAAACCTTTCCCTACCTGATCTTAGACTCCTTCAACTTTCTCTCGTACTTTCTTTCTAACCTTCTCTCTATTTTGCCCCTCCCCCTGTCTCTATCGTTCTCTATTTATCACTATCTACTTCCTATTTCTCTCTCTCCCTCTCTTATTTCTCCCTCTCTCCTCCTCTATTTCTCTCTCTCTCTCTCTCTCTCTCTCTCTCTTTCTCTCTCTCTCTCTCTCTCTCTCTCTCTCTCTCTCTCTCTCTCTCTCCCTCTCCTTCTCTCTCTCCCTCTCCTTCTCACTCTCTCTCTCCTTCTCTCTCTCTCTCTCTCAATCTTTCTCTCTCTCTCACTCTCTCTCTCACAACACGTCCACGAGACTGATTAAGCTGACTCCCTCAGATATGCAGCCTGAGTCCAACTTCAATTTCCTCATCCCCCGAAAAACATAATTGCATGTCTTTTCTCTCATTTAATTTCTCTTCTTTTCATCGTTCCGTTTTTCTGTATAGTAATACCAGGCCCGGGGTGTAGATTGTGGCATCTGTCTGACGGAAGACTCTGCATGAAATAGGGTGCTATTTGGGACACAGTCATAGTGTCGCAGCACCTAATGTGTTTACCTCTTCTTTCTATGGGGTTAAACTGTGCCTCTCCTCTCTTCTCCTCCACCGGAGCAAGGGGGCTTGTTTCTACACCTCCTTTTTTAGGGGGGATGACTCAGCGTCATTACACACCTCGGGGAGCACGATGTGTCTCAGTGTGTGTGTGTGCATGTCAGTGTGTGCATCAATGTATGTGTGTGTATTAGAGCGTGTGTGTCGTCCCCCCCCCCCCCACAACAATGTCATTGGCCTCGACCCCTGTTATATTGGAGAAGTAGCAGAGTAAAGAGACGCACAAAAACACATGGCAACAGACCCCATTCTCTCTCTCTCTCTCTCTCTCTCTCTCTCTCTCTCTCTCTCTCTCTCTCTCCCTCCCCACAGGTCATTCTGCCCTCCTCCTCTCCAGCCTATTCCTCCTAGCGTCATGGTTACACATCAGGGGAGATGGGAGAGAGGGGGGCAGAGGGGGGGAGAGAGAGAGAGGCAATTGTACTTTAGATTTTTTGCCAATGTTATACCAATAAAGCTATTTAAATATTAATTTGAGAGAGAGAGAGAGAGAGAGAGAGAGCACCACAGAAAGAGACACAGTGGGAGAGAGAGAAAGAAAGCACAGGGGAATCATTTTGTGGTTGTTGTCTGTTTTATTTTCAGTCCGTCATCCTCCAGTCCTCCCCTGGTAGAGATGGGTCCCTCCTGGACCATCCGAGCTTCATGTCGAGTAGAACCAGCCTGCCTGCCTAACCCTGTTGCCCAGAACCAGCTCCACAGACACAGCTACATCCCAAATGGCACCCTATTCCCTACATAGGGAACTTATTTTGATCAGAAGTAGTGCACTATACAGGGAATAGGGTGCCATTTGGGACGCACACACAGACAGAGACAGAGAGCAGCAGTCAATTGAAATGAATGGACCGTCCAGTGGAGGCTTGCTGTGGCTAAATGGAAATGTCAAGCGCACATCGGATTCCCTTTGTCCGTCCCTTCAAGGCTCTGTCTCACTAGGGAGTGCAGAGCTTTTCACTGAATAATACCACGACCACTGAAAAACTGAATACAGAAAAACATCCCATTTCAATTCCACATATGGTCATCCCTCTTTAGAGGTGGATGGAGAAAGAGAAAGAGGGCTGGATAGAGAGAGAGAGGAAGAGAAGGAGATAGATGGAGAGGTTAGAGGATTATTATGTGAGGAATCCATTGTGTGGGATTTGCTGCGCTCTTCTAATGTCTCTCCCCAGGTGGCTCAAGGCTTAGTGACACACTTTGATACACATAAACACAAAGGAGCAGAGAGAGAAACCACCTGCTTATGCTCTCAGGTACACCTGCACAGACAGAGAGAGACAGACATTTTATACAGTACATTTACATTTTAGTCATTTAGCAGACGCTCTTATCCAGAGCGACTTACAGTTAGCGAGTGCATACATTTTCATACTGGCCCCCCGTGGGAAACGAACCCACAACCCTGCCATTGCAAGCGCCATGCTCTACCAACTGAGCTACAGTACACACACATACACAGAGTGATAGGATGAGATAGTAGAGCGAGAGACACTCACAAAGTTAACTTTTCACTCTGTAAGTGGAAAGGGACGAACAACAATCAATAGCACAATCAAGTGAAGTTCAATAACAAACCAATTGAGCTGCTAGCTGAGTGTCCGGGAGACTCAGTGGTGAGTGACCAGCAGCACACAGGATGGGATCGTCTACTGGATTATCCCGTTACACTGAGAGAGGAGAGAAAACCTGAAATGCTGCAAAGCAAACTGTTTGTGTGTGTGTCAAATAAAATAAAATTGTATTGGTCACATACACGTGTTTAGCAGATGTTATTACGGGTGAAGCGAAATGCTTGTGCTTCTAGCTCCGACAGTGCAGTAATATCTAACAAGTAATATCTAACAATTTCACAACATATACCCAATACACACAAATCTAAGTAAGGAATTAATTAAGAATATATACATAAATGGATGAGCGATGTCAGAGCGGTATGGATTAAGATACAGTAGAATAGTATAGAATACAGTATATACATATGAGATGAGTAATCCAAGATATGTAAACATTATTAAAGTGGCTAGTGTTCCATTTCTTAAAGTGGCCAGTGATTTCTAGTCTATGTCTATAGGCAGCAGCCTCTAATGTGCTAGTGATGGCTGTTTAACAGTCTGATGGCCTTGAGATAGAAGCTGTTTTTCAGTCTCTCTGTCCCAGCTTTGTTCCACCATTACCTGTCCCCGGTAATGCGTTGGGCAGACCGCACCACCCTCTGGAGAGCCTTGCGGTTGCGGGCGGTGCAGTTGCCGTACCAGGCGATGATACAGCCCGACAGGATGCTCTCAATTGTGAGGGTTGTAGGTGCCAAGCCGAATTTATTTAGCCTCCTGAGGTTGAAGAGGCTCTGTTGTGCCTTCTTCACCACACTTTCTGTGTGGGTGGTCCATTTCAGTTTGTCAGTGATGTGTACGCCAAGAAGCTTTCTACCTTCTCCACTGCGGTCGCGTCAATGTGGATAGGGGGGTGCACCCTCTGCTGTTTTCTGAAGTGCATGATCATCTCCTTTGTTTTGTTGACGTTGAGTGAGAGGTTATTTTCCTGGCACCACACTCCCAGAGCCCTCACTTCTTCCCTGTAGGCTGTCTCGTCATAGTTGGTAATCAAGCCTACTATTGTTGTGTGTGTGTGTGTGTGCGCGTAAGTGTGCCCGTGAGCCTGGGCATCTCCGCCTGCGTCTGACAAGGACATCTTTAGTCATTATCTGGAGCCTGCTTTGTCATAAGTAATCAGCTGATAGCAGAGAGGTGTGAAGTGTGATGGACCAGACTCTGAGCTGCCATCTTTAATCCAATCCCACATCTATTACCAGACAGACTGGGAGAAAGAAAGAGGGGGAGAGAGAGAGAAGGAGAGAGTGAGAGGGAGAGAGAGAGGTGGGGGGGGAGGAGAAAGAAAGAAAGATAGGCAGAGGGAGAGGAAAAGAAAGAGAGACAGAGAGAGAGGAGGCGATGGTGGCACCACAGACCCCTTTCATCTAGCTAGATGCCCTGTGACAGGTGCTAAGTGCATTGATGTCTCTGTGACATAACAATGCAAATCATTGTCAGAAATGTCATAGACAGACACACAGCAGCGTTATCTACAGCAAGAGAACAAAGAGGGATGAATGTCTTCTGGTTGCCTTCAACACACGTCATAGGAATCAGCCATTTTGGCTCTAAAGGGAAACGTGATTTAATCAACAGATTTCGCTTGGTTACAAAAGCACAGATCTTGACAGTTGTGCTTGCACATGTTTTCTTTACGCCTAAGGCTACTTCCCAAATCTCCACTTTTCTCCTAAAAGTGTACACTTTTATACTCACCATCATGAGGTACAATGCACTTTCCCCCACACCCACACATGCACACAACACATGTACTTACACATGTATACATGCATGACCATTGAACTTGTTGACACACAAGCAATCACACACATGGACACACACATACACACAGTTGGTTTGCCTGGGTAACAGCAGGCTAAATCACATAGACCCCTTTGTGTACACGTTTCTCCTACTACTGGCAGAGTGGTACTGTGATTGTCACCACCACGTCCCCCTTCTGGAAGAGGGGAGGGAGGGATGGATGGATGGAGGGAGAGAGGGAGAGAGGTAGAGAGGGAGGGGGCCGAAGTTATAGAAAACTGTCATTATCCCCCACATCTTGCTCATGAGCAATTCACCATGGCCCAGCACGACCCTTAAGAGGGAGACTGGGCGGAAATGATAGAAAACTGTGGTTGTCCCTCTATGTCCCCTGAATCATTCCCCATGCTCCAGCAAGGCCAGGAGGGAGGGATGGAAGGAGAGAGGAAAGAAGGAATGTGAGAGAGGGAGGTAGAGAGAGGAGAAAGAGGCAAATGGGGAGGGAAGGAGGAGTGAAAAGGGAGATAAAAGATGGAGGAAGAAGCAAGAGGGGGAGGAAAAGGCAGCGAAAGAGAGAGAGAGAGAGAGAGAGAGAGAGAGAGAGAGAGAGAGAGAGAGAGAGAGAGAGAGAGAGAGAGAGAGAGAGAGAGAGAGGTGGTGTCCTTGGACTGTTTATCTGGGCCAGCCGGAGCCTCAACGACTCAGCAAGGCCATGACGGTGCGCTGTCATTGTTCCCTGGTTTTGTTGTGGCGCTGTATATTATTATTTAATCGAGCTAACTAATGGACCCGAGGCAGAGGCAAGTGCCACCGTGCAACTCAGCAGGTAGAGGGGAGGAGGGAAGGATGGGCGAAGAGATGGATGGAGGGAGGGAAGGGGGGAGGAGAGGACAGAGACAGAGAGAGAGAGAGAGAGAGAGAGAGAGAGAGAGAGAGAGAGAGAGAGAGAGAGAGAGAGAGAGAGAGAGAGAGAGAGAGAGAGAGAGAGGAGACAGGATAGGAGAGGTGGAGGGAAATATTGTTACAGGAAATATTCTACTGAGCAAATTATTAGTCTTTAGAAAGGGGTTAGGGTCAGTGTTGTAGTACCCGAGTCCGGTCTCGAGACCACATATTGAGTGTCTTGGTCTTGTCTTGGTGTCTGATACATTTGTACTCGGTTTTGACTCGGTCTCGGAGAGTGAGGACTCATCATTTCTTCCAGAGACCAGCCGAGACCAGCAGAGTAAAAAACTCATAATTATCAGCTTCCATTCAGTCATAAAACCTCTTCGCCAGGCCAAATATATACAGTATTTTCTTGAAACATGAATATCTTAACAGCCTTTATATCTATTATAGACATGTTTGCGCAGTGGCGAACCTATAGGCCTTCAGTGTGTGACAGGTTTGTGATTCTGAAAGGACAGCAACTGTAATACCAGCGCACTCATGTAGGAGATTGCACTTTTTTGTAAAACACAAAGGGCCAGTGGTGTAGTGGAGGGTATATGCAGGTATAAGCCGTATACACACTTTTTTTTCAGTGGGCATTGCGTATACTCACTTCTAAATCCCTACTGATACGATTGATCAATTATGTAGTACAATAGAGAAATCATGCACAAAGTAGCCTACACAATTGCAAAGCATGTGAAATATATTCACATGCGTGCTGCACACATAGCCTAGTTTCAGTGGAATATCATCTGCAGGCAACAAGAGTGTGCAGCTCTCGACTGGTTTTGGCACGGAGCAGCTCACAGAAGAATAACATCAGTAGCCGGTAGGGTAGGAAAGACGTTTGAATTTATGATATCTACCAGTAAATGCGAACTAAGGCAACAATGGGTATGCAAAACAGATATTGAAAAAGTGTTGGTTAGTAGGCTATTTGTGATGCACAATTTTCATAATGTGCTGTTTGCAAACAGAGGCCCACCCACTGGGGAGCTAAGCCCTGACAGGTCCATACAATCAGATTGATGTGGTTTAAACATTGTTGTGGACTTAGACCATCACATTTTCGTATTTTTTCTATATAAAAAAAGTGTGATTTTGAGAGTGACAATTTGAAAAATCTATAGAAAAACTCATTTAAAAAAAGATTAGAGTATACCCACTTCTCCAGACACCACTGGGCCGATGGAAAGACAGCAGTCACACACAGCATGATGTTAAAGTTTAAGCAGTCCATAAACCTGTCACACACATGATGTTAAAGTTTAAGCAGTCCATAAACTCAGACAAAATAAGCCAGTAGGTCCCAATCATAAGAATACAAAAACACAACCATTAAGCAATTCCCAATCAAAATGTACAACTATTACTTCCAATTGCAAAAAACATTTCATGTTTAGCACACAAAGTAACCGGTGACCTAAAGTTTAAAGTGGAACTGACAGCGTTTTAACTACTTTGCGGATATGAAACAGTAATAATTGTAATAGTAATAATTTGTAGACTGGCTCTATTTCCCTCAGCATGCATTTTTTCACTATTCTGAATGTCTAAATAATCCATATGTTGTTCTGAAAAATGAACACACAAATACTGGACATTTTGAACTCTTATTATGGTGGTGATTTCTCAAAATTACAATCATAGCCTTGAATTGGACTCAATTCTGGTCTCAGTCTTGACTCGGTCGTGGACCCCTTATTTTCCTCCCGGTCTCATTCTTGACTCGGTCTCACCCCCCCTCTGGTCTCGGTCTTGACTCTGACTCAGTTTGCTCCAGTCTTGGTCTTGAATCGATCTCGCTTTAAGTGGTCTCGAACACAACACTTGTTAGGGTTATGTAAAGGGTTGTTATTTGGTTCTCTTTATGCCAGTAGAAGGAAGTGAAAATTAAACTTTGTGTAGACAGGTGCAAAAAGTGTGTGTGTGTGTGTGTGTGTGTGTGTGTGTGTGTGTGTGTGTGTATGTGTGTGTATGTATGTGTGTGTGTATGTGCATGTACACGTGTGGGTGTGTTCTATGTAGGTAGAGTGTGTGTTGTTTCTGATTGGCTGAATGAGTGTTGCTCCTTGTCAATGGCCTCCCCAGTAAAACTAACTCTCTTCCTCTCTCTTTCGTTTTCCTTTATCATAACCTGTTTTCACGCCACTTTCAATCTCAACCTCTCATCATTCTTTCTTCTCCACTTTCATGCTTTTCCTCTTATGTAATTTCCCCATCACTTTCCTCTCCTTTCTCTCTCTGTCTCCATTCATCTCCCCATATATCTGACCCTTGGTTCATACTCACCCCCCTCACATCCGTTCCTTCATCACCTCACCCCTCCCACTTCCTCCCCCTCCCTCCCTCATCTCCCCAACCTATTCCCTTGTGTTACCTTCATCACCTCACCCCTCCCACTTCCTCCCCCCCTCATCTCCCCAACCTATTCCCTTGTGTCACCTTCATCACCTCACCCCTCCCACTTCCCCCCTCATCTCCCCAACCTATTCCCTTGTGCTACCTTCATCACCTCACCCCTCCCACTTCCTCCCCCCCTCATCTCCCCAATCTATTCCCTTGTGCTACCTTCATCACCTCACCCCTCCCACTCCCCCCCCCTCATCTCCCCAACCTATTCCCTTGTGCTACCTTCATCACCTCACCCCTCACCCCTCCCACTTCCTCCCCCTCCCCCCTCATCTCCCCAACCTATTCCCTTGTGCTACCATCATCACCTCACCCCTCCCACTTCCTCCCCGCCTCATCTCCCCAACCTATTCCCTTGTGCTACCTTCATCACCTCACCCCTCCCACTTCCTCCCCCTCCCTCCCTCATCTCCCCAACCTATTTTCTTGTGTCACCCTCATAACCTTCCCCCTCATCCAGCCAACATACTCACAGTCATCATCCTCTCCCAGCTGGTGTTACGGCGTCAGAAGTCCTCCTATAACTACCTCCTGGCGCTCGCCGCCGCTGACATCCTGGTCCTCCTGCTCATCGTCTTCGTCGACTTCATATTGGAGGACTTCATTTTGGGCGCGCCCCTCCCTCCCTCCCTCAACAAGGCGGTCCAGGTCCTGGAGTTCTCCTCTATCCACACCTCGATCTGGATCACGGTCCCCTTGACCGTTGACCGTTACATTGCAGTCTGTCACCCGTTGAAGTATCATAGCGTTTCCTACCCAGCCCGCACACGGCGGGTCATCATGGGCGTCTATACGGGGTGTTTGGTGTCTGCGGCGCCTTACTACTGGTGGCCTGAGCTGTGGCATGGTTTACCTGGAGGTGGTACAGGAAGTGGAGGAGGGGGGAGTAGTAGTAGTGCTGCGCAGCATGTGCTAGTCTGGGTGCACTGCGCGACCGTTTATCTCCTCCCCTGCTCCGTCTTCTTCTCCCTCAATGCCATGATCGTCAGGAAGCTCCAGCGCCGTCGCAGCTGCTTCCGCCTCCGCGGCTACTCCACGGGCAAGACCACCGCCATCCTGCTCGCCATCACCTCCGTGTTCGCCGTCCTCTGGGCACCACGCACCGTCATGATCCTCTACCACCTGTACACGGCACCGCCGGCATCCCCAGGTCCTGCCCGCCTCCTGCACCTCCTAACCGATGTGGCGAATATGCTAGCTCTCCTCAACACCGGGGTCAACTTCTTTCTCTACTGTTTCATCAGCAAGCGTTTCCGGACCATGGCGGCCACGGTTCTCCGGACGCTGTTCCGATGCCGGAAGCAGCCACCGCCATTCTACGCTGGACACAACTTCTCTATCACCAGTAGCCCCTGGATCTCCCCAGCCAACTCCCACTGCATCAAGATGCTGGTCTACCAGTACGATAAGAACGGCAAGCCCATCTGCATCTCCTCGTGAGGGGGGAAGGGTGGAGGGTTTCCCTTACGACGACCGACCTTGATGACGACCCGGTTCTGGGACTCTTTGAGCTTTTCAAATGTCAACAGACATTTAGAGTGGAGGGCTGGAGAGGTGGAGGAGAGGAAAGGAGAGTTAGAGGAGAGGTGACGAGAGGTGGAGGAGAGGTGGAGGAGAGGAGAGGAGAGGTGGAGGAGAGAAGAGTTAGAGGAGTGTCTGAGAAGAGGAGACAGAAAGGTATGTGGTTGGTTTATGGATACGCAACAATCTATCTATCTAAAGTGAGAGAATGAATGTTCGAGAACAAGAAGAAGAAGAAAAGTCGAGAAATCAAGTAGGAATGTTGCTGAGCTCCAACAGCAGAACAGAACTCACAACCTAGCGACAGTGTTGAGAACCATCTCTCCACTCGTTCATGCGGAAAAGCAATCTAACAGACTGATCATTCAGCTTGGATAACTGCCTGTCTCTTTGACTGTGTTACTGCTCAGACAGTGTCTGACGATGCCCTTTGACTTTGATCAGGGCCTGATAAACGAGCATCATGGCGGCTGCTTATTACCGGGTTTTATAGCCAGCCATTTGTAAATGGGAATAGAGAGTGACAACTGAGGAATTCCTCTGTGACATATCAACCTCGCTTTGACATTGGGATGTTTTTAGTACCGTCTCTATTGTACTGCTGTCGACGGATGGGGAGGAGGTGATGGGGGAGGGACGGTGGGAGGATAAGGGATGCTCTGAATCTGAACAGATGGCCATCATCCAAGGGGAGCCCTCTCCAGTCAAAGAGTTCATCACAGAGGCTCTCAGTAAGAGAAACCCCTCACCTTTGAAGAGGCATCCTAGGCATTGACTCTCAAGTATCAGATGTCCTTGTCCTTAGTGGTGACCTTAGCTGATTTGGTTCGCAATCACTACCGTGTACCCTGACGCATTTTGAAACACCGCTGACATTTCCTGTTAATATATAGTGGGTCTCAGAGGTGCGTTAGACATTACAAGGGACTTTTTATTTAAAAACGGATCTGTGGATATTAAGATGTTCTCAGTGAGTGAATTCATCAGAGATGGAAGGGATTGGGAAAGATTACCATCCAATCAGGAGCAGTCTCACAGGTGTTGTTAAGGATAAGTAGGAGCTGCTTGTTGTTGTCATGGTGAAGGATTATGGTAGACTTGACTGTTACTGTTAGATCAGTGTTCCTTAATACCGATCTTGAAGACACACATGGTGTGCAGATTTTTATTCTAGCCCAGTACTAACACACTTGATTCGGCGAATCAACTGATCATCAAGCAATTTGAGTGGTTGAATCAAGGTGTGCTAGGTGTGTTAGTGCTGGGTTAAAACAAAAACCTGCACATTTTGTGTGTCTCCAGGACCAGGATTGAAGGAGACTGTTGTAGATGCACAAAAATAAAGCAAAAAAATTACAATACTTTGTCGTAGTGGTTCCATAGGATCAGTAATCTTGTAACCATGGATTCCAAAATTTTAGAAGGAGGACATTTCTACCATTTAAAGAGTATTCAGTTAAGTGTTGGTTGTCTTTGATGACTGTCTTAGTCATATCAGAATGAATGTACTTGTGTAGCTCCTCAGCCCCTTAACTTTATATTACTGACTAGATGAAGTTTGTGTGTGTGTGTGTGTGTTTGTGTCTGTGTGTGTGTGTGTGTGTGTGTGTGTGTGTGTGTGTGTGTGTGTGTGTGTGTGTGTGCATCTCTCTCGCTCTCTCCCTCTCTCTCTCTCTCTGTCTGTCTGTCTGTCTGTATGTGAGAGAGAAAGAGAGGGAGATAGAAAGAGAGAGATAGAGAGTAAACAAGAGAGTAAACGCCAGAGGAGGTGTGGTATATGGCCAATATACCACGGCTAAAGGGCTGTTCTTACGTACGACGCAACGCAGAGTGCCTGGACACAGCCCTTAGCCCCTTAGCCGTGGTATATTGGCCATATACCACAAAGCCCTGAGGTGCCTTATTGGTATTATAAACTGGTTAACAATGTAATTAGAACAGTAAAAAGCCAGTTTATTCTCGCTGTCACACTCAAGGCTGTATTCTCCTATTCTCTCTTCAACCCTCCTCTGTCTGCCTGGCACGAGGGTGAGAAACCAGATGACTGAGAAACTATGAATCTATGAAGCCATGACAACTAATTCAACTGTGTTCTGTCCTGCCCAGAAACAACAACCTATAAAACCAGCCAGGTTGCTCACGATTCACTGCGTAATTCGACATCTGTCCAGGTAAGCAGGACATCGGAAGAAGACTTCAACACCATCCGCTAGGGGCAATGGTGAGCGTTATTACCATCATGTAGGCTTGGGTTTTGCTAGGGCATTGTGGACGGGGATGGCGGATGGCCATAAACTCGTGCACCGGGAGTCGCGTGTTCAATCCAACTGCTAGGTTTTAAGCTTATCCCAAACCTTAACAATTACCTTAACCATTCTGAATTAATGCCTAAACAGTGGAGTTATTTTTGTTTTCACCCTATCCCAACCTTAACCCTAAACTTAACCATTTGGAATTAATGCATAAACTTAACCTTCTAAATCTGAAGTTTATGGACAAACGTTGGATTCTGCAGTAAGACTGTGAGAGCTTGTTGTATAAAACACATCTCTGTTAATTTCTGTCCACTGAACATCCACACACGCACACACGCGCGCGCACACACACACACACACACACACACACACACACACACACACAGATCAATGCACAAACACTTTGTGGACCTTAGTCCTCAGGCAAAATGTGTATTCATCTATCCACATTGGGTGAAACTAAGCCAGAGGGCAAAATACACATAACATCTCCCTTGAGGGATTCAGCATGACATGGTTTCATAAATTGTGTATTAAATGCATTCTATATCTGATGAATGGTAGAAATATAGCTCCATCTCTCATATTTGATATCTCATTGTAGGCTGTTACCCTCTCAAAGTTGTCCACTGGCCTCTGGAGGGCGGCACACTCAGGCAGGTCACCCGTGATACAAGTCAGTATTTGACGTTCATCCATGTCTGAGGTTGTCGGGAGATGACATGGAAACTGGCCACTAGGGGCAACAATGAGCTCTGTTACCTTCAAGCATCTGCCTCCGGTTCCAAAGGTTGCATGTTCAAATCCAGGGATAGAAAGTTGTTTTTGATTGTAAAAAATAAGCCTATCCCAAACCTTAAACCTTACCTTAACCATTCTGAATTAATGCCTAACCTTAAGAATCAGGAGTTAATCCCTAGACTTAACCTTGGAACAATAAAGAGAAATAACCAAACACTTCAACATTTTACATTTGAGAAACATGGATGAACGTCTAATTCTGACATGAGACTGTGAGAGCTTTCTGGGCACACTAACCCCCATAGAGGGCCAGAGCTTCACACCCCTATCTAAACAACCATCAAAAACAGGTTGTTTACTAACCTGTTAACCTGTCAACATCACTCTTATCACAGGCTTTAGCAATTATCTTTCCAATTACACACACACACACACACACACACACACACACACACACACACACACACACACACACACACACACACACACACACACACACACACACACACACACACACACACACACACACACACACACACACACACACACACACACACACATTCATTAAAAATAACTACTCCCCAGTAAGGAACCTTCAGAGTATGGAAGGGAGGTAGGTTATTAGAGCTACAGTTGAAGTCGGAAGTTTACATACACCTTAGCCAAATACATTTAAACTCAGTTTTTCACAATTCCTGACATTTAATCCTAGTAAAAATTCCCTGTCTTAGGTCAGTTAGGATCACCACTTTATTTTATGAATGTGAAATGTAAGAACAATAGTAGAGAGAATGATTTATTTCAGCTTTTATTTCTTTCATCACATTCCCAGTGGGTCAGAAGTTTTCATACACTCAATTGGTATTTGGTAGCATTGCCTTTAAATTGTTTAATTTGGGTCAAACGTTTCGGGTAGCCTTCCACAAACTTCCCACAATAAGTTGGGTGAATTTTGGCCCATTCCTCCTGACAGAGCTGGTGTAACTGAGTCAGGTTTGTAGGCCTCCTTGCTCGCACATGCTTTTTCAGTTCTGCCCACAAATTTTCTATAGGATTGAGGTCAGGGCTTTGTGATGGCCACTCCAATACCTTGACTTTGTTGTCCTTAAGCCATTTTGCCACAACTTTGGAAGTATGCTTGGGGTCATTGTCCATTTGGAAGATCTATTTGCGACCAAGCTTTAACTTCCTGACTGATGTCTTGAGATGTCGCTTCAATATATCCACATAATTTTCCTTCATCATGATGCCATCTATTTTGTGAAGTGCACCAGTCTCTCCTGCAGCAAAGCACCCCCACAGCATGATGCTGCCACCCCTGTGCTTCACGGTTGGGATGGTGTTCTTCGGCTTGCAAGCAGCCCTCTCTTTCCTCCAAACATAACGATGATCATTATGGCCAAACAGTTCTATTGTTGTTTCATCAGACCAGAGGACATTTCTCAAAAAGATCTTTGTCCCCATGTGCAGTTGCAAACTGTAGTCTGGCTTTTTTATGGCGGTTTTGGAGCAGTGGCTTCTTCCTTGCTGAGCAGCCTTTCAGGTTATGTCGATATAGGACTCGTTTTACTGTGGATATAGATACTTTTGTACCTGTTTCCTCCAGGATCTTCACAAGGTTCTTTGCTGTTGTTCTGGGATTGATTTTCTTTTTTCGCATTAAAGTACGTTCATCTCTAGGAGACAGAACACGTCTCCTTCCTGAGCGGTATGACGGCTGCGTGGTCCCATGGTGTTTATACTTGCGTACTATTGTTTGTACAGATGAACGTGATACCTTCAGGTGTTTGGAAATTGCTCCCAAGGATGAACCAGACTTGTGGAGGTCTAAATTTTTTTTCTGAGGTCTTGGCTGATTTATTTTCATTTTCCCATGATGTCAAGCAAAGAGGCACTCAGTTTGATGGTCGGCCTTGAAATACATCCACAGGTACACCTCCAATTGACTCAAATTATGTCAATTAGCCTATCAGAAGCTTCTAAAGCTATGACATCATTTTCTGGAATGTTCCAAGCTGTTTAAAGGCACAGTCAACTTAGTGATGTAAACTTCTGACCCACTGGAATTGTGATACAGTGAATTATAAGTGAAATAATCTGTCTGTAAAGAATTGTTGGTAAAATTACTTGTGCCAAAACTATAGTTTGTTAACAAGACATTTGTGTAGTGGTTGAAAAACAAGTTTTAATGACTCCAACCTAAGTATGTGTAAACTTCCGACTTCAACTGTATATAATGAAGATAGGTGACCTCAGCTGAGACACTGTCAATGGTCAATAATGACCCAGCATGCGCTCTGCCTTGACTTGAACCCTGGCCAATCACCTCTCAGTTCATCACTGTAATGCTGTGTCTCTGGGGGCAACGTATCCCATCTGAAGTTGTTAATGTTGTTTTTTTGGTTGTCCTTTGGTCATGTTAATGTTGTTTTTTTGGTTGTCCATTGGTGATGTTAATGGATTTTATTTGGTTGTCTATTGGTCATGTTAATGTTGTTTTTTGGTGGTTGTCCATTGGTCATGTTAATTAATGTTTTTTTTTTTGGTGGTTGTCCATTGGTCATGTTAATTAATAATCAATAATGTTGGTTGTTCGTTGGTCATATTAATGTTGTTTTTTGGTGGTTGTCCATTGGTCATGTTAATGTTGCTTTTTGGTTGTCCATTGGTCATGGTAATGTTGATTTGTGGTTGTCCATTGGTCATGTTAATGTTGTTTTGTGGTTGTCCATTGGTCATGTGAATGCTATTTTTTGGTTGTCCATTGGTCATGATGAGCAATATGCATCAATACCACAACAGACAGTGCAGTACCACTTTATTTGACCAGTTACTGTGTCATAACATTGTCATATTGTCATAAACATTACATAACAAATTATATATGATATCCTGACAGCTTATGTCATTGAATGTTAAGTGACAATCAGTAATAAAATGTCAAACAGGACTTCATAACTATCCCAGAAAATGCAATGGGAATAATGGATTTTCTTTATTGAAAGTATCCCAACATTGTTAGTGTGACATTAATTTATAACCCTCATCAAATGTTCCCACCAACATTAATTAGACTGATTATAGTAATTTGATTTGTGAAATAGTAAGCTACTACTGAAAACACACAGAGGGGTGCAGTCCTTGTCTGAGCTGTGGTTGGAAAACAGATTCAGGATACGAGTCAGATGCAGGATCTTATTCATTTAAAATGGAAGAAAGACTGAAACAGGTTGAGACTACTTTGACTTTGTTTTAAAATGCCCCAATGAATACGACCCAGGTGTCCTCTCCATTTGCCACGTGAGAAACTCTGAAGCAGGTGGGAGGGAGTGGTAGTTGCTATGGTGATGACTAGGGTATGCCCACTGTTGGTGACACCAATAACTCATAACCGGCTAACCATAATAGGAAACTCTTATCTCTGGAGGCTTCATGCTTTTCTCCCACAGATACTGTAAACCTGTATATAAAAAAGGGCAAATACAAAAAGATCATGAAAAAATATAATATTTTATTTTCCTCTACTCTTTAATTCTCTCTCTCAGGGTATGTGGGTATGTTTGTGTGTGTGCGTTTGCATGTGTGTGTGTATGCGTGCGTAAGTCTTTGTGTGCATCCACGTGAGTGCGCATCTGTCCAAGTGCAAGAGCGTTCAAAAGTGCATAAAATATCAAGTCAGTTAAGACAAAAAATCTGTACAGTAAATAAAGCAAAATATCTCTGTACTCTGTATTAAATAGCTTATTTATACTCCTTGGTGTTGATTACAAGTGCATATACAGAACAGTATTACTAAAGTAGCATATCTGAGAATGTATTTCACTCTGCTTACAGTATGGCTGTCTACTGATAGCTTTTCCATTGTGTGTTTTCTACATGTCAGGCTCTTTTTAAAATCAGTTGTTCTCGTAGCCTGTTACCAGATCTGTTGGTGCTGTATTGCCAACTCAAACCAATGACCATAGGAGTTGTCAAAACAGCATAAACAAATCTGGGACCAGGCTACCATTTCTCCATGGCAGCGCTTCATAAGGGGTGTATTGATTGAATGTAATGTATTGATTGTTTTGGCTTGCATAATTAAGGTGCAATATGCGGAAATCGCTCTGACATTTCCTGTTCGCAAAAATTCTAATAGTTCGCCTAATGTCAGTTTATGTGACAAAACAAGCAGTCATTATATAGAGAATCATTGTCCCATCTAAACCGCTGTGAAATATACTTTCCATAACCAAAAAATATTGTATTTTTAGCTGTTTGAAGCTGATGTACAAAACCGAAAGTGAAACAAGCAAAAACGAATCTTAAGAACGGGAAGCATAGAAATAGTGCATATAAAACAGATCTACAGCTTCTCAGACTAGCGTTCAATGAGAATGACAGGTCTATAACTCAGATTTCTATATGAATTTGGTCGGGTCACCCAAAAAGATACATATTGCAGCTTTAACTAATGAATTTAAATGAATGTAATGTATGTATTTGGTAATTTCCTGTGAGAAGGCATGTTGAGAAGGATTATTCCCCTCTGATATTTTATAACTAAGAATAAGATAAAGATATCCTCTAATAATCAAAGATGTCTGTCTGGTCTTGTTCGTCTCTGTCAATTTTTTTTTCACATATTCACACTTTAAATAAAGTAACACAGTAGAAGTTGTATTAATTTTCACTAATATATTGTGACAAATGGCATGATATATCCTAATGTGTAATGTCAAATCCTGATCCTTATTTTTTATTTTATAATGTTCCTAATGATGAATAGAATTAGTGTACCAAGGTTCATGGTTGTATCATAAAGTGCACAAATTCAGTCTTTTCTTGGCACTTATCTGCGTATTGTGCAAATCAAGATGTTTTCAAGGTGTTGTAACACCAAATGAATATCACAATATCACAAAGTACATACCAAAATCCTCAAAGAGTTGTCATATCCTAAATGAATCTGATTGTTCATGGTTCGACTATCACATGATATTTCAAACAAGGAGGTCAAAGACACTCACTGCATGTGTCCCAAATGACACCCTACTCTCAATACAGTGCACTACTTTTGACCAGGGCCCACAAAGTTCTGGTAAAACGTAGTGCACTATGTAGGGAATTGGGTGACATTCACCCACTGTCACCACTCACCATGAGTTGTGCAAATGTTTTTCCATTGTTACGCAATCATTGCATCATAATTAATTGTAATGCTTTTTACAACCTGTGAGTCGCTATTCACGTCATAAACAAGTACAACGGTCAATGTGGGTAAAACAACTGCCTTTCACCATCTGCGCCCATTCAACATAGCCTAGATTGATGTAGTTATTACTTCTTAATAAAACACAACTTTTTGGGTTCTCATAAACTTACAATGTTGTTTTGATTATTGTTTGAACAGTCGCTAAGATTATATTTGGTTGTGATAGTTGCAAAAAAACTATTTTGGATGCAGCAGATGTTAGCTAGAATGCTAACGCTCATTGACATAGGCTGGTAGCAAAGCAACACTAAGCAGCAGGACATTCATACGAGCCTTACAATCCAATTATAATCCAAAAGTAGTGTGCAATGCACTCATTCGCAACATGTAAATGGAGGCTTTTTTGCTGGCAAACTATGAGAACTCCCCTGTGTTTTTCCCCACGGTGGGGAAATTGTGAAAAGTTATTGCATGCTCTACCCAACAGTGCAAGTACGGTAGTGTACTAAACAACAAAATATTTCAAGACTAAAGTCTGGTTTATACTACGTCTATCTACATGTCTGTAGACAGTTGTCGCAGTGACATCATGAACATTCTGTTGTCATTATGAAAAAGTATAAACACAAAAACGACAGCAGCCTGTTGGTCCAAAATAGCATAACTGGTGTATTTTAACACAAATAAACCCATCTGTTTAAAAATGAATTTAGTATATGTCAATCTAGCAAACCAGGCAACTAAAAGCAACTTTCTAAACAATGTCTTGGTTAATTTCTAGCTTGTTAGCTAGCTAGCTAACGTTACATTAGCTGGCTAGCCAGTTCAAATAATGACCATATCATATACCTGACAATGTCTTAACTTTAGCTAATTTGATCATTATTTACAAGTTAATGGCGAGCTAATTACAGAAAATAGCTTATGGTTGTGAGTGTGACGAAATAAAAGCAGGGCATTCTACCGGAGAATTTTAGAACTTGGACACTGTCTTGTTGGCCTAACGTTATATCCTAATTTGACTTTGGTGCAGGTCATGTTGTTCTTCACTTTACCGTCTCTGGTAAACACATACTATATCAAATCAAATCAACGTTTATTTTTCATATGCACAGGATACAGAAGGTGTAAATGGTACTGTGAAATGGTTACTTGTATAGTGGAGTCTTTTGTTTAGACATGTAGCTAGCTAGCTAGCTAGCTAAACAATTAACCATAATCCCAACTCGTAACGTTATTACCATGCATGAATCTACAGGTAGCTAAAGCTAACCAACTAGGTTCAATGGTAGCTAGCTAGCTAACATTAGGCTATGACTAGCAATGCACATGGATTTCTGAGATACACATACAGTAACATTACTACACAGATCATACATGTAACATTAGCTAGCGAGCCAGCCAGCTAATGTTAGCTAGCTAGCTAACACTACGCTTTAACTTGCAATGAAAACAACCTTCTGACAAAATAAGAAACGTATAATATCTGAAAATGTAGCTAGCTAGAATCTCTTACCCGTATACATGGATGAACGCTTCTCCCTCTTTGTCACTGATGCCATGGTTGCCCTTAGTTTGAAGATGTAATCTGGAGACAGGTGTTTTATACAACATCCTTCTTTGTGTTCTCTTTTCAACTCCCTCTGCATATTTCCAATCAAACGCCAGAATTTTCTCCATCTCCTTAGCTATCATACTCTGCTTCCACCGGACATTCCATTGATTTCAAAACTCGGTCAACTTCTTCTGTGACAACACTGTTGATCGCCATTTCAGAAGACTCTACAATGTCTGGTTCACAGAAAATGATTTTACCTAAATCAGGGATTTCCTCATTGTCTGATTCATTTTCAGAGTCAGAGAGAGTCAGCATGGCACGATCGTCCTCCAGAAAGTGGAGAGCATTAGCAACACTTTTGCAGTGCTTCGTGGTATCTTTTAAAAAAGCTGTGTTAGAAAGGATTACCTTCACATACTGAGCAGCTCATGTTATAGACAGAAGCCTGCTACGTGGCAGACCAATCCGAACTCATCTCTCGGCATGTCCAGCCCATCCTTTATCTCAGCCAGTCATGGCTAGCGGGAAGGTTCCTGTTTTCCGTGGCTAAACCAACTAGGCTCGTAATTTAACAATTGTATTAGTGTTTATAGATGGTATACAAGTTTATTAAGGCACATTAAAGTTCACATGTTCCAGAAGGCATTTCTGACACACAAAAAACATTTTGATAAAAAAATACATGTTTACATTCAAATGCCTCTCCTGTGAAGTAGTGACGTTCGACATATGCCTAGTTTCCTGAAACGAGTCACATATATACTTCCATACATTTTTCAACTGGTACCAGGGGACCTTCAGATGAGTCTTGTGAGGCCTGTGGGCATCCTAGAGCAAAACAACTGACATGTAAGTGTTCTTGAGAGTCTCACCTTTACACATATTAGTCTATAGCCCAAACTCTTTGGACGCTACAGACAGAAGTTGGCAGGTCGGCTGTACCGACTTCAGATGAGTCCCAATACGCTCGTGTTCATGAGAGTCTCATTTTTCATAGAGTGGTCATAATAGTTTGTAGGCCAAACCGTTGACTGACCTCCTCCCTGTTGGACGTTGGTGATCAGGCTGATCACCGTTGTGTCGTCAGCAAACTTGATGATGGAGTTGCAGTCGTGCGTGGCCACACAGCCATGGGTGAACAGGGAGTTCAGGAGGGGGCTAAGCACACACCCCTGGGGGGAATAGCGACTCAGAGTATGTTCACCCTTACTGTGTACAGGGCAATGAGGTACAGAGTGTTCCTGCTGCGGTTGACAGTCGTGGTGACATTTAATTTGCCACTCGTTGGTGATTATCACACAGTTAAGGTTCTACAGGTTCCACCCCTGTAATTACCAACCGCACAGCCATTTAACACAATCCACCTACAAACACACACACACACACACACACACACACACACACACACACACACACACACACACGCTCTTCTGGATGAATTCTGCTGTAATTGTACATACCGTATTGATCGCCAACAGCAACACTCAGGAGGTAATGTGACATTTGACTGATGATCCGTGACACTGATCGCAGCGTCGGGGGAACGAATGATCAGTCCATCACTTTTACCCTCTAACCCGTCAGCCACTAAAACAGTACAGTACCAACCCCCTCTCGCTCACCGTGGGTAGACTGTAGAGCTGTGGGACTGCACCCCTGGGTTCAATTTATATTCAAAATCCTTCAAATACTTTGAGCGTTTGCTCTAGCCTGCCTGGAGTGCCATGATGGGCAGGTTTTGCAGTTCTGGGATGGTTCTATTGGTCCATTTAGCCAGGCAAGCTCAATCGAGCAGAGATAAAGTATTTCAAATAATTTTGAATAGTATTTGAACCCAGGTCTGGTGTGGGTAGGCTTCATAGAGCAGTTAGAGAGGCAGAGAGAGGGTTGCAGGGGGATATTACGATGCAGTGACGAGCACCACTCTGCAGTTACACAGCACTGCAGATACCAGCTGGGCTGATAAAAACACAGGCAATAACCGCTTGAGTCTGCTGTCCGACTGACACACTCATACGGGTCTCTGAGAGAGCTGAGATGTCTAAGTGTGTGACAGAGAAACAGAGAAACAGAGAGACAGAGAGAGGGGGGGGGGGGGGGGGGGGTTGAGAGAGGGAGAGAGAGAGAGAAAGAGAGACCAAGAGAGAGAGGGGGAGAGAGAGAGAGGGGGGGACTTGGCTTATAAAATGTATCTCTCCCCCTCTGCCCCTGATGACCTCTATAGCTGAGATTTCACACACACACACACCTTTTGAATGAAAGAGTAGAGGCAACTTTACACCTTAACAGATTTGAACAGAGAGGGTTCACCCAACCAGAACCTCTACCCCACACAGAGAAGGCTGTGCTCGCCAATCACTGTCTTTTTCTCACTTCCAGAAGACACAGCTAGCTAATCAATGCCTGTCTCTTACGTATACTGTTCAGCAGTGGAGGTTGGTGACATGGAAAATTGAGGAGGATGGGAGACCAACGATATAGACGACAGTGTTTAAAAAAATCATCAAAGACAAATTATTTTAACCTAAAACATTTAATAAGGACGTTTAAGGTAAAATATTATGGGGAATGGGAATGAGAGGACTACTTATACAGTGTTGGGAAGGGATCACAGCAGTGATTGAATGAGGGTATGAGGCATGAGTTGAGGTGTTCAGAGGCTTGGCTTCAGTGCAGGACAGGGGTTGAGGTGTTCAGAGGCTTCAGTGCAGGACATGGACAGGACAGGATTTGACATTTACATTTACATGTTTTTTGTGTTTTTTTTTCTTTATTTTTTTCTTTATTTTTTTTGGGGGGGGGGGGGGTTAGAAGGATTACTTTATCCTATCCCAGGTATTCCTTAAAGAGGTGGGGTTTCAAATGTCTCCGGAAGGTGGTGAGTGACTCCGCTGTCCTGGCGTCGTGAGGGAGCTTGTTCCACCATTGGGGTGCCAGAGCAGCGAACAGTTTTGACTGGGCTGAGCGGGAACTATGCTTCCGCAGAGGAAGGGGAGCCAGCAGGCCAGAGGTGGATGAACGCAATGCCCTCGTTTGGGTGTAGGGACTGATCAGAGCCTGAAGGTACGGAGGTGCCGTTCCCCTCACAGCTCCATAGGCAAGCACCATGGTCTTGTAACAGATGCGAGCTTCAACTGGAAGCCAGTGGAGTGTGCGGAGGAGCGGGGTGACGTGAGAGAACTTGGGAAGGTTGAACACCAGACAGGCTGCGGCATTCTGGATGAGTTGTAGGGGTTTAATGGCACAGGCAGGGAGCCCAGCCAACAGCGAGTTGCAGTAATCCAGACGGGAGATGACAAGTGCCTGGATTAGGACCTGTGCCGCTTCCTGTGTAAGGCAGGGTCGTACTCTCCGAATGTTGTAGAGCATGAACCTACAGGATCGGGTCACCGCCTTGATGTTAGCGGAGAACGACAGGGTGTTGTCCAGGGTCACGCCAAGGCTCTTCGCACTCTGGGAGGAGGACACAACGGAGTTGTCAACCGTGAAGGCGAGATCATGGAACGGGCAGTCCTTCCCCGGGAGGAAGAGCAGCTCCGTCTTGCCAAGGTTCAGCTTGAGGTGGTGATCCGTCATCCATACTGATATGTCTGCCAGACATGCAGAGATGCGATTCGCCACCTGGTTATCAGAAGGGGGAAAGGAGAAGATTAGTTGTGTATCGTCAGCGTAGCAATGATAGGAGAGGCCATGTGAGGATATGACAGAGCCAAGTGACTTGGTGTATAGCGAGAATAGGAGAGGGCCTAGAACTGAGCCCTGGGGGACACCAGTGGTGAGAGCACGTGGTGCGGAGACAGCTTCTCGCCACGCCACTTGGTAGGAGCGACCGGTCAGGTAGGACGCAATCCAAGAGTGAGCCGCGCCGGAGATGCCCAGCTCGGAGAGGGTGGAGAGGAGGATCTGATGGTTCACAGTATCAAAGGCAGCAGACAGGTCTAGAAGGACAAGAGCAGAGGAGAGAGAGTTAGCTTTAGCAGTGCGGAGAGCCTCCGTGACACAGAGAAGAGCAGTCTCAGTTGAATGACCAGTCTTGAAACCTGACTGGTTTGGATCAAGAAGGTAATTCTGAGAGAGATAGCAAGAGAGTTGGCTAAAGACGGCACGCTCAATAGTTTTGGAAAGAAAAGAAAGAAGGGATACTGGTCTGTAGTTGTTGACATCAGAGGGATCGAGTGTTGGTTTTTTGAGAAGGGGTGCAACTCTCGCTCTCTTGAAGACGGAAGGGACATAGCCAGCGGTCAAGGATGAGTTGATCAGCGAGGTGAGGTAGGGGAGAAGGTAACCGGAGATGGTCTGGAGAAGAGAGGAGGGGATAGGGTCAAGCGGGCAGGTTGTTGGGCGGCCTGCAGTCACAAGTCGCAATATTTTATCTGGAGAGAGAGGGGAGAAAGAAGTCAAAGCATAGGTTAGGGCAGTGTGAGCAGGACCAGCAGTGTCATTTGACTTAACAAACGAGGATCGGATGTCGTCAACCTTCTTTTCAAAGTGGTTGACGAAGTCATCCACAGAGAGGGAGGAGGGGGGTGGGGGGGTGGGGGGGAGGATTCAGCAGGGAGGAGAATGTGGCAAAGAGCTTACTAGGGTTAGAGGTTGACTGGGAAGACACGAAACAATAACACAACACAGTTAGTCAAAGGAGCTAAGAACGAGTTAGTCCAAGCAAGGATTAAAATCACATTGATGTAAATGTAACAATAATGGGATTGTGTTTGTGTGTGTGTGATTGACTCTACGTACACTAATGAGAGAAAATTGACATGGGCTACTCACAGTGCTTGCAGAGGAAACATTCAATGTGTCAGTGGATGAGAGGGCACATCAGACATGGCTTCAGTTCATGTCAGGAGAGAGTTGATACTGGTAGTGGAGTGGAGTGGTCATCACCTCTTAATCAGGGAACAGGAGGGGATTTAGCTGTAAATACAAATAGCAGATACATTCCATTACAACAGCGCCATCATAGGTTTGGGCAACAATTTTTTCAACTCAGACATCTACAGTCAAATACAGACTGTGCATCAAAGTAGCCCAAGATTCATGAAACGTTCCTGAATAAAGCCCTGATCATCCACATACCTGTTGTCAACGGACAACCGCTAGCGACAGCTGATGTCTGTGGTTTCATCCATTTGCCATGCGAAAAAATTTTCTGCGTCAACATCTCCTTTAATGGATGATGAAATGGAAGCTATCAAATCATTCTAAATTGATTTCGACATCCCGGAGAAGACAGTAGAAACTTCCATATGCTCAACAAGTAAAGCATCGTAATGTGCAATTACCTCTGCAAGCTCTTTGTAGTTGCCCTTGTTAGCGGAACTTTCCCTCTCATCGTGCCCCCTAAAAGACAACTCTTACATGCCCAAAAATGCAGAAGGCAATAACCGCATGAATCTCCTCTCCGACTGACGCACTCAGCTGCTTGAGAACATCCCTGTTTCTTCTTACCTTCTCATTGTGTTGCGCAGTTTGAATACGCAGACCTTCGTCAATTTCATGATTGATTGAGTTTTTTCTCAGAACCTTGAATCTGATGTGGGCAATGAAAGGGGTTATTCAACAAAAAAATCCACTACATTGTCATTAGCGTTAGCTGTCCATTCTGGTGGAGAAAACTGCACTCTGGTAGTAGCAACGGTCATCGAAATTGTTAAAGAAAATTCAAAACAATATAAATGCAACATTGGACAATGGCTGAAAATACTCCAAACATTTTGCATTTTTATAATCCATCAGATATTAAATGAATTTTAGCACATATAGCACATCCGAGTTTTCATTTTCGGAAGTTGCTTTCATTCCCACTCATCTAATTTGTAAACATTTCAACTGTATTAAATGATTACTTTTTTCAATTCCACAAAAAATGAACACCCATTTAAAAAATCTTTCTTCTCTTTCTTGTGATGTAAGTGTTGAGATGGTGCATTAAATCCCTTACGAAGCTTTAGCATTCTTATAGATTCAATGGAAAGACAAGGTTTTTTATTGAGCCCATTTCAGCCATTACCGGGGTATGTTCGACAAGTCATTACATACATTTCCGCGGTCATAACGTTAACAGAAATAGGCACAAGCTAGAGTATGAAAGAGTCGCAGGAGTAAAATGAAAGCAATCAATCCAGCGAGATTTAAGTGACAAGTGGATTTTGCACCCCTCAAACAAAGGAAATAGATAGCTGACAAAGACAGATTCTCAGGTGGGAGGGGCATGTTAGCAAGGAAAATTGAAATAAATTGCAGTAACACAAAAATACAGTTCTAAAACCAAGAAAACAATATATAATCTACTTCCTCAGTTTCCTGTAGTTTGAAGGAACTAATTTGAATGTAATACTATTCTAAAAATGCTCAGTTATCACTATTCACTATCTCAATCTATCCAACAATGTCACCAACTCATCAAGCTTCTAAATCACACATGCGTAGTACAAGGTTCATTCTCTGATCCTTTGATTGGATGGACAACATGTCAGTTCATACTTGTTGGAGGACGTCCTCCGGAAGTCTTCATAATTACCATGTAGGTCTATGGAAGGGGGTGAGGAGCACGAGCCTCCTAGGTTTTATATTGAGATCAATGTTGCCAAATGAGGACGGAAAATAGCAGCCCTCCGGCTACACCATGTTGTTACCCTAGAGGGTGCTGGTGAGACTGCTGTAGACCTTCATTGCAAAACAATGTGTTTTTATCAGGTACTTTTGTGACGTGAATATATAAGTATAGTTTTAAGGGGGTTCTCCCCTTCCTCTTCTGATGAGCCTCCACTGCTGTACAGAGGGTACAGTTATATAGACACAAGACATATTCGGTATGTTCTAGACAGAAAGAGATTCTACTCAGGTTAAGAATGCCTGGAGAAGTGTTTAAAGGGATAGTTCACTCAATGATGCAAAATGCATCATCACAGTTTCCGCTCTGTACTGAAAACATGACTGCTGACTTTCACCATTTTGGGGGATTGTATTAACAGTGGACTAATGAACAAAACACTAAAATATAGCTTTCGAGAGAACTACCCCTTTAAGATCTCATGAACCACATCAATGATTGAGTTCCCCTGCTCAGATGTTGCATGCATCAACCAAGGGTTGCGTGCCACATCATCGACTGTGCTGTCGGACACCAAATTGCTATAACATATGATGTGGTTAGCTGATACGTTAAATACTTAACTAAGCGTTGTAAGATCTGGAATGATTCAACAACGTCTGAGCAGAGGAACACGTCCAAAATGTCAGACAACCTGCACAGTCAGAGAAAACCAATTAAACAGGAATTAAACTATATAATATGAATATCTTCTCTAGGAATATTGTGGAGAGCACACAACGGTTTTAAGGTCTCTGCACTGGCTGCCTGTGAGTTTAGAATTAACTTTAAGATTATTCTATTGGTTTTTAAATCAATCCACGATTGTGCAACCCAATACATGTCAGACATGCTTTTAAGTTATGTACCCAGTAGGTCCCTCAGGTCCTCTGGCACTGGCCTTTTAACTATCCCAAAGCTTAGGACAAAGAGGCATGGAGAGACAGCCTTTAGTTATTATGCCCCCAGCCTCTGGAATAGCCTGCAAGAGAACCTGAGGGGGGCCGAAACTGTGGACATATTTAAAAGAGATCTTTTAACACACATTTTTAGCTTTGCTTTTCCTTAGGGTGCTTTTTAGTCGTTCAGTTTTTATTGCTATTCTTATGTTTTTTATCCTCTTATTTTTGTTGTGTAGTAAATATTTAAGTTTTTATTTTCATTGTTTTTATTAGTTTTTTCCTGTGAAGCACATTGCGTTGCATTCCATGTCTGAAATGTGCTGTATAAATATAGCTTGATTTGATTTGGTGCAGTGTAAGACAACTCCAACTACTGTATGATTATATCATGACAGGTGTTATTATTTACTAAATCACTTGTTCTAAAATGTGGAGAATCAGTTGTTGTGAATTGTAATTATTATTATTATTATTATTATTATTATTATTATTGTTATTATTATAATATATTTTTTAGGGGGTAGATCAGCTTTAAAATTGCTGACAGATTGTAGCTTCCATCAATGTAATTGTCTGCATCATTTCCAATCCCCCATATACATTTTATTGTATATACAGTGCATTTGGAAAGTATTCAGACCCCTTCACTTTTTCCACATTTTGTTACGTTGCAGCCTTTTTCTAGAATGGATGAAATAGATTGTTCCCTCATCAATCTACACACAATACTCCATATTGACAACGCCAAAACAGGTTTTTAGAAATTTTTACAAAAAAATAAAAAAATAAAAAAAAAATACTTAGAGCTCTGAGACAGGAGTGTGTTGAGGCACAGATCTGGGGAAGGGTACAAACAAATTTCTGCAGTATTGAAGATCCCCAAGAACACAGTGGCCTCCATCATTCTCTAGCTGGCTGCCCGGCCAAACTGAGCAATCGGGGGAGAAGGGCCATGGTCAGGGAGGTGACCAAGAACCCGATGGTCACTCTGACAGAGCTCCAGAGTTCCTCTGTGGAGATGGGAAAACCTTCCAGAAGGACAACCATCTCTGCAGCACTCCACCAATCAGGCCTTTATGGTAGAGGGGCCAGACGGAAGCCACTCCTCAGTAAAAGGCACATGACAGCCCGCTTGGAGTTTGCCAAAAGGCACCTAAAGGACTCTCAGACCATGAGAAACAACATTCTCTGGTCTGATGAAACCAAGATTGAATTCTTTGGCCTGAATGCCAAGCGTCACGTCTGGAGGAAACCTGGCACCATCCCTACGGTGAAGCATGGTGGTGGCAGCATCATGCTGTGGGGATGTTTTTCAGCGACAGGGTCTGGGAGACTAGTCAGGATCGAGGGAAAGATGAACGGAGCAAAGTACAGAGAGATCCTTGATGAAAACCTGCTCCAGAGCGCTCAGGACCTCAGACTGGGGTGAAGGTTCACCTTCCAACAGGACAACGACCCTAAGCACACAGCCAAGACAATGCAGGAGTGGCTTCGGGACAAGTCTCTGAATGTCGAGTGGCCCAGCCAGAGCCCGGACTTGAACCCGATCGAACATCTCTGGAGAGACCTGAAAATAGCTGTTCAGCGACGCTCCTCATCCAAACTGACAGAGTTTGAGGGGATCTGCAAAGAGAAGAATGGGAGAAACTCCCCAAAATACAGGTGTGCCAAGCTTGTAGCGTCATACCCAAGAATACTCGAGGCTGTAATCACTGCCAAAGGTGCTTCATCAAAGTACTGAGTAAAGGGTCTGAATACTTATGTAAACGTGATATTTCATTTCATTTTTTAAAAATACATTAATACAACCGGTTTTTGTTTTTTTCATTATGGGGTATTGTGTGTAGATTGATGAGAAGAAGAAAAACACAATTGAATACATTTTACAATAAGGCTGTAACGTAACAAAATGTGAAAAAAGTCAAGGGATCTGAATACTTTATGATTGCACTGTATATACTGAAACAAATTATTGGTTGGAGAAAGACACTTTATTGTATCTCTTCATGGTATAGCCAAGAATCCTGAAGCAAAAGAGAATATATTATGTTGGATAGAGTTGCGCATTCCGTTTGCCAACAATACTTTGACATAAGTCGCCAAAGTCGAGTGTTTGTTGTGCACGCCAGTTACTAAAACAATGTAACTTGTTAACCATGTTTCTACCATGTATGAAGCTGCTCATTTAAACGTACATGCTCTAGCAATGTAAAATATATGATTAGAATAACGATCAAAGTGTTGGTAGAGAATAATCATATAATTTAACCTACCGGATGTGTTTGTTTCCTTGTTGAAGTGCCAACATTACGCACGGCGCAAATGAGTCTACGAGTAATTTATTGGTTAACGGGAATAACCAAAGTGATGAATTTTACAGGGGGTGAATTAGTTTATGTATTTGTGTGACTTAAAGAAGAAGTTATGGCACAAGTTATTGAAGTGTGTGTTTAAATAAAAATGTTGTTTATGATATATGTCCATGGGAAATTACTAATGTATGGTAGAAATGTGTTTTGGGGCAATCATGACGGAACATTCCTAGCAGAAGGAAGTTCCTGGAAAGAGTGCTTGGGTGCTCAGTTGGCCTTTGCCTGGGGGAAAGCAGGCTGGGCAGGTAACAGGTTGGCTGTAGTAGAGCCATACCTGAGTTTGGTTACAGGCAAAGAGTTGTTGCCAGAATAGTTTATACTAAGAATATCTTTGATTTATTAAAGTCTTTGTCAACGTCCTGTTTGTTATTTTCTGTAGAAAATGTATTGGCCAATTCGTCCTGCACCTGTTATTGTAAATAAAAGCCTCTAAGAGAGGTGAGCACCAGAACACCTTGTCTGTCTCCTCACTGCCCAATCCTCCGCTTCGGTTTCTGCTTCACATATATATATATATACAATGGGGAGAACAAGTATTTGATACACTGCCGATTTTGCAGGTTTTCCTACTTACAAAGCATGTAGATGTCTGTCATTTTTATCATAGGTACACTTCAACTGTGAGAGACGGAATATAAAAATGAACTTATCCTCTGCAGCAGAGGTAACTCTGGGTCTTCCATTCCTGTGGCAGTCCTCATGAGAGGCAGTTTCATCATAGCACTTGATGGTTTTTGCGACTGCACTTGAAGAAACTTTCAAAGTTCTTGAAATTTTCCGAATTTACTGACCTTCATGTCTTAAAGTAATGATGGACTGTTGTTTCTCTTTGCTTATTTGAGCTGTTCTTGCCATAATATGGGCTTGGTCTTTTACCAAATAGGGCTATCTTCTGTATTGCCCCCCTACCTTGTTTCAACACAACTGATTAGCTCAAACACATTAAGAAGGAAAGAAAATCCACAAATTAACTTTTAAGAAGGTACACCTGTTAATTGAAATGCATTCCAGGTGACTATCTCATGAAGCTGATTGAGAGAATGCCAAGAGTGTGCAAAGCTGTCATCAAGGCAAAGGGTGGCTATTTGAAGAATCTAAAATCTAAAATATATTTTGATTTGTTTAACACTTTTTTGGTTACTACATGATTCCATGTGTGTTATTTCTTAGCTTTGATGTCTTCACTATTATTCTACAATGTAAAAAATTGTAAAAATAAAGAAAAACCCTTGAAAGAGTAGGTGTGTCCAAACTTTTGACTGGTAGTGTATATAATAATAAATAATATGCCATTTAGCAGACGCTTTTATCCAAAGCGACTTACAGTCATGCGTGCATACATTTTTGTGTATGGGTGGTCCTGGGGATCGAACCCACTACCGTGGCGTTACAAGCGCCGTGCTCTACCAGCTGAGCTACAGAGGACCACTATATATATACAGTGGGGAGAACAAGTATTTGATACACTGCCGATTTTGCAGGTTTTCCTACTTACAAAGCATGTAGAGGTCTGTAATTTTTTATCATAGGTACACTTCAACTGTGAGAGACGGAATCTAAAACAAAAATCCAGAAAATCACATTGTATGATCCATCATTACTTTAAAATCCATCATTACTTTAAGACATGAAGGTCAGTCAATTCAGAAAATTTCAAGAACTTTGAAAGTTTCTTCAAGTGCAGTCGCAAAAACCATCAAGCGCTATGATGAAACTGGCTCTCATGAGGACTGCCACAGGAATGGAAGACCCAGAGTTACCTCTGCTGCAGAGGATAAGTTCATTAGATTTTTCAGCCTCAGAAATTGCAGCCCAAATAAATGCTTCACAGAATTCAAGTCACAGACACATCTCAACATCAACTGTTCAGAAGGGACTGTGTGAATCAGGCCTTCATCGTCGAATTGCTGCAAAGAAACCACTACTAAAGGACACCAATAATAAGAAGAGACCTGCTTGGGCCAAGAAACACGAGCAATGGACATTAGACCGGTGGAAATGTGTCCAAATTTGAGATTTTTTGTTTCAACCGCTGTGTCTTTGTGAGACGCGGTGTGGGTGAATGGATGATCTCCGCATGTGTATTTCCCCCCGTAAAGCATGGAGGAGGAGGTGTTATGGTGTGGGGGTGCTTTGCTGGTGACACTGTCTGTGAGTTATTTAGAATTCAACCAGCATGGCTACCACAGCAATCTGCAGCGATACGCCATCCCATCTGGTTTGTGCTTAGTGGGACTATCATTTGTATTTCAACAGGACAATGACCCAACACACCTCCAGGCTGTGTAAGGGTTATTTTACCAAGAAGGAGAGTGATGGCGTGCTACATCAGTTGACCTGGCCTCCCCAATCCCCCGACCTCAACCCAATTGAGATGGTTTGGGATGAGTCGGATGGCAGAGTGAAGGAAAATCAGCCAACAAGTGCTAAGCATACGTGGGAACTCCTTCAAAACTGTTGGAAAAGCATTCCAGGTGAAGCTGGTTGAGAGAATGCCAAGAGTGTGCAAAGCTGTCATCAAGGCAAAGCTCTCACCAGGCTCGAATTTGACTCTCACAATATTACCTTATTTAGAATATCTGAACAGCATGGGATATTAGGTGAGAAGGACATCTCCAATAAGAATCCCTATTGTAAACTTGCTAGGGTGAATGACAAATAGGGTATTAACTTCAGATAGAATGATTATAGACTTGGTTATTATTATAAGGATATGCTTTCCCATGCATTAAATGAAACAGTAAATGACTCCACCAATACAACAGACATAAGGTTCAAGATCTATATTAATCAAATGTTCAATGTATCACATCAAAAGAAATAAAAATAATAAACCCCAATGATTTTTCCACAACCCATGTCCAAATTATTTGCAAGCTTGCTTAAACCCTGGGCGCGCGTTGGAGCTCATAAAAAAAAAAAATGACGACATACATAAAGTCCCGAAGTCCACCCCACATTTGTAGTTACTCACTACTTGTAGATAATGCCTCAGCAAAATATAGTAGTTCCGTGCAGGTGTCCTCACAAGATCCACAGCGAACACAGCTATCAATGCAGCCAGTACTCGGTAGCAGCAACAGACATCCGTTGGAAACCCGAACTCGTTGATCGTCACAAGCAATTCTCTCCAAGTCTTGCACGATGCTAGGCTAACCTCTAGGATGTCGAATGTCTCCACAATGCGACGGCAGCTTCAGTCTCCACTAGGTCTTTCTTAACGAAATAATAAACACTCTCTTATAGAAATAAAATCAGGATTTCCCTTCAAAAAAAACTCTGTAGGTATGGTTTTGTTTTCTCTTTATCGTTTCCTTTGGTCGTTTTTCCTTCACCAACCCCACTAACGTCTCTCCTCTCCCTTCTTTCAACCTTTTCCCTCTCTTTTCTTTCCCAGCAACCAGTCCACTCTCCCATTGGCCACAACTTAACAAGTTACCTCATTGGTCAAAACTTTAACGAGATACGTGAGAAACTTAAACTTAAAAGTAAACCAACCTATTCACTTGTAAACATTTTTTAAACATTGCTTCAAAAGAAATGCATTAATGACATTACAAATCAGGAGCTATTCGATCACCTTTTAAATCTAATACCAATGAATTATAACAAATAAACTCTATACTTGGTTTTAGCAAGGTATTACACTAATAATTGTTTGAGCAAGAACAGGAAGTGGTTGAGTTATGGCTGTAACTGTGGTCAGTTCATCATTAAATCTGCACAAGAGTAATTGCTCTCCATCGATGTGGTTGTCTACATATAGAGTCATCCATCCATCATCTAAAGAACCCTAAAACTACACCACTTAATGGACAGGAGAATCGTCATCAGAACATTGTTGAACTGGCGAAATTCACCTGGCATGTATTAATTTCAGCACACCGTAGAAAAACAAAAACAACCATTTCTGATTGGACAAATTCAGGTAAGTCCCTCCCCATTTCGTCCCGTTTTCTTCTGTTTGTTTCCTACTGTGAATACACTCCAGCATTCAACTTGAAGTCAGATCCCAGAAGCTTCTGCTATCATATTTTAACAGAAACTGAGGACTTATAAACTGTATTGTTTGAAATGAAAAAGGCACAAGTATATCTGGCAATGTCACTCTCCTGTATTGGCCCTACAGGTAACTTATTGTGGGAAACTGGGAGATTGTTCCTGGAACTCCTTTACATGGCTGGAATCTCATTTCAACTTAGATGACAGGTAAAGTGATGAAGAGGTGTATTAGCCAGAGACTGCCCTGGGCTCCCATCACTCTGCGTGTGTGTGTCTGTGTCTGCGTCTGTGTCTATGTGTCTGTGTGTGTCTGTGTGTGTGTGTATGGTGTGTCTGTGTGGTTGCATGTGATTGCTTGTGTGTGTGTGTGTGTTTGTGTGTGTTTGTGTGTGTGCACAAATGTGTGTGTGTGTGTGTTTGTGCGTGTGTGTGTGTACATATGTGTGTGTGTGGTGTGTCTGTGTGTTTGCATGGGTGTGTGTTTGCATGTGTTTGCTTGTGTGTGTGTGTGTGTGTGTGTGTGCACATATGTGTGTGTGTGTGTCTCTGATAGATAGGCCACAATATGGCCCTCGATAACTCAATATCACAGCCTAATCTTATTTAAGTGTCCAATATCTCATCATTGTAGGGACCTGTTTGTGGCTGGGTGTTGTGTATTTGATTGTTACTGTAATATATTCCTGTGGTGTGTGTGTGTGTGTGTGTGTGTGTGTGTGTGTGTGTGTGTGTGTGTGTGTGTGTGTGTGTGTGTGTGTGTGTGTGTGTGTGTGTGTGTGTGTGTGTGTGTGTGTGTGTGTGTGTGTGTGTGTGTGTGTGTGTGAGAGAGAGAGAGAGAGCAAAAGAGAGACAGAGAGTGTGTTTGTCAGAAAGCGAGAGAGAAAGAAAATAGTTGAGTATTGTCTAGGAGGGTGAGTGACTGTGTCTAGGAAGGTGTGTGTGACTGTGTGTCTAGGAGGGTGTGTGTGACTGTGTGTCTAGGAGGGTGTTTGTGACTGTGTGTCTAGGAGGGTGTGTTTGACTGTGTGTCTAGGAGGGTGTGTGTGACTGTGTGTCTAGAAGGGTGTTTGTGACTGTGTGTCTATGAGGGTGTATTTGAATGTGTGTCTAGGAGGGTGTGTGTGACTGTGTGTCTAGGAGGGTGTGTTTCTCTCTCAGCTCAGTGGCCAGTCTTTGCCAGTGTGTCACTGCGGTAATAAAGACGGATGTGCCTGTCTGCTGTTGCTGTGACTGGGCTGCAGCTGATCTCTGTGTGTGTGTTTGTGTGTGTGTGTGTGTGTGTATGTGTGTGTGTGTGTGTGCGCATGTGTGTGTGTGCATGCACGTACGCAGATGTGTGTATGTCTGTGATGAAGTGAGAGAGAGAGTAACAAAGAGAGTATGAAAGATAACCTTTACATGGCCGGAAAGAGAAAGGGAGCAGAGGATGGAGAAAGAGAATGAAAGAAAGAGAGCAATGTGCTAAACCCTGAACTCAGTGACTCCTAAGTCAAACCCAGTCACCTGGTGCAAACCGTCACCAGCCATAATATCATCCATAACCTCCTACCTACAGTGACACCGATACCACCTCATCATCAGCTTGGCACTTTATGCCCTATTATAAGATGCAGAGAGTGAAGCTGGGTCCCAAATGGCGCTATTCCCTTTAAAGTGCACTACTTTTGACCAGGATGCAGCCGCAGAGAGCAAGATGTATGTGCTTAATCATCGCTTTATTAACATTTAAAACATTAGCCAGCTCAAACAATGTCTCATCCTATTGTATTTGTCCCCTGTGACCCCAGTGCCACCCACAGAAATATAGAGAGGACACTGGGTTCAGATGGGTGCATCTCAATGAGTAGAAGTTTGTTTTGCCACCCTGTATCACCTACTGCATCAGCCCCTTGGGTGAGTGACTGTGTGAGTGATAGGTGACAGCAATATGGCGTCAGCCCAAAGGTTGATTGACTCTTACCTAACAAGTACCCCCCCCCCCCTTTTTCCAGGTCAGTGGGAATAAAGGACAAGAAGCAATTTCACTTGGAACAAACACCGTTAAAACTATAATTCTGATCTCATGGATCGTCAGTCCTTGCATCAATAGCTCCGTCTAGGAATTTGAGAGTGGTTGCATTTCTCCATCCCTATCCCATAGCTGATTACCAAAAAGAAGTGTCGGAGAAAAGCTTTGTTGTTGTTTGAATCCCAGATTGCCCCTTTAAAGACAATGTCCCTGACGTTCGCAGAGATCACATTCACGGTTAACACTACAGATGTCGACACAAGTGTAAATTACTTTTAAAAGTCAAGTGCCATGCCCGGCCAGGGCATATCAGTGGGAATGAAGGGACTTGTTGGGACTAGTCCTATGTAGGAATGAAGGGACTTGTTGGAACTAGTCCCATGACAGTGACTCATCCGAGAATGGTCACAGGGTCGGTGGGAATGAAGGACAGGAAGCAATTTAAGACTGTATGGCCAGTCCTATTATATGACGAATCTCTCTCACTTGAGTAAAGTACCTTGTTATTTTCAGATGATCTCATTTTGCTCTTTTGTAGCTTTGTCAACTGTGTGTGCTTTCTATCCCAGTTCGCTCCTCTCCCTGTAGGCTTTACAGATGTTCCCCACCCCGTGGCTGCAACTCTTCTAATTTAATGTACCCTGCGCGCACAACCCATGTGGAATTCCTAGTCTCCAACAGTATTTGGAACTGCCAATATGTTGCCCTTAAGTCCCTACACTTTTTGACCCCTGACGGAGGGCTACTCATTTCTCCTAAGTGGAGATTTTCTCTTTTCCCCTTTCTCACCTGTCTATCTCCTCATGCTGTCACTGTCACTTGTCCATGTCTTCTTGACCCTAACCAGTCAGGCTTCAAGACGGCTTACTCAGCTGAGAACACTCACCTCTGCGTCACGGAGGCTCTCCGCTCTGCCAAAGCTGACTCTCTCTCCTCTGTTCTCATCCTCCTAGATCTATCCACTGTCTTTGACACCGTGAACGAACAGATCCTATTCTCCACCCTCTCAGGTGTGCGGGTCTCAGGCTCTGCACACTCTTGGATTGCATCCTACTTGGCAGGTCGCTCCTACCAGGTGATGTGGAGAGGATCTGAGTCTGCTCTCACTACTGGTGTCCCCCAGGGCTCGGTTCTAGGCCCTCTCCTCTTCTCTCGTCTTCCCATTTATCTATATACACCAAGTCACTCGGCTCCATCATATCCTCACATGGTCTCTCCTATCATTGCATTGTGGATGACACTCAACTACTGTTCTCCTTCCCCCCTTCTGATACCCAGGTGGCAACACGCATCTCTGCGTACCTGGCAGACATCTCAGCTTGGATATCAGCCCACCACCTGCAAGGCCTCTCCATCACGGTCGACAACTTCATGGTGTCCCCCTTCCAGAATGAAAAAAACCTTGGCACTAATTGTCACTCTCGATAAGAACGTCTGCTAAATGACAAAAATGCAAACGTAAACGTTATGATGATGACTCTGATAGACCCAGGGTTAGTGACCCCACTTTCCTGTTGGTCCATGTGCCTCCAGGTCACTGGGACCAAACTGAAACACGGATTGACTGACTGTTCTGTGCACAGTCGTATGTGTCCCAAATGGCACCCTATGTGTCCTGGTCCATTATAGTGCACCATATACAGTTAAAGTCAGAAGTTTACATACACTTAGGTTGGAGTCATTAAAACTCGTTTTTCAACCACTCCACAAATGTCTTGTTAACAAACTATAGTTTTGGCAAGTCGGTTAGGACATCTACTTTGTGCATGACACAAGTAATTTTTCCAATAATTGTTTACAGACAGATTATTTCACTTATAATTCTCTGTATCACAATTCCAGTGGGTCAGAAGTTAAGTTGATTGTGCCTTTAAACAGCTTGGAAAATTCCAAAAAATGATGTCATGGCTTTAGAAACTTCTGATATACATCATTTGAGTCAATTGGAGGTGTACCTGTGGATGTATTTCAAGGCCTACCTTCAAACTCAGTGCCTCTTTGCTTGACATCATGGGAAAATCAAAAGAAATCAGCCAAGACCTCAGAAAAAAATTGTAGACCTCCACAAGTCCGGTTCATCATTGGGAGTAATTTCCAAACGCCTGAAGGTACCATGTTCATCTGTACAAACAATAATAAGCAAGTATAAACACCATGGGACCACGCAGCTGTCATACCGCTCAGGAAGGAGACGCGTTCTGTCTCCTAGAGATGAACGTACTTTGGTGCGAAAAGTGCAAATCAATCCCAGAACAACAGCAAAGGACCTTGTGAAGATGCTGGAGGAAACAGGTACAAAAGTGTCTATATCCACAGTAAAACAAGTCCTATATCGACATAACCTGAAAGGCCGCTAAGCAAGGAAGAAGCCACTGCTCCACAGCCGCCATAAAAAAGCCAGACTACGGTTTGCAACTGCACATGGGGACAAAGATCGTACTTTTTGGAGAAATGTCCTCTGGTCTGATGAAACAAAAATAGAACTGTTTGGCCATAATGACCATCGTTATGTTTGGAGGAAAAAGGGGGTTGCTTGCAAGCCGAAGAATACCATCCCAACCGTGAAGCACGGGGGTGGCAGCATAATGCTGTGGGGGTGCTTTGCTGCAGGAGGGACTGGTGCACTTCACAAAATAGATGGCATCATGTGGAAGGAAAATTATGTGGATATATTGAAGCAACATTTCAAGAGATCAGTCAGGAAGTTAAAGCGTGGTCACAAATGGGTCTTCCAAATGGACAATGACCCCAAGCATACTTCCAAAGTTGTGGGAAAATGGCTTAAGGACAACAAAGTAAAGGTATTGGAGTGGCCATCACAAAGCCCTGACCTCAATCCCATAGAACATTTGTGGGCAGAACTGAAAAAGCATGTGCGAGCAAGGAGGCCTACAAACCTGACTCAGTTACACCAGCTTTGTCCGGAGGAATGGGCCAAAATTTACCCAACTTATTGTGGGAAGCTTGTGGAAGGCTACCCGAAATGTTTGACCCAAGTTTAACAATTTAAAGGCAATGCTACCAAATACTAATTGAGTGTATGTAAACTTCTGACCCACTGGGAATGTGATGAAAGAAATAAAAGCTGAAATAAGTCATTCTCTCTACTATTATTCTGACATTTCACATTCTTAAAATAAAGTGGTGATCCTAACTGACCTAAGACAGGGAATTGTTACTAGGATTAAATGTCAGGAATTGTGAAAAACTGAGTTTAAATGTACAGTTGAAGTCTGAAGTTTACATACACCTTAGCCAAATACATTTAAACTCAGTTTTTCACTGTGGATATAGACACTTTTGTACCTGTTTCTTCCAGCATCATCACAAGGTCCTTTGCAAATTAACACATTAGAACTTCAGCAGTTTGTATATTAGCTGTACTTTCCTCATCTGTATCAGTATAACAACATGTAAAGACGATAACACATGGACAATAGTCACATGGACAATTATCTGTATTTACAATACTACTGTATCTGAACTGTCTACATATACAGTGCATTCGGAAAGTATTCAGACACGTTGACTTTTTCCACATTTTGTTACGTTACAGCCTTATTATAATATAGATTAAATTGGTTTTTTCCCACATCAATCTACACACAATACCCCAAAATAACAAAGCAAAAATAGGTTTCTAGCATATTTATTAAAAATTCAGACCCTTTACTCAGTACTTTGTAGAAGCACCTTTGGCAGCGATTACAGCCTCGAGTCTTCTTCTCTGCAGATCCTCTCAAGCTCTGTCAGGTTGGATGGGGAGCGTCGCTGCACAGCTATTTTCCGGTCTCTCCAGAGATTTTGAACTCGGGTTCAAGGCTGACTAGCGTCCCAGTCCCTGCCGCTGAAAAACCTCCCCATAGCATGATGCTGCCACCACCATGCTTCACCGTAGGGATGTTTCCTCCAGACCTGACACTTGGCATTCAGGCCAAAGAGTTCAATCTTGGTTTCATCAGACCAGAGAATCTTGTTTCTCATGGTCTGAGAGTACTTTAGGTACCTTTTGGCAAACTCCAAGCGGGCTGTCATGTGCCTTTTACTGAGGATTTACTTCTGTCTGGCCACTCTACCATAAAGGCCTGATTGGTGGAGTGCTGCAGAGATGGTTGTCCTTCTGGAAAATTCTCCCATCTCCACAGAGGAACTCTGGAGCTCTGTCAGAGTGACCATAGGTTTCATGGTCACCTCCCTGACCAAGGCCCTTCTCCCCCGATTGCTCAGTTTGGCCAGGGCGGCCAGCTCTAGGAAGAGTCTTGGTGGTTCCAAACTTCTTCCATTTAAGAATGATGGAGGCCACTGTGTTCTTGGGGACCTTCAATGCTGCAGAAATGTTTTGGTACCCTTCCCCAGATCTGTGCCTTGACACAATCCTGTCTCGGAGCTCTACGGACAATTCCTTCAACCTCATGGCTTGGTTCTTGCTCTGACATGCACTATCAATTGTGGGACCTTATATAGACAGGTGTGTCGATGCTGGGATAGGATAAAGTATTCCTTCTACCCCCCCCTTACCCCCCCCCAAAAAAAAAAAAAAATACATTGTAAAGTGGTTATCCCACTGGCTATAAGGTGAATGCACCAATTTGTAAGTCGCTCTGGATAAGAGCGTCTGCTAAATGACGTAAATGTAAATGTAAATGTGTGTGCCTTTCCAAATCATGTCCAATCAATTGAATTTACAACAGGTGGACTCCAATCAAATTGTAGAAACATCTCAAGGATGATCAATGGAAACAGGACGCACCTGAGCTCAATTTCAAGTCTCATAGCAAAGGGTCTGAATACTTATGTAAATACATTATTTCAGTTTTTTATGTTTTATAAAAACTTTGGGTTATTGTGTGTAGATTGATGAGGAAAAACAATAATTTCATCAATTTTAGAATAAGGCTGTAAACGTAACAAAATGTGAAAAAAGTCAAGGGGTCTGAATACTTTCCGAATACTACCGTCATTTAAATACAGTATATTTGATATAAACGGTACATCCAACTGAAGGTTCAAAGATCAGGTATAGGGCTTTTGAGTGCTGAACAGAGTGGTCTCTTGTTTGCCACCTGTTCCTACTACCTTCATGAAGGAACAAGTTGTTTGATCTGCTCTCCTCCCTGTCCATCAAGCCAAGTGGCTAACACTGCAGCCTTTCCTCTGCTAGACATATTACACCTGGGTTCAAATAGTATTTTCTCCCCTTAAAATACTTTGAGCATTTGATTGAGCCTGCCCGGCTGCAGTCCAGTTGCACGTTTTGGTCTATTCCATTGGTTCCATTGCGCCAGGCATGCTCAATCAAGCACAGATTAAGTATTTGTGACAAACCAGATTTAAACCCAGGTACTATTTGATCGCCTCACCTGACACCTCTCTCCTCTGTGTGTGTGTGTGTGTGTGTGTGTGTGTGTGTGTGTGTGTGTGCGTGTGTGCGTTACACCTCTCAGTTTCCCAGCCCTCCATGTGAATACTGTACCTGTCTAATGTATTCTGTTTTATTCAGCTGCCTCTCCTTTAATCTGGACAGATAAAAGGCCCTGATCTTAAAGCAGTGTTTAAATCAGCATAGTTAAAGCCATAGGACAACAAAGAGGACCGGGTCTCCAGATACATCAACACAAACACAAACTACAAAGACAACAGGGATGGTTAATGAAGGGAGAGTGGGGGACGCGTGGCACCTGCCTAATATTAGTGTGGGTGGGTGAGGGGGGGGGGGGGATTCTCTCTTTGTATCTGTGCGATTAGTCTTAATATATTTAGAGATTTGTCAATATTTAAACGAAAACACAGAGAAACTAGATCGAGGAACCCTCACCGTTTCTTACCAGAAGAAATTGATATACGGTACGATATATTGCTTGTGCTGCAGTAACTCTTTACACAAAGCTAGGATTAACGAGCTAACAACTTCAGTGCTCTTTCTCCTTGACACACACACACACACACACACACACACACACACACACACACACACACACACACACACACACACACACACACACACACACACAACACCATGTCCACTGCATAAATCCTGTCCCTGGCTTCAGACTGTACAGTATTTAATAAGGATGGCACCCTATTGCCTATATAGTGCTCTACTTTTGACCAGGGTACATAGAGGCACCCCGTAGGGCACTAGTCAAAAGTAGTGTACTATGTAGGGATAGGGTGCCATTTAGGACGCAGGCAGAGAAACACTCACCTCCCTGCAGAGGTCATAAAGGACAAAGGGAAAGACATAAGGATGGATAGAGATTTAATGAGACTGAAGAGGAAGGCAGCCGGGAAGAACCCGACTGCATCCCAAATGGCACCCTAGTCCCTATACTGTATAGTGCACTACTTTTAACCAGAGCCCTATGGGCTTGGTCAAAAGTAATGCACTATATAGGGAATAGGGTGCCATTTAAGACGCACTTCCAGAATTGATCCAGGGTTGTCATCCCCTTGTATCCTCCACAACCAATTTACTCTCTCTCCTTCCTCTTTCTCTTCCTCCTTTCTTTCCTGAGGTCTTGGCTAGGTCAGGACATCTCAGTGGAACAGAGTGATGGATGAAGGAGCATTATTCTACCCAGGCCAGACCATCGCAGTGGAACACAGAGTGATGGATGAAGGAGCATTATTCTACCCAGGCCAGACCATCGCAGTGGAACACAGAGTGATGGATGAAGGAGCATTATTCTACCCAGGGCAGGCCATCTCAGTGGAACACAGAGTGATGGATGAAGGAACCCACGGCAGCCTTAATGATTAACTCTCTCTCTCTGGCACTACTCCCCATCTCCTCCTCCCAATCCCCTCTTCCATCCTCTCTTCCTCTGACTCTCTGTTCTTACTGCTGATCAACATGCCTGATAAATGGGCAGAGCTGAGAAGGTGGTGGGTCAGTTTTAAACTCTCTCCCTTTCTCTCTCTCTCTCTCTCTCTCTCTCTCTCTCTCTCTCTCTCTCTCTCTCTCTCTCTCTCTCTCTCTCTCTCTCTCTCTCTCTTGCTCTTTCTTTTTCTCTCTCTCTCTTTCTCTCTCTCTTGCTCTTTCTCTCTCTCTCTCTCTCTCTCCCTCTCTCTCTCTCTCTCTCTCTCTCTCTCTCTCTTGCTCTTTCTTTTTCTCTCTCTCTCTTTCTCTCTCTCTTGCTCTTTCTCTCTCTCTCTCTCTCTCTCCCTCTCTCTCTCTCTCTCTCTCTCTCTCTCTCTCTCTCTCTCTCTCTCTCTCTCTTGCTCTTTCTTTTTCTCTCTCTCTCTTTCTCTCTCTCTTGCTCTTTCTCTCTCTCTCTCTCTCTCTCCCTCTCTCTCTCTCTCTCTCTCTCTCTCAAACACAAATTACAAGATAAGGAGTGTCTAATAACACAGACATTCATGCATGCACACACACAAGCACACACACACAAACACACACACACCCATACAACTCCAAGTACCCGCAAGGGAAATTCAGGACTTAAACTCTTTGAACCTGTTCTATGACAAAAAGCTTTCATCAAAACACAGTCTTTCACTGTAAACCTGCTGAACCCAGCACAAAATATACTTATAGTAATAGTATTTAATGCTTTATGGATTTTGCATCTGGTTAGAATGGATAAAGTGTTGGTCAATACATTGCGGTGGGACTAGGAGGGGAAATATTGTTGCAGTTGATTCATTATAATTAAAAGTGAAATGCTTAATCAATAAAGAAGGTAATTTATTGTAAAATCAAGTTACTGAATAATGTCAAAGTGTGGGTTATAATAATAATAATAATAATATGCCATTTAGCAGACGCTTTTATCCAAAGCGACTTACAGTCATGCGTGCATACATTTTTTGTGTATGGGTGGTCCCGGGGATCGAACCCACTACCTTAGCGTTACAAGCGCCGTGCTCTACCAGCTGAGCTACAGAGGACCACGGTTCATGATGGTGCCTTAGAGTCAGAAATTATTGTATATTAATCTCAGCAAATGGGTATCTGTATGTGTTAACATGTGTGTATGCATGTGCGTCTGTGTTTGCCTCAGTGTTTGTACATGTGTGCATCTGTTTGTCCGTCTGTATGTGTGTGTATGTGTGTGTATGTGTGTGTACGTGCAGGTGCTTCTGCATGCTTGCATCTATTGCTTGCTTCTGTGTGTTTGCGTCTGTGTGTTTGTTCATACTCCCACACAGCTATGTGTTTGTTCATACTCCCACACAGCTATGTGTGTGCATCTGTGTGAGTGTGTGTGCGTCACTACAGTATGTGACTGGATGGAACGAAGCAAGCAGTGCGTCCTCCCAAAAGAACTGTCATGAAAGCCACACCTGAAAGGTCACAACCTCCTGGGGTCACGGCACTAAAGGGGGGGGGGGGGGTCGAGTGACGAGGGTCGCTAGGGGGGTAAGGATCTGACCTCATCCTCCACACCGCCCTTTACCACTCTTCAGGGGGCTGCCTTTGACCCCCCCCCCCACCTCACCTCCACCTCCCACTGCCTCTACCCCACCTCCCCCCAGGAACCCAAAACACCCCCCTTGAGGAGGGAAAATGACAGGAACATTGATTTAAGGGACTATTATATTAAATTTGACACGGATGAAAGGGACATTTAAAGCAGGTTTAAAGGGACATTTGTTCTCCTGCTTCCAGCTGTTGGCCGGTAGATCCTCTGCAACTTCAAAGAGAGGAACAAAGAGAAAGAGGGAGGAGAGGGGGGTGGAGGGGGGAGAGGAGGAGAGGAGTAGAGGGGGAAAGAGGGGGGAGAGGAGTAGAGGAGGATGGAGGGGGAGAGGAGGAGAGGAGGAGAGGGGGATGGAGGGATGGAGGGTGGAGAGGAGGAGAGGAGGATGGAGGGATGGAGGGGGGAGAGGAGGAGAGAGGGTGTGGGAAGAACAAAGAGAAAACAAACCCATACCAGATCACTTCCATTTCCTCATGTCCTATGACGAAAACCAAACACCTGTCTTTAAACACCTGTCCTTAAACTCCTGTCTTTAAACTCCTGTCTTTAAACACCTGTCCTTAAACACCTGTCTTTAAACACCTGTCCTTGAACACCTGTACGTCCTCTCATTCCAGTATGAAGCACAGGTGACAGAGGAACGGTGACAATGGCCATAGGAGTTGGCAAGACAATGCAAACAGATCTGGGACCAGGCTAAGACAGGGGGTCATAGAGTCGGAGGCTAGAGACCAGAGGACTGTAGCCAACAGGAGTCCCCACAATAAGGGATGTTTATTTCCCTATTCTTTCACTTCATCGCTCCTTCCCTCTCCCTGATTAGTTTTCAGTATCAGGGGGACGCAAATGGGGGTTTCCTGACAGCCCATCAATCAAAGTCTGAGCTCCAATCTGTGGGACGCTAATGCAGGTGTCTGTAATTGTAGTCTATGCAGCATACTTACACATATACACACTGGTCGTGGCCGTAATCTGGCATGCCTTCTACTTACTTAAACTGCATATTGTGTAGTAATCATACTACGTACCTTTTAGCACATACTGTTTAGTAAAAAGTATGCAGTTTGCCACACCCGAAACGAATTACTTTTGGTACGTTCAAGACAACTGGTAATTCGGAAACAAAACGAGCTCAGACTGGGAAAAAGTTAGAGAAGTCGTAGCTCTAGGACGATGCCCGAGTTTATGATGTCCGATTTTTCCCAGTTGGAAAAGTTTTTTTCAGAGTTCCTTGTTGTCTTGAACGCACCATCAGTTACAGCTTCATATGAACAAGAAAGGATCTTCTGTAGCCCGACCCAGTGACCTTTCATGTTGTTGTTTTGGGCTAACGTTAGCTAAGTAACTAGCATTTGGAACTACATATTTGGAGTAAACATGAGTGTACCGTTGGCCTACGCATGTATCAATTGAAGAGTCACCTGAAGCGTGAAAGGAATGGAAGATGCAGTAGAGGAATGCAGTGCTGAGACATAGGGCTCGTAATGAGGACGACTAGCTACTACTCTGAATATTGTGTAGTGAGCTTTCTGGCGCCCAGAGCTGCTGAGGCTTCACCCAAGTGGGTGCCATACAAGCAAGGGAGAAGTCCAGTGGCTACACGACTCATGCTGGTTCCCAGAGTAGGTAGCCCTCTACAAGATCGTCACCAGACTCCTTCATCAACCATCTCCCTGACCACCTTCCTCTGATCAAGCCATGAACTGTCCCTCTCTATCTTTGGAAGATGCATGCACTCAAAGACTTGGCCTCTATTGGTTGACCTAGCCAACTATAGCTAGGCTACTCATGATGTATTGCTTGTTTGTTTTTATATTTTGATGCGCTTTGAGATTGTTATGAAAAGCGGTGTAGAAATGTAATAAACAAAGATGGTTTATTTAGTTTAGTAGAGCAAACATCTATGAAGATGTATCTTATCTAATTGTTACCATGCAACTGCAACAACATAGCTTAGATGTGAGAGTGCATTTTTGAATGTTGAAATGTTCAAAGTAAAACACACCAACAGTGGCTGTACCGGTATCAAATACATTCTTTTTTTTACAAACAAGAAACATATCAATGAGAAAACAGAAATCCACTTTGGGCTTAAAAAAAAGGACTTCACCAAAAACAATTAACAGCTACATACAGAATACATAAAACTACTTCTTAATCATGGCCTCTAAAATGGCCATAAGGCGTGCCTCCCTGGCAGTCACCTCCTTCTTCCGCCTCCACATCTGGACCCTTCTGGGAGGGAGAGGAGGAGATTGGGTGATGGAGTGGCTGTAGCCTCCCTCCATGCTGACTCTGGTGGGGAAGCTTTCAGCTCCTGAAAAATATGGAAAAGGATAGCTTTCAGCATCAAACGTACTAGCTACATGTAAAAGGTATTATGCCATTCTCTAGAATACTTGCACTTTTCTAACATGTATATCTTCACACTTACATGAATGTTCCACCGAAGCATAGGAAATAGATGGGAAAGTGTTGTTGCTCTCAGAGAAAGGGGAACTTTAGTATCCAAGTACAGCACAGCAATAAATGTCAAGATAACATACAGTAGCGTACTGTGTATTTTTGCTTATGGTTCTCCCACTTATTTTTCACTCATGCAGGCGACAGCTGCCCCTTCAGCTCACACTCCTTCACGTAGATCATGAAAAGACATAAGATGAAGTACAACATTAACCAAAACATGAGCAAAGTAGAGTTGTGTGAAGTTTCTGTAGACAGCTAGACTTCCACATACTTTATCAAATTGGAGTGCCAAGGTGAAACAGCTACTTTCACCATAACAGGTGCAATGAAACTAGCTAGCCTAGACCCATTCAGGCTGTAACCGTTCAGGTGGAAAGTAATATTGCATAGCATGAACATTACAACACAGATAAACCGACTTGACAAATCAGGAGAACTAGAAAAAAAGTGTTGGGACCAGTACCACTGTGGAAAATAGGAATGTAATAGTAGGCTACCGTGTTACTAACATTAGCTATAACTAGTGGCAGTGCATAGTGCAGTGGAAAGAGAGCTAACTATGGCTAACATGACTTACTCAAAACCTTTGTAGCGGCATTTCTCCTGCCACGTTCGTCACTGAGTTAAATGCCTGGTATAGAGAGCAATAGTAATGGCGTCTTTTTGTAGGCACTCACTCTGTCATGGTTCATTGGACAAGGCCTATGGGAAAATGAATGGAGTTTGTGTAGGGTTTTTGGATAAACGCAGAAAATAAGGTCTGTGGTAAACACAGGCTTAGGAGATCTTACACATTTTGTTCTTTAAGATAATCTTAATCAGCTAAGGTCGCTGTTTGTGAATTTTGAAGCATTTATGTAATCAAAATAAGCACATAAAGCACACAAAAGGCTTCATAATTCATAAAGGTAATGTTAACTGACTGATATTACCTCATAGAACAAAACGTTTAAGATCTCCTAAGCCTGTGTTAACCTCAGACCTTATTTTCAGCGTTTATCCCAAAACATTATTCTTTCCCAATCATTTTCCCCATAGGAATGGCTGAATGAACCCGAGGTAACGCATTTCCCGTTTTTAGGATTACAAGCTGGCGAGCTCTATTGTCATCAGATCATGTAACAGTTTTAACACAAGCCCTGGTATTTACAACAAGTAGCTAGCTAACAACGCTAATGTTAAATATGAAGTTGTCGCTCAACAGCAAGCAAGTAGCTAACCCTGTAGCTAACATGACTGTTCAAACAGTGCTAACTTATAAAGCAGATCTGTTTTCAAAGATGTAACGTTACGATGAAATAGTTTTGATAATTTTAAGGAGAACAAAAACTACTTTCATTTGAACACCAGCGCAGAAGCTTCGCTATTCACCATCTTCCAAGTTGTTTTGTTGTTTACTTGAAGAGACCTAGCTATCAAAACTCGCAGCCCCACTCTTCCAATACATTGTGGCTGTGAAATTCCCGAAAAGTGTGCAGCGAATTCTACTAGATGAAAATCCGAAATAAGTATAACATCCTGGCATTTAAACCATATTCGATTTTCGAAAATTCATATACTGTAAAACATGTTTTTGCATACTGAATGTTCATGTGCGATTGCGTTGTTTCACGCTATTCCTTGATTTGGGTAGCACATATTTAATTGATCAGCTAATAATTGACCACCCCCACCCCCCCACCCACCCACCCCCACACACACATACACTGTACCAGTAAATTAACAATGGGTACTACATAATATTTGGTCTCTCTCTCCTCTCTCTCTCTCTCCTCTCAGCTTGATCTACCACATTACAGTTTCTGCTTTACTCTCAGTTCAGTGAGTTCACAGTGCTTTACAGTCTGAGGAGGTATGCACTCTCTCTCTACCTCTCCCTCTCTCCCTTTCCCAATCATTCCCCACTCTGCCTAATACAACAGGGTGTGATTAATTTGTATGGTCGGTAGCAACAAAAGCTCCAATAAGTTGTCTTCACCACTCCCACAGGACTCTCTCTCTTTATCCCGTTCTCTCTCTCTCTCTTCTTGGTTCAATTCCACCTCACTTTACCATGTCTTCAGCCCAGAGACCTTACTATTTGTGCGAGACTGTAATTTATTAGAGCTTACCCAAATCTCAAGGGGGTAAACTTCAGTAGCTATTAGCCCACTTGCATTGTAGCGAGGACGTTTTTCAATTAACCAATGTTCGTAAACTCCTCTAAAAACCAATGTTCCCAATGTTCGTAAAATTATAAAGATATCACAAGGAAGACGTCACTAACGGCATTCAATAGTTTGAATCACTCAATTATCATGTTTTGCAGAGAAGTGATTGCAGTCTGTTCCTCCAGACTTTGCAGAGAACAGCCAATTCAGTAAGTCTGAGTGCCCTCTACTGGCACACTGGAACTACAGCTTTGTTTCACTGTGGGTGTATTCACTAGGAACCAAACGGAGGCAAGCGGGCCAAAACGGGGCGGTAACTACCTGAATTTGACGAATAAGAAACTCAAATTTTCATTGGAAAAACATTTTGCTATGGTTTGCTATGGTGTGTACACTCTTAGAAAAAAGGGTTCCAAAAGGGTTTTTCGGCTGTCCCCACAGGAGAATCCTTTTTGGATTCAGGTAGAACCTTTTTTCCACTGTGGAAAGGGTTCTTCATGGAACCCAAAAGGGTTTTACCTGGAACCAAAAGGGGTTTTACCTGGAAACAATAAGGGTTATTCAAAGGGTTCTCCTATGGGGACAGCCGAATAACCCTGTTAGGTTCTAGATAGCACCTTTCATTCTAAGAGTGTACTAATGAATACAAATCAGATCAAATAAAATAAAATCAAATTTTATTGGCCACATGCGCCGAATACAACAGGTGCAGACATTACAGTGAAATGCTTACTTACAGCCCTTAACCAACAGTGCATTTATTTTAAATAAAAAAGTAAAATAAAACAACAAAAAAGTGTTGAGAAAAAAAGAGCAGAAGTAAAATAAAATAACAGTAGGGAGGCTATATATACAGGGGGGTACCGGTGCAGAGTCAATGTGCGGGGGCACCGGCTAGTTGAGGTAGTTGAAGTAATATGTACATGTGGGTAGAGTTAAAGTGACTATGCATAAATAATTAACAGAGTAACAGCAGCGTAAAAAGATGGGGTGGGTGGTGGGGGTGTCTTTTGGACCTAGACTTGGCACTCCGGTACCACTTGCCATGCGGTAGCAGAGAGAACAGTCTATGACTAGGGTGGCTGGAGTCTTTGACAATTTTGAGGGCCTTCCTCTGACACCGCCTGGTATAGAGGTCCTGGATGGCAGGAAGCTTGGCCCCAGTGATGTACTGGGCCGTACGCACTACCCTCTATAGTGCCTTGCTGTCGGAGGCCAAGCAGTTGCCATACCAGGCGGTGATGCAACCAGTCAGGATGCTCTCGATGGTGCAGCTGTAGAATTTTTGGAGGATCTGAGGACCCATGCCAAATCTTTTCAGTCTCCTGAGGGGGAATAGGCTTTGTCGTGCCCTCTTCACGACTGTCTTGGTGTGTTTGGACCATGATATTTTGTTGGTGATGTGGACACCAAGGAACTTGAAGCTCTCAACCTGTTCCACTACAGCCCCGTCGATGAGAATGTAGTCCACAATCATCTCCTTTGTCTTGGTCACGTTGAGGGAGAGGTTGTTATCCTGGCACCACATGGCCAGGTCTCTGACCTCCTCCCTATAGGCTGTCTCATCGTTGCCGGTGATCAGGCCTACCACTGTTGTGTCGTCGGCAAACTTAATGATGGTGTTGGAGTCGTTCCTGGCCGTGCAGTCATGGGTGAACAGGGAGTACAGGAGGGGACTGAGCACGCACCCCTGTGGGGCCCCCGTGTTGAGGATCAGTGTGGCAGATGTGTTGTTACCTACCCTTAGCACCTGGGGGCGGCCTGTCAGGAAGTCCAGGATCCAGTTGCAGAGGTAGGTGTTTAGTCCCAGGATCCTTAACTTAGTGATGAGCTTTGAGGGCACTATGGTGTTGAATGCTGAGCTGTAGTTAATGAATAGCATTCTCACGTAGGTGTTCCTCTTGTCCAGGTGGGAAAGGGCAGTGTGCAGTGCAATAGAGATTGCATCATCTGTGGATCTGTTGGGGCGGTATGCAAATTGGAGTAGGTCTAGGGTTTCTGGGATAATGGTGTTGATGTGAGCCATGACCAGCCTTTCAAAGCACTTCATGGCTACAGACGTCAGTGCTACGGGTCGGTAGTTATTTAGGCAGGTTATCTTAGTGTCCTTGGGCACAGGGACTATGGTGGTCTGCTTGAAACATGTTGGTATTACAGACTCAGTCAGGGACATGTTGAAAATGTCAGTGAAGACACTTGCCAGTTGGTCAGCGCATGCTCGGAGTACACGTCCTTGTAATCCGTCTGGCCCTGCGGCCTTGTGAATGTTGACCTGCTTAAAAGTCTTACTCACATCGGCTACGGAGAGCGTGATCACATAGTCATCCGGAACAGCTGGTGCTCTCATGCATGCTTCAGTGTTGCTTGCCTCGAAGCGAGCATAGAAGTGGTTTAGCTCGTCTGGAAGTCTTGTGTCACTGGGCAGCTCGCGGCTTTGCTTCCCTTTGTAGTTGCAGTTTATGGATGACAAAGAACTGTTGGCAGTCTGCTCAAGCTTCCTATCTGCTCATAATAAAAATGCTGAGTCATCTCTTCAATTCAGACAACTTTAATCAGAGCTTTACGGAGCAACTAGGCAGGAAGTGAAAAGACAACCATAAGATCCATTGTAATTATTGACAACATTCCTTTATGACAAATGAGTAGTAGAACGTTCAGAGGAGAAAGAGAACGGGATCAGTGAGGGAACATCTACAAGAGTGTAATAAGAAAAACATCACAATATAACAATACTACAATAAGAAGTATGATGGTGATAGATACATCTCAATATAACAATATTACAATAAGAAGTAGAGTGGTTTAGAAGTTCCTTCACTCTCATGGACTTCAGACGAGTACAGAACTACAGTGAAACAGCTATAGTGCAGCTATTATCCTTCTTTGGTATCAGGATTCTCTTTGGAAGTCACTACAAATGTCAAGTCTGGCCAGGGACCTGTGTGGCTCAGTTGATAGAGCATGGCGCTTGTGGGTTTGAATTCCTACTAGGGTAACCCATACAAAACTGGATAAAAGCATCTGCTAAATGGCATATATTATACAGTATATTGTGGAGCTGAGGGAAGCTCACCGCCTGCTCAGGGACTATACAGGATATATATAACCCTTTTGGCTACACCTGGGTCGTATTCATTAGGCACCAAATGGAAGAAAATGGACTGAAAAAGGGAGGGACTACCTGGACAATGAGAAATATTTGTTTTTGTTTCTTTGTTTCTTCGTTGTAAAACATTTTAGAACATCACATGCCCTAATGAATACGACCCTCATACATTTACAGAAATGTTGATTTGATTCAAGTGCCATGTCCAAGTCCTTCAGATAAAGGTAGTACAGTGACGTCAGGTCAAGTTAATATCAAATGCGTTTGTAGACGTAGATGATTTTGTTGCAGGTGGGACAGCTGTGCTCCACGTCTTTACATGATTCTACACAGAACGGGATGACGCAGCATAGCCAGCACCTACAGGGTTAAACAGTGGAATTAATTAATTGTCTCTGTCCAAAATGGTACCCTATTCCATAATGCACAAATTAAAGGTATGCCTATAGGCTTTAGCTGAGAGGGCTAACACAGGCGTGTCATGCACAGAAGACCTGGGTTTGAACCCTACTTTCCATATTCCCTAGTGCACAACTCAAAGGTATTCCTAGGCTTTAGCTCAGAGGGCTAACACTGTTGTGTAGTGCACATGTGACCCGGGTTTCGTACCCCAGTCGGTCATATACACAGCTATACTACAGCATAGCATTAGAGGATGATTTCTCTCACCCGACGATGAAGAGGCCACCACAGATGAGCCAGGTGAGCAGGCCAGGGTTGGTTTCTGTCTTGGTGACCACGGTCTGCTGGCAGTGGGGACACATGGTCAAACCTCCAACCTCCTTCAGGCTAGGAGTCATTATTACATGTGTCACTGAGGAGAGAGAGAGACACAAGGTTAAGAATAATTATTACATGGGTCAATGAGGAGAGAGTCACACAAGGTAACCAAGTTCCCCACCAAGTTCCATTTTTTCCCTTATTTTTTTTCTTAACATTTCCCAATCTTTTATGCTTTCCTTATTCTGTCCATCTTTCTTTGGACACTCAAAACATTTTCTTGCCTCTTCCCATGTCTTTTGTCTATCTCTCACTTTCCTTCCATCATTCTTTACGACTTTGAAGGGGGCACCGATGTGACACGGATTGTAGTGTAATTGAAGAGTGTAATGTAAAAGGAACTATTTAGTGGATCATGAAAACAAATTAATTCAACTTATCCAGAAAGACAGAAATACTGACACCTGGTGGTCTGCTGAGTACAACTGCACTTTATAAACTTTCTACACACACGTGTGCACGCACACACACACACACGCGCACGTGCAGACACACACACACACACAAACACACACACACACACACAGTTGAATTGTACTTCCTTATACTAGCCCAAAGAGAATAAAATAACCTTCCCTTTCTAAAGACTAAATATTTACTCAGGTATTGTTTTGTTCTGCTAAACAGTTCTCCACAGCAGACAATGATGTTTCCTTTGAACCAGTTTACTGTAGAATCTTAGCCTGGTCTCTGACTTGTTTGTGCTCATTGTGACAATTACAGCAATGGAGTTGTAGATTGCAGATCTGGGACCAGGCTAGTCGAGTCTGCCTGAGAGCTGAGGAAGAAAATCTGATCCAGGATCAGAGAGTCCATTCATTCCCACCAGGCTGCTGCACATTTTAGAGTGCCTCCAAATCAAATCACCTCTCTGGCACAGCACAATAACATCAGTGTAAGAGAAGGGTCACAACCCAAATGGGTGAGAGAGGCTGTGTCTCAAATGGCACCCTATTCCCTATATAGTGTACTACTTTTGACCAGGGCCCATAGGCCCACTATATAGGGAATTGGGTTCCATTTGGGATGAAGCCAGAGAGGAAAAGCCTAATCCAAAACATGGATGGAAACATTGACTTGTTATCTTGTGAATGTATGCACAGATTTTACCTTCTGAACTTTTCTCCTTCTAGTCTTTGACTGAGACATTATGTAACTTCATATCCCCTGGTTTCCTGGAGTAGCTCTGACTGAGACATTATGTAACTTCATATCCCCTGGTTTCCCAGAGTAGCTTTAGATACAGTTTATAGATATTCTGTGAGTCACCTTGTTTTCCGGTATTTCACATTCCTTTCTCATTCCGGAAAATGTTTCATTCTTTCCATTCATTCCTGTTCTCACCCACCGCTCCTGTCCAGGACCTGCCCATACATATAGTCACTGCTCAGACTGCCCACACAGTTTGGGTCAATTCCGGGGAAATAATTCTACTCAGGTCACAAGTTGTTGTTCAAACATGTCATGTGCATTTGGGTTAATCTTCGAGTAAGTTCCTTATTTAGCTCATATTAGACCCCAATTAACCTTTGATAATGTGTGTGTGTGCGTGTGCGTGTGTGTGTGCGTGTGTGTGTGAGGTGGAAGTGGAAGTGTCAACTCACCGACTGGCACAGGTCCACTTGGTCCAGAGGTGTACTGTGGTGGAGGTGGGTACACACCTGCTTGGGGACCTTGAATAGGAGAGTAAGATCCCAATCACAATGTGGTCACAATGCAATGAACATGTTGTTACTATACCACCATGCTCTGTGGAGTTAGATTGTATCTGGTGGTGGAACCGTGCTTCTACATTTGCATTGCTTGCTGTTTGGGGTTTTAGGCTGAGTTTCTGTATAGCACTTTGTGACATCTGCTGATGTAAAAAGGGATTTATAAATACATTTGATTGATTGATTGATTGGAAATGGACTTGATTAAAGGGATAGTTCAGCAGTTTTACATAGCGGTTTGCCATTATTTAGGTACTTGTTATCTTACCTCAAAAGCAGTCTTTTGTCACAGGTTGCTTGCTCAGACTCCTTTCAATGTAAGGAAACAAATTGTCTAAATATGTAACATTGCTGAACTATCACTTTAACTGGGTTAACCCACATGATTCAGATAGTTGCGCTGTATCATCAACAAAATTCACACCCAGTGATGTTCATTTCCAGTTCCAATGGGTTCCACCCCATTTCCAGTTCCAATGGGTTCCACCCCATTTCCAGTTCCAATGGGTTCCACCCCATTTCCAGTTCCAATGGGTTCCACCCCATTTCCAGTTCCAATGGGTTCCACCCCATTTCCAGTTCCAATGAGTGGATGGAGGGTGGAGAGGAGGAGAGGAGGATGGAGGGATGGAGGGGGGAGAGGAGGAGAGAGGGTGTGGGAAGAACAAAGAGAAAACAAACCCATACCAGATCACTTCCATTTCCTCATGTCCTATGACGAAAACCAAACACCTGTCTTTAAACACCTGTCCTTAAACTCCTGTCTTTAAACTCCTGTCTTTAAACACCTGTCCTTAAACTCCTGTCTTTAAACACCTGTCCTTAAACTCAAGTCTTTAAACACCTGTCCTTAAACACCTGTCTTTAAACACCTGTCCTTGAACACCTGTACGTCCTCTCATTCCAGTATGAAGCACAGGTGACAGAGGAACGGTGACAATGGCCATAGGAGTTGGCAAGACAATGCAAACAGATCTGGGACCAGGCTAAGACAGGGGGTCATAGAGTCGGAGGCTAGAGACCAGAGGACTGTAGCCAACAGGAGTCCCCACAATAAGGGATGTTTATTTCCCTATTCTTTCACTTCATCGCTCCTTCCCTCTCCCTGATTAGTTTTCAGTATCAGGGGGACGCAAATGGGGGTTTCCTGACAGCCCATCAATCAAAGTCTGAGCTCCAATCTGTGGGACGCTAACGCAGGTGTCTGTAATTGTAGTCTATGCAGCATACTTACACATATACACACTGGTCGTGGCCGTAATCTGGCATGCCTTCTACTTACTTAAACTGCATATTGTGTAGTAATCATACTACGTACCTTTTAGCACATACTGTTTAGTAAAAAGTATGCAGTTTGCCACACCCGAAACGAATTACTTTTGGTACGTTCAAGACAACTGGTAATTCGGAAACAAAACGAGCTCAGACTGGGAAAAAGTTAGAGAAGTCGTAGCTCTAGGACGATGCCCGAGTTTATGATGTCCGATTTTTCCCAGTTGGAAAAGTTTTTTTCAGAGTTCCTTGTTGTCTTGAACGCACCATCAGTTACAGCTTCATATGAACAAGAAAGGATCTTCTGTAGCCCGACCCAGTGACCTTTCGTGTTGTTGTTTTGGGCTAACGTTAGCTAAGTAACTAGCATTTGGAACTACATATTTGGAGTAAACATGAGTGTACCGTTGGCCTACGCATGTATCAATTGAAGAGTCACCTGAAGCGTGAAAGGAATGGAAGATGCAGTAGAGGAATGCAGTGCTGAGACATAGGGCTCGTAATGAGGACGACTAGCTACTACTCTGAATATTGTGTAGTGAGCTTTCTGGCGCCCAGAGCTGCTGAGGCTTCACCCAAGTGGGTGCCATACAAGCAAGGGAGAAGTCCAGTGGCTACACGACTCATGCTGGTTCCCAGAGTAGGTAGCCCTCTACAAGATCGTCACCAGACTCCTTCATCAACCATCTCCCTGACCACCTTCCTCTGATCAAGCCATGAACTGTCCCTCTCTATCTTTGGAAGATGCATGCACTCAAAGACTTGGCCTCTATTGGTTGACCTAGCCAACTATAGCTAGGCTACTCATGATGTATTGCTTGTTTGTTTTTATATTTTGATGCGCTTTGAGATTGTTATGAAAAGCGGTGTAGAAATGTAATAAACAAAGATGGTTTATTTAGTTTAGTAGAGCAAACATCTATGAAGATGTATCTTATCTAATTGTTACCATGCAACTGCAACAACATAGCTTAGATGTGAGAGTGCATTTTTGAATGTTGAAATGTTCAAAGTAAAACACACCAACAGTGGCTGTACCGGTATCAAATACATTCTTTTTTTTACAAACAAGAAACATATCAATGAGAAAACAGAAATCCACTTTGGGCTTAAAAAAAAGGACTTCACCAAAAACAATTAACAGCTACATACAGAATACATAAAACTACTTCTTAATCATGGCCTCTAAAATGGCCATAAGGCGTGCCTCCCTGGCAGTCACCTCCTTCTTCCGCCTCCACATCTGGACCCTTCTGGGAGGGAGAGGAGGAGATTGGGTGATGGAGTGGCTGTAGCCTCCCTCCATGCTGACTCTGGTGGGGAAGCTTTCAGCTCCTGAAAAATATGGAAAAGGATAGCTTTCAGCATCAAACGTACTAGCTACATGTAAAAGGTATTATGCCATTCTCTAGAATACTTGCACTTTTCTAACATGTATATCTTCACACTTACATGAATGTTCCACCGAAGCATAGGAAATAGATGGGAAAGTGTTGTTGCTCTCAGAGAAAGGGGAACTTTAGTATCCAAGTACAGCACAGCAATAAATGGCAAGATAACATACAGTAGCGTACTGTGTATTTTTGCTTATGGTTCTCCCACTTATTTTTCACTCATGCAGGCGACAGCTGCCCCTTCAGCTCACACTCCTTCACGTAGATCATGAAAAGACATAAGATGAAGTACAACATTAACCAAAACATGAGCAAAGTAGAGTTGTGTGAAGTTTCTGTAGACAGCTAGACTTCCACATACTTTATCAAATTGGAGTGCCAAGGTGAAACAGCTACTTTCACCATAACAGGTGCAATGAAACTAGCTAGCCTAGACCCATTCAGGCTGTAACCGTTCAGGTGGAAAGTAATATTGCATAGCATGAACATTACAACACAGATAAACCGACTTGACAAATCAGGAGAACTAGAAAAAAAGTGTTGGGACCAGTACCACTGTGGAAAATAGGAATGTAATAGTAGGCTACCGTGTTACTAACATTAGCTATAACTAGTGGCAGTGCATAGTGCAGTGGAAAGAGAGCTAACTATGGCTAACATGACTTACTCAAAACCTTTGTAGCGGCATTTCTCCTGCCACGTTCGTCACTGAGTTAAATGCCTGGTATAGAGAGCAATAGTAATGGCGTCTTTTTGTAGGCACTCACTCTGTCATGGTTCATTGGACAAGGCCTATGGGAAAATGAATGGAGTTTGTGTAGGGTTTTTGGATAAACGCAGAAAATAAGGTCTGTGGTAAACACAGGCTTAGGAGATCTTACACGTTTTGTTCTTTAAGATAATCTTAATCAGCTAAGGTCGCTGTTTGTGAATTTTGAAGCATTTATGTAATCAAAATAAGCACATAAAGCACACAAAAGGCTTCATAATTCATAAAGGTAATGTTAACTGACTGATATTACCTCATAGAACAAAACGTTTAAGATCTCCTAAGCCTGTGTTAACCTCAGACCTTATTTTCAGCGTTTATCCCAAAACATTATTCTTTCCCAATCATTTTCCCCATAGGAATGGCTGAATGAACCCGAGGTAACGCATTTCCGGTTTTTAGGATTACAAGCTGGCGAGCTCTATTGTCATCAGATCATGTAACAGTTTTAACACAAGCCCTGGTATTTACAACAAGTAGCTAGCTAACAACGCTAATGTTAAATATGAAGTTGTCGCTCAACAGCAAGCAAGTAGCTAACCCTGTAGCTAACATGACTGTTCAAACAGTGCTAACTTATAAAGCAGATCTGTTTTCAAAGATGTAACGTTACGATGAAATAGTTTTGATAATTTTAAGGAGAACAAAAACTACTTTCATTTGAACACCAGCGCAGAAGCTTCGCTATTCACCATCTTCCAAGTTGTTTTGTTGTTTACTTGAAGAGACCTAGCTATCAAAACTCGCAGCCCCACTCTTCCAATACATTGTGGCTGTGAAATTCCCGAAAAGTGTGCAGCGAATTCTACTAGATGAAAATCCGAAATAAGTATAACATCCTGGCATTTAAACCATATTCGATTTTCGAAAATTCATATACTGTAAAACATGTTTTTGCATACTGAATGTTCATGTGCGATTGCGTTGTTTCACACTATTCCTTGATTTGGGTAGCACATATTTAATTGATCAGCTAATAATTGACCACCCCCACCCCCACCCCCACCCCCCCACCCCCCTACCCACCCACCCCCACACACACATACACTGTACCAGTAAATTAACAATGGGTACTACATAATATTTGGTCTCTCTCTCCTCTCTCTCTCTCCTCTCAGCTTGATCTACCACATTACAGTTTCTGCTTTACTCTCAGTTCAGTGAGTTCACAGTGCTTTACAGTCTGAGGAGGTATGCACTCTCTCTCTACCTCTCCCTCTCTCCCTTTCCCAATCATTCCCCACTCTGCCTAATACAACAGGTTGTGATTAATTTGTATGGTCGGTAGCAACAAAAGCTCCAATAAGTTGTCTTCACCACTCCCACAGGACTCTCTCTCTTTATCCTTTCTCCCGTTCTCTCTCTCTCTCTTCTTGGTTCAATTCCACCTCACTTTACCATGTCTTCAGCCCAGAGACCTTACTATTTGTGCGAGACTGTAATTTATTAGAGCTTACCCAAATCTCAAGGGGGTAAACTTCAGTAGCTATTAGCCCACTTGCATTGTAGCGAGGACGTTTTTCAATTAACCAATGTTCGTAAACTCCTCTAAAAACCAATGTTCCCAATGTTCGTAAAATTATAAAGATATCACAAGGAAGACGTCACTAACGGCATTCAATAGTTTGAATCACTCAATTATCATGTTTTGCAGAGAAGTGATTGCAGTCTGTTCCTCAAGACTTTGCAGAGAACAGCCAATTCAGTAAGTCTGAGTGCCCTCTACTGGCACACTGGAACTACAGCTTTGTTTCACTGTGGGTGTATTCACTAGGAACCAAACGGAGGCAAGCGGGCCAAAACGGGCCGGTAACTACCTGAATTTGACGAATAAGAAACTCAAATTTTCATTGGAAAAACATTTTTCTACGGTTTGCTATGGTGTGTACACTCTTAGAAAAAAGGGTTCCAAAAGGGTTTTTCGGCTGTCCCCATAGGAGAATCCTTTTTGGATTCAGGTAGAACCTTTTTTCCACTGTGGAAAGGGTTCTTCATGGAACCCAAAAGGGTTTTACCTGGAACCAAAAGGGGTTTTACCTGGAAACAATAAGGGTTATTCAAAGGGTTCTCCTATGGGGACAGCCGAATAACCCTGTTAGGTTCTAGATAGCACCTTTCATTCTAAGAGTGTACTAATGAATACAAATCAGATCAAATCAAATCAAATCAAATTTTATTGGCCACATGTGCCGAATACAACAGGTGCAGACATTACAGTGAAATGCTTACTTACAGCCCTTAACCAACAGTGCATTCATTTTAAATAAAAAAGTAAAATAAAACAACAAAAAAGTGTTGAGAAAAAAAGAGCAGAAGTAAAATAAAATAACAGTAGGGAGGCTATATATACAGGGGGGTACCGGTGCAAAGTCAATGTGCGGGGGCACCGGCTAGTTGAGGTAGTTGAAGTAATATGTACATGTGGGTAGAGTTAAAGTGACTATGCATAAATAATTAACAGAGTAACAGCAGCGTAAAAAGATGGGGTGGGTGGTGGGGGTGTCTTTTGGACCTAGACTTGGCACTCCGGTACCACTTGCCGTGCGGTAGCAGAGAGAACAGTCTATGACTAGGGTGGCTGGAGTCTTTGACAATTTTGAGGGCCTTCCTCTGACACCGCCTGGTATAGAGGTCCTGGATGGCAGGAAGCTTGGCCCCAGTGATGTACTGGGCCGTACGCACTACCCTCTATAGTGCCTTGCTGTCGGAGGCCAAGCAGTTGCCATACCAGGCGGCAGAGGTGGGACAAAGTCATTGTTATGCAAGTCACAAGTAAGTCTCAAGTCTTTGCCCTCGAGTCCCGAGTCAAGTCGAGTCAAAGATGAGGCAAGTCCCAAGTCGAGTCAAAAGTCAAAGCCATCAAGTCTCAAGTCGAGTCCAAAGTCCTACCATTTTAGTTTCGAGTCATTTCAAGTCCTCTTACCACAGAAATAAAATGTATACAAATCATGTATGTCTGTAAGATTTGTATTTATTTAAACCTTTTTATACAATAACATTAATCAAATACAGCAAAAAACATAACATTTAATTTTCACAAAAAAAATGCTTGTATTTGAACAGCATATTGCACTAGAACAATGCAGAGAGAGAGAGAGAGAGAGAGAGAGAGAGAGAGAGAGAGAGAGAGAGAGAGAGAGAGAGAGAGAGAGAGAGAGAGAGAGAGAGAGAGAGAGAGAGAAAATGGTTTACGGGGAAGGACAAACACCAAAGCTCTGGAAGTAAAAACAGTGTGGGAACCTGCACTGCAAATGAACAGATCTTACTCCATGTGAAACTCCTACCACAGGAGAGAGAGAGCTGTGTGGACAGGTGATGAGCAGAGAGTGAGTGTGTGTGCGCGCATGCGTGCTGTGGACAGGTGGAGGGAGGCCCCTATACTGCATTGCATTTGCAAAAGATCAAATTGGCCAAAAGTCTGTCAGTCATTTGTGCACGATGGGGACGCAGAATGATGCCACCATGGCTGAAAACTCGCTCCACTGGAGCACTAGAAGCAGGCACTGCCAAGACTCGGATGGCTACTTGAAAGAGTGAAGGAAGAGTCTTACTGTTCAGTGCCCAGAACAAAAGGGCATTCTGTCCTTCTGCCATGTCAATGTAGTGACTTAGCTGTACTGCTGGTGGGGTCCCAACATCCCTTTTCTGCCTCTTATGGTATGCAGCAAACAGCCCTTCTCCTTCCATGTCCTCTAGTTCTTCTTCAGCAGGCACCGGCACAGGCTGCTCTGTCTCTGCAGCATCTTGCAGGATCAATTCTAAAAATAAAAATAAAAACGTGTCACAACAGCAGAAACAAAAGAGCCCTTATTTCTGATGTTGATGATACTGTTCAAGACTGAAATTTTTTATTATTGTTAAAGTCAGATTAATATCACATTAGATCCTATATCAGATTAAGATCAAATTATTGTACGTTGCATTTAAGTTGCATTGCAAGTCAATAATATTTACCTTTAACTCGTTGTGCCACCTCTGCCTTGATGTCACGGTTGACCAGCACATGGGGCTCAATCCACAGCAGACAAAAGGCTGGATCCAAGGCAGCTGCTTTCAGGTAGACTGTGTCTGAAAAGGGGGCAGTGATCCCTTCTTGAGACTGGGCCATTTTTACATTAATGAAGATCCCAAGAAATCTTTTTTTCAGGGATGCCTGCAGACCTCTGACCAGGCCACTCAGGAAACGAACTTGAGGCTTCAGCTTCTCAAGATGGTGATTGAGGGACAAGATGGATGGAACAACTGCACTGATTGTAATGACTTTCTCCCCCTGTGTCAAATCAGTTGCTTCTCCGAACGGTTTTAAGATGTCCACCAACTCCTTCAGCAGATTCCACTCTCGTGGTGTGAATGACAGTTCTTTATGCCCGGCCTTCTCAAGAACTGCGCAGAGCTTTTGCTGATCACAATGAAGGACTGCTTTTACCTGCCGCAGTGTGGAATTCCACCTCGTGCTCACTGCAGCAGGGATGCCTCTGTGCTCCCCAAATTCACCATCGAAGATGTCTTTAAACGTTGTGCTTGTGTGGAGCAGGGAGCTAAGTTTTGATAACTTGGAGAGAGAAGGACATGCCGCTTTTGTTTCTTTCAAACCGTCTCCCACAACCAGCTGCAATGTGTGTGCAAAACACTGCAGGCGCTGTTTCTTTGCCATAGCAGCATCGACGGTTTGCTGGTCTTCTTGGGTTAAGTCATGCCATAGCTCAGGATCATCAAGATTATCTCCAGCATCTTCATCTTCCTCCTGTTCGCTGGGGAAGCAGACTGTAAATGCCTTGCGCATGTTAGCAGCATTGTCACTAATTATATAGTCCAATTTAGCTTTGATGTTGTATTCATCACATATTGCCTCAAATTGGTCACAGATTCGCTCTGCTGTGTGAGAGCCTTTGAAGCGGTTGCAGGCCAAGAGATTAGTCTTTAGCTGTACCCTCTCTGCATCTCGCTCCATCCAGTGCACAGTGACACCAAGGAATCCCCTCATCTTTCGATCAGACCAAATGTCCACAGTGACTGAAACATGGTCAGTGTTGCTCAATTGAGTTTTTAACTTTGACCGTCTCTCCTCAGCAAGGCTCTCTGTTTTTGTGGTCAGCGTTCGGCGACATACTGGGGTATACTTGCTGTCCAGCACAGCCAGAAAGTGACGAAAGCTCTTATTTTCCACAATAGACAGAGGGAAATTGCAATCAATAATCAAGTCAGACAGTATCGCATTGGAGATGGCCTTCTGCTGTGGGTGGGTCAGGCTGTAACGCACTACACGAGTGTCAAGGAATTGTGAGATTGAAGGCTGTTGTGGTTCATCTACGATGATTTTGTTCATCTGGTATTCTTCATACCTGTAACAGAGAAGAATATGAAACAGATGTCAGAAAATCCTTTACAGCCACACATGTTGTATTTGAAACTACTCTTTACTCATATCAATGTTGTTGTGTTAATATTCATTGCCTATTGTACACTACGGTTTACGATAATACATTTCAGTGTCAGTGTATGCAATATTAAGAATATTTTCACTGCTTCAAAATTCATAAGAAAGCCCTTTCCCTCAAGAAACTGAAGTCATATGCTTTATAGCAGTGGTTTTCAAAGTGGGGACGGGGACCCTTGGGTGCCGCGAGGGGGTTCTAGGGGGGCCATGGCAAGTTGGCATGAAAAGTATAGAAAAACAAAATAATTGAATAAATTAAATAACTAAAGTAAACCAAATTAAACCAAAAATAAGCTAAACAATATTCCCATTAGTTAAGAACTGCACTATAATAATCTATTGCATCTCTGAACATTACTACTATAATCGTTATTATTTTATTATATACTGTATATATCCCAGTGGTGCGCTGCCTCACAGACCTACTGTAGACTACGGTAGCACTCTGTCCATGCGCTGTCTGCTGTTTGGGCATGATATGAAAAGGGAAGGCTAATGGTGGATCTACTGTGACTGTGTTATCATTTTCCTCTTTACAATGTATACGTCTTACTATGTTTCCTGTTGTACTTGGATGGGTTTAGGGATGCACCAACTACATCCGAGTTGTGAAAGGGGGTGCATTCATTGTTTAATTGTGATATTTTGTCTTCAGCGACAGTTCAGCTTAGTTGTGATTAACCAAAATTACATAAACGACCTCAATGAGGCAGCACACCAGCAACTCTGAAACTGAATTCTAAAACGCTTAACGTGAAAAACGCTTAACGTTGCTTAATGCTTAATATACTAAGACAGTAATATTATAAGACCAAACTCTGCAAATATCATATTAATAAAGCATACTATGTACAAAACATCAGATGAGCCCAGAATACATAGTAGCCTACATAAGACATGTTAAGCCTTTTCTTATAATGGTTTTCTATGGGAGGAAAACACTTAACGTGTTGTTAAACGTGTTTGCGTTCATATTCTGGCCTCATCTGATGTTTTGTACATTTAGTATACTTTATTAATATGATATTTATAGTTTGGTCTTTTAATATTACTGTCTCAGTATATTAAGACACGTTAAGCCTTTTCTTATAATAGTTTTCTATGGGAGGAAAACGCAACGTGTTATTAAACGTGTTTGCGTTCAAATTCTGGGCTCATCTGATGTTTTGTACATAGTATACTTTATTAATATGATATTTACAGAGTTTGGTCTTTTAATAACACTGTCTTAGTACATTAAAGAACGTTAAGCGTTTTTCACGAAAGCGTTTTAGAATGTCCATATAATAGCAGTTCAAAAATCCATATTTTTGTAAGCATGAACCAGCAAGGGAGACGTGCGTTTGTCTCGTTGATACAGTAAATATGCAGCAGCTAGCTAGTAAGTTACGGTACATCCGATAAGGTGCGTAGCATTCGTTCAAAACTTACCTTTCTTTGTGCAACTTCAGGTGTCGAACAAAGTTGGACGTTGTGGCAGCTCCGTCTGTAATCTTCGATCCGCATGTTTTGCAGATTGCAACTCGTTTTTTGTCGACTACCTCGTAATTTTTATAGCCAAACCAAACTATCTTCGGTATCATTTTGACAACTGGCGCGTTGTTGCTTGATGTGCTTCATTGGTTGTCTTGCAATGTGCCTGCTTAGATGCTGTCGAATCAAAACAACGTGGGACTACAGTGATTGGATAACGTGCAGGCAGCGCGCGCTCTCTGTATGCATACAGGTGGATGGTGCACATTTTTTTCACAGATGCAGATAAACGGAGAGCGGCGCGGCCGTGTGAATTTTTTTTTCCCCAGTTTTCATGGGAAGTAGCAAGTCTTCTCGAGTCATAAGGCGCAAGTCCAAGTGAAGTCACGAGTCATTGATGTTAAAGTCCAAGTCGAGTTGCAAGTCTTTGTACATTTTGTCGAGTCGAGTCTGAAGTCATCAAATTCATGACTCGAGTCTGACTCGAGTCCAAGTCACATGACTCGAGTCCACACCTCTGCCAGGCGGTGATGCAACCAGTCAGGATGCTCTCGATGGTGCAGCTGTAGAATTTTTGGAGGATCTGAGGACCCATGCCAAATCTTTTCAGTCTCCTGAGGTGGAATAGGCTTTGTCGTGCCCTCTTCACGACTGTCTTGGTGTGTTTGGACCATGATAGTTTGTTGGTGATGTGGACACCAAGGAACTTGAAGCTCTCAACCTGTTCCACTACAGCCCCGTCGATGAGAATGTAGTCCACAATCATCTCCTTTGTCTTGGTCACGTTGAGGGAGAGGTTGTTATCCTGGCACCACATGGCCAGGTCTCTGACCTCCTTCCTATAGGCTGTCTCATCGTTGCCGGTGATCAGGCCTACCACTGTTGTGTCGTCGGCAAACTTAATGATGGTGTTGGAGTCGTTCCTGGCCGTGCAGTCATGGGTGAACAGGGAGTACAGGAGGGGACTGAGCACGCACCCCTGTGGGGCCCCCGTGTTGAGGATCAGTGTGGCAGATGTGTCGTTACCTACCCTTAGCACCTGGGGGCGGCCCGTCAGGAAGTCCAGGATCCAGTTGCAGAGGGAGGTGTTTAGTCCCAGGATCCTTAACTTAGTGATGAGCTTTGAGGGCACTATGGTGTTGAATGCTGAGCTGTAGTTAATGAATAGCATTCTCACGTAGGTGTTCCTCTTGTCCAGGTGGGAAAGGGCAGTGTGCAGTGTAATAGAGATTGCATCATCTGTGGATCTGTTGGGGCGGTATGCAAATTGGAGTAGGTCTAGGGTTTCTGGGATAATGGTGTTGATGTGAGCCATGACCAGCCTTTCAAAGCACTTCATGGCTACAGACGTCAGTGCTACGGGTCTGTAGTTATTTAGGCAGGTTATCTTAGTGTCCTTGGGCACAGGGACTATGGTGGTCTGCTTGAAACATGTTGGTATTACAGACTCAGTCAGGGACATGTTGAAAATGTCAGTGAAGACACTTGCCAGTTGGTCAGCGCATGCTCGGAGTACACGTCCTGGTAATCCGTCTGGCCCTGCGGCCTTGTGAATGTTGACCTGCTTAAAAGTCTTACTCACATCGGCTACGGAGAGCATGATCACATAGTCATCCGGAACAGCTGGTGCTCTCATGCATGCTTCAGTGTTGCTTGCCTCGAAGCGAGCATAGAAGTGGTTTAGCTCGTCTGGAAGTCTTGTGTCACTGGGCAGCTCGCGGCTTTGCTTCCCTTTGTAGTCTGTAATAGTTTTGAAGCCCTGCCACATCCGCCGAGCATCAGAGCCGGTGTAGTACGATTAAATCTGAGTCCTGTATTGACTCTTTGCCTGTTTGATGGTTCGTCGGAGGGCATAGCGGGATTTCTTATAAGCGTCCGGGTTAGAGTCCCGCTCCTTGAAAGCCGCATCTCTACCCTTTAGCTCAGTGCGGATGTTTCCTGTAATCCATGGCTTCTGGTTGGGGTATGTACGTACGGTCACTGTGGGGACAACATCATCGATGCACTTATTGATGAAGCCAGTTACTGATGTGGTGTACTCCTCAATGCTATCTGAAGAATCCTGGAACATGTTCCAGTCTGTGCTAGCAAAACAGTCCTGTAGCTTAGCATCTGTGTCATCTGACCACTTTTTTATTAACCGAGTCACTGGTGCTTCCTGCTTTAGTTTTTGCTTATAAGCAAGAATCAGGAGGATAGGGAGAGCTTTGTATGCGTCTCTGTGTGTGGAGTAAAGGTGGTCTAGTGTTTTTTTTTCTCTGGTTGCACATTTAACATGCTGGTAGAAATTAGGTAGAACGGATTTAAGTTTCCCTGCATTAAAGTCCCTGGCCACTAGGAGTGCTGCCTCTGAATGAGCGTTTTCCTGTTGACTTATGGCCTTATACAACTCATTCAGTGCAATCTTAATGCCAGCATTGGTTTGTGGTGGTAAATAGACAGCTATGAAAAATATAGATGAAAACTCTCTTGGTAAATAGTGTGGTCTACAGCTTATCATAAGATACTCTACCTCAGGCGAGCAAAACCTCGAGACTTCCTTAGTATTTGATTTTGTGCACCAGCTGATGTTTACAAATATACACAGACCGCCACCCCTTGTCTTACCGGAGTCAGCCGTTCTATCCTGTCGATGTAGCATATAGCCCGCTAGCTGTATGTTGTCCATGTCGTCGTTCAGCCACGACTCCGTGAAACATAAGATATTACAGTTTTTAATGTCCCGCTGGTAGGATAACCGTAATCTTAGGTCATCCAATTTATTCTCAAATGATTGAAAATTCGCTAATAGGATTGATGGGAGAGGCAGTTTACTCGCTCGCCGTCAGATCCTTACAATGCACCCCGACCTACGTCCACGATATCGTCTCTTCCTCATGCGAATGACGGGGATTTGGGCCTTGTCGGGTGTCTGTAGGATATCCTTTGCGGCCGCCTCGTTGAAGAAAAAATATTTGTCCAATGCGAGGTGAGTAATCGCTGTCCTGATATCCAGAAGCTCTTTTTGGTTATAAGAGACAATGGCAGAAACATTATGTACAAAATAAATTACAAATAACGCGGAAAAACACACATAATATTACAATTGGTTAGAGGGCTGTAAAACGGCAGCCATCTTCTCCAGCGCCATTCTGGTTTCAACCATTATTCTCACTGAATCCAGTGCTTGACTTGGACTGGAATAGGTGCCGGTACTCCACGATACTGTTCAGGTAATAAGAGGTGCAGGAGCTCAAGCAGTAGAACATTTGAGGTGCCGGTACTCAGGTCGTGCCCATGTCAAGCACTGACAGATTCAATAGGTTCAACAACAGATTATCATACTGTACATGTCCGGGCATATTGAACAAAGCACAAACAAAGGACTTGAGTGTTTTGAACAGCACACTGTTGTTTCTAGAAACAAACATCTAACAAACTGTATTAATCTCTCTCTGAATCCCTGTGTGACCCTTTCTAATTGTTGAAGAACAATTGTCTCTCATGAGAGTGTGCACTAAACTGGAGCATTCAGTTATCAGGAGCAATTATCAAGTCTGTCATTGAATTGCAACTTGAAAACTCACTTAAACTCGTGAAGAACACTTATTCTATCAGACGTCAACTGTGTCTCAGTTTAATGCTTCTCCATTTCCTCTATCTAGCCCAACAGGGACCGTTTCTGAATTGTGCTACTGATCTGGACTGATTAAATGTTAGTTATAGGAAGTTGATGGACTGTTGCAGGAAATGTATACAATAAATTGTTACAGGAATTGGTGCATTCCAATAATCTCACCTTCGTCCTGAAGTGTGCATGGGCTAGAGAGAGTTTCCATGTACTAGTCATTTCCTTTCAAATCCATGAAGAGAAGTGAACAGGTACACACTTTGGAGGAAAGGAGAGATAATTGGGACGCAATCCTGGTGAGATAAAGTTATAACACAGTAGCTGTGAAACCAGTGAGGCTTGAAGTAGTTGCAGTTTATGGATGACAAAGAACTGTTGGCAGTCTGCTCAAGCTTCCTATCTGCTCATAATAAAAATGCTGAGTCATCTCTTCAATTCAGACAACTTTAATCAGAGCTTTACGGAGCAACTAGGCAGGAAGTGAAAAGACAACCATAAGATCCATTGTAATTATTGACAACATTCCTTTATGACAAATGAGTAGTAGAACGTTCAGAGGAGAAAGAGAACGGGATCAGTGAGGGAACATCTACAAGAGTGTAATAAGAAAAACATCACAATATAAAAATACTACAATAAGAAGTATGATGGTGATAGATACATCTCAATATAACAATATTACAATAAGAAGTATGATGGTGATAGATACATCTCAATATAACAATATTACAATAAGAAGTAGAGTGGTTTAGAAGTTCCTTCACTTTCATGGACTTCAGACGAGTACAGAACTACAGTGAAACAGCTATAGTGCAGCTATTATCCTTCTTTGGTATCAGGATTCTCTTTGGAAGTCACTACAAATGTCAAGTCTGGCCAGGGACCTGTGTGGCTCAGTTGATAGAGCATGGCGCTTGTGGGTTTGAATTCCTACTAGGGTAACCCATGCAAAACTGGATAACAGCATCTGCTAAATGGCATATATTATACAGTATCTTGTGGAGCTGAGGGAAGCTCACCACCTGCTCAGGGACTATACAGGATAGATATAACCCTTTTGGCTACACCTGGGTCGTATTCATTAGGCACCAAATGGAAGAAAATGGACTGAAAAAGGGAGGGACTACCTGGACAATGAGAAATATTTGTTTTTGTTTCTTTGTTTCTTCGTTGTAAAACATTTTAAAACATCACATACCCTAATGAATACGACCCTCATACATTTACAGAAATGTTGATTTGATTCAAGTGCCATGTCCAAGTCCTTCAGATAAAGGTAGTACAGTGACGTCAGGTCAAGTTAATATCAAATGCGTTTGTAGACGTAGATGATTTTGTTGCAGGTGGGACAGCTGTGCTCCACGTCTTTACATGATTCTACACAGAACGGGATGACGCAGCATAGCCAGCACCTACAGGGTTAAACAGTGGAATTAATTAATTGTCTCCGTCCAAAATGGTACCCTATTCCATAATGCACAAATTAAAGGTATGCCTATAGGCTTTAGCTGAGAGGGCTAACACTGGCGTGTCATGCACAGAAGACCTGGGTTTGAACCCTACTTTCCATATTCCCTAGTGCACAACTCAAAGGTATTCCTAGGCTTTAGCTCAGAGGGCTAACACTGTTGTGTAGTGCACATGTGACCCGGGTTTCGTACCCCAGTCGGTCATATACACAGCTATACTACAGCATAGCATTAGAGGATGATTTCTCTCACCCGACGATGAAGAGGCCACCACAGATGAGCCAGGTGAGCAGGCCAGGGTTGGTTTCTGTCTTGGTGACCACGGTCTGCTGGCAGTGGGGACACATGGTCAAACCTCCAACCTCCTTCAGGCTAGGAGTCATTATTACATGGGTCACTGAGGAGAGAGAGAGACACAAGGTTAAGAATAATTATTACATGGGTCAATGAGGAGAGAGTCACACAAGGTAACCAAGTTCCCCACCAAGTTCAATTTTTTCCCTTATTTTTTTTCTTAACATTTCCCAATCTTTTATGCTTTCCTTATTCTGTCCATCTTTCTTTGGACACTCAAAACATTTTCTTGCCTCTTCCCATGTCTTTTGTCTATCTCTCACTTTCCTTCCATCATTCTTTACAACTTTGAAGGGGGCACCGATGTGACACGGATTGTAGTGTAATTGAAGAGTGTAATGTAAAAGGAACTATTTAGTGGATCATGAAAACAACTTAATTCAACTTATCCAGAAAGACAGAAATACTGACACCTGGTGGTCTGCTGAGTACAACTGCACTTTATAAACTTTCTACACACACGTGTGCACGCACACACACACACACGCGCACGTGCAGACACACACACACACAAACACACACACACACACACACACAGTTGAATTGTACTTCCTTATACTAGCCCAAAGAGAATAAAATAACCTTCCCTTTCTAAAGACTAAATATTTACTCAGGTATTGTTTTGTTCTGCTAAACAGTTCTCCACAGCAGACAATGATGTTTCCTTTGAACCAGTTTACTGTAGAATCTTAGCCTGGTCTCTGACTTGTTTGTGCTCATTGTGACAATTACAGCAATGGAGTTGTAGATTGCAGATCTGGGACCAGGCTAGTCGAGTCTGCCTGAGAGCTGAGGAAGAAAATCTGATCCAGGATCAGAGAGTCCATTCATTCCCACCAGGCTGCTGCACATTTTAGAGTGCCTCCAAATCAAATCACCTCTCTGGCACAGCACAATAACATCAGTGTAAGAGAAGGGTCACAACCCAAATGGGTGAGAGAGGCTGTGTCTCAAATGGCACCCTATTCCCTATATAGTGTACTACTTTTGACCAGGGCCCATAGGCCCACTATATAGGGAATTGGGTTCCATTTGGGATGAAGCCAGAGAGGAAAAGCCTAATCCAAAACATGGATGGAAACATTGACTTGTTATCTTGTGAATGTATGCACAGATTTTACCTTCTGAACTTTTCTCCTTCTAGTCTTTGACTAAGACATTATGTAACTTCATATCCCCTGGTTTCCTGGAGTAGCTCTGACTGAGACATTATGTAACTTCATATCCCCTGGTTTCCCGGAGTAGCTCTGACTGAGACATTATGTAACTTCATATCCCCTGGTTTCCTGGAGTAGCTCTGACTGAGACATTATGTAACTTCATATCCCCTGGTTTCCCGGAGTAGCTCTGACTGAGACATTATGTAACTTCATATCCCCTGGTTTCCTGGAGCAGCTCTGACTGAGACATTATGTAACTTCATATCCCCTGGTTTCCCAGAGTAGCTTTAGATACAGTTTATAGATATTCTGTGAGTCACCTTGTTTTCCGGTATTTCACATTCCTTTCTCATTCCGGAAAATGTTTTATTCTTTCCATTCATTCCTGTTCTCGCCCACCGCTCCTGTCCAGGACCTGCCCATACATATAGTCACTGCTCAGACTGCCCACACAGTTTGGGTCAATTCCGGGGAAATAATTATACTCAGGTCACAAGTTGTTGTTCAAACATGTCATGTGCATTTGGGTTAATCTTCGAGTAAGTTCCTTATTTAGCTCATATTAACCCCAATTAACCTTTGATAATGTGTGTGTGTGCGTGTGCGTGTGCGTGTGCGTGTGTGTGTGCGTGTGTGTGTGAGGTGGAAGTGGAAGTGTCAACTCACCGACTGGCACAGGATCACTTGGTCCAGAGGTGTACTGTGGTGGAGGTGGGTACACACCTGCTTGGGGACCTTGAATAGGAGAGTAAGATCCCAATCACAATGTGGTCACAATGCAATGAACATGTTGTTACTATACCACCATGCTCTGTGGAGTTAGATTGTATCTGGTGGTGGAACCGTGCTTCTACATTTGCATTGCTTGCTGTTTGGGGTTTTAGGCTGAGTTTCTGAAATAGCACTTTGTGACATCTGCTGATGTAAAAAGGGATTTATAAATACATTTGATTGATTGATTGATTGGAAATGGACTTGATTAAAGGGATAGTTCAGCAGTTTTACATAGCGGTTTGCCATTATTTAGGTACTTGTTATCTTACCTCAAAAGCAGTCTTTTGTCACAGGTTGCTTGCTCAGACTCCTTTGAATGTAAGGAAACAAATTGTCTAAATATGTAACATTGCTGAACTATCACTTTAACTGGGTTAACCCACATGATTCAGATAGTTGCGCTGTATCATCAACAAAATTCACACCCAGTGATGTTCATTTCCAGTTCCAATGGGTTCCACCCCATTTCCAGTTCCAATGGGTTCCACCCCATTTCCAGTTCCAATGGGTTCCACCCCATTTCCAGTTCCAATGGGTTCCACCCCATTTCCAGTTCCAATGGGTTCCACCCCATTTCCAGTTCCAATGAGTTCCACCGCATTTCCAATTCCAATGGGTTCCCCCCATTTCCACCATTGTATGATAGTTCTGCTCTTGATATGAGCTTGTTTACATATGTCTGGATAAGAGCATGTACTGTAATAAATGACTAGAATGTGCGTAGTTAAATATAATAGTCAAGGCTTTATGGTGTGCGTAGGTGTTTGAGTGTTTTCCCACACATTATTGACATTGAAGGGGAGTGTTTCCAAAGAAAAGTGGTGTTGCAAAATAGTACTTGAAGGAGGTAAGTGTTTGCTGTGATGTAATCCAAAACACAATCAATATAATTCAAAGGAGGGGAAAGAATACTCAAGATAACTTTTTTAACAGTATGTTCTCACTTTATAAGTGCTTGAATGGTTTCGGAGAACTGAAGGATAGGGTACTTTCCAAAGTCTCCATTCTCCACCAGTGTAACCAAAGAGCAGGAGAAACAGACACAGATAACCACAAATCAAGCTGTTTGTTTTTGTTGTGTATTCTTATTTGGCTTTGGCTGATTGTATCATATCTACAGTAGTTCCCACAAGGGATAGAGCACTTTCAATTAATCTCCATGGACCCAAATGTGTCTTTTAGTAGCATTTGTTGTGTGTCCTGTCGTCTCTAAGATCTAGGTGATTATGCAGAAAAAAAATAATTGAGAAACAAACATTCTAAGCCAGAGTTAGAGGAATTGGTTTAAAATTTCCAAAAATGCTTGGTTCTCACACGCAGAGTATACGGTAAATCCAGCCTTCTGAAGTACAGTATAAACCAGTAGACACTCACCTCCCTGGTAGGGACCAAGCTGGAACCCTGGTTGTGGAGGACCAGGGGAGGCAGGGTATCCTCCTGGAGGCTGAGTGTACAAGCCTGGCTGGGGGCCCTGGCCCGTGGTTATCCCCCCATAGTTCATGGGAGGTCCTGGGTAAGGGGCGGAAGGACCATCCCCGGGATAACCTTTCTCCATCTCCACTGATCTCTACCTGCAATGAGGGAAACTGTTATGTGTGTTGTGTTTATTTATTTGGATCCCCATTAGCTTTTGCAGAAGTATCAGCTACTCTTCCCGGGGTCCACAATAAAAAAAGAACATGACTAGTAACATAACACTGATAGACTGATACCCTTTACAGAAAGACTTTACGGTATGTTGCCTGTAAAAAAAAATCTGGCAATGTTTTTAAGAAGCCAATTTATAAAGTCAAATTTTTACCACGTTCTTGCCGGGAGAAGCCTTTTATATATCCCGTTCACATGCTGGCAAGTTTAGGAGTGGGAGTAGTCGTGGGCCGATGTGGGTGGACGCCTATTTTAATAAACCCATTGAATATACCACCATTAAAGAAATACATTATTAATTTGTTTAGGCAAGTCCTATGAAACATTATAAAACTAATACAATGAATTTTCAAAAGAACAGAATAGCATATTTTGAGCCTATAAGCTACATGGCCATGCACATGAAATCAATAGTTATTTTGTTCGTTAAACAGACAGTCAACAAATATATGTTATAGTAGGCTAAGAATATAATGGACTATAACAGAATAAAATACAAATAATATTTTTGCCACACAGCTTCCGTCACAGGAACGTGTGGAACCGCTGTCATATATCCACATTTCATCTCTTTTTCAACCTCCGCAGGCTTTTGGAGTTGCCTATACGTGGTCGAGCAAAATAAAGCACTTGATTTAGGCTACATTATTGCATGCTAAATGTGTCTGATCAGTGATAGATGAGAAAACGAATAGATGAGCTATACCACCTCCACTTATTTGCCCAGCCAGAGAATTAACCAAATATACACACAGAGATTCAGTGAAACAAAATCACATTGATTAAGACAAGTCACAGGCTTTTTGTCAGGAGTAAGCCTAGGCTACTAAGCAACATTAGTGAAGAGCAAAATAATCCACTTGTTAACTACATTAGCATGCAGGCAAAATGTTCTGATCAAGGCTAATAAATGAACCAACTAGACAAGATGATCATGAGCAGCACTCACCTCAACTTAGCTAACATTTCCACAGCCTAACTGTAGCCTATAACCAATATCCAAACGGAGACTAAGTGAAAATAGAAACCGGACATTAATTGAATTATTAAGACCAGTCCCCACTCTTGTCTCAAAGCTGCCCGAAACGGCGCTGAAATTGTTGACCACACGCAGTAGGCTATTGCTTCAATAAAATGTATTATAACAATTGGATGACTTTGGGAGTTTCAGTAAGCAACAATTTGTTGCCTTCAATTGCATTAGACTACTTTATTACAATATTTGTGTCATTCAGTGATATTTATTCCCACAGTAATTCTTTATGGCTCCATCCAGTTGTGGTTAAGAAAACAGTGCATGTGGTGGACTATGCGAAGAGATGGGTGAAGTGACATGCCTCGCAAAGTTTAGAAAGGATGATAGTAGTAACGGGCGCTGCCTAGCAACCATCAAGACCTTAAGAGTGTAGTGCGTGCCAATGCCGCCTCAGCATTACGGCTACATTTCATACTAAGCCATAGGCAGAACTTTACCGCAATCATCACTAGGCCGGTTAGCGGAAATAAAAGTTTATGCTTTGATACCGGCAACACCTTTCAGACATAGAGAAAAGGCAGAACAAAGTTGGCGGGATGCTAAAGTTGGTGGAACAAAGTATTGGTTTGAAAGGTGTATTATAGACAAGGACAGTCACACAAATGTAAAATACAATGATATACAAACAACTAAAGCATAATACAAACAATACAACTAAAAAATGTTGTGTGTGTTAGAGTGTGTCTGTGTGTGCATGTGTTTGTGTGCGTGTTCCCATACAGTCACTGCCATTCCATGATATGTTGTTTAATCTGTTTTTAAAGGTAATTAGCTTTTTGCTTGAGTAATCATGGCTCTGTATAATACTGTGCGTTGCCGTGAATTCATTTTGGACTTTGGGACTCTTTAGAGACCCCTGGTGACATGTATTGTGGGTTTGCTGAGTGATTAACCAACATTTGTTTTTTTGGGGGGGGGGGTTATTAAACAACTAATTGACCGACGTCAGTTCAATTTAGTTAATTTTTTGTGAGCCCAACACGCCATTTCTCTAGAGAGAAATTAAATAATTAACGAGAGAAATCTGAAGAAATTAAGTTAAGAACTATGTGGGACGCTGGGCTGAAGGGAGTTGTAGTTTTCATTAAGCAAATATTTAATCTAATTCAGAGCAGAAATGTGGTAATTAACTGCGGCAGTTTTTTCGAGCTCAGAGACAGATCAGAGAGGAAGAGACGAAGCAAGAGGTTTCACTCTCGCCAAAATCTGTCCAACATAAGCCCAGTGAGTTTCTATGGGCTTATTTTGGACCTAAACCTTTCTTACCGCCTTTGGGACAATGACTCGCATTGTTAGGGCATCGTCATTGTATAAAGATCTCTGGACGGATACACTTTTAAGCCTGCTAAGTTAAGTTAGCTACACACAGACCGCATAGACCACATGAATGAGGAATGTACAAAACACAACGAGAGGGACAGAGACAGTTTGTGAAAGAAAGTATACCTTATCTACTTTGAAGAACTAGTAAAATGATTTAGTCAGACAGCTCTGCAGCATACAGTGCCTTCAGAAAGTATTCAGACCCCTTGACCTTTTCCACATTTTGTTACGTTACAGCCTTATTCTAAAATAGATGACATGAATAAAAATCCTCAGCAATCTACAAACAAAACCCCATAATGACAAAGCGAAAACTGGTGTTTAGAAAATAACAGAAATACCTTATTTACATAAGTATTCAGACCCTTTGCTATGAGACTCGAAATTGAGCTCAGGTGCATCCTGTTTCCTTTGATCATCCATGATATGTTTCTACAACTTGATTAGAGTCCACCTGTGGTAAGTCAATTGATTGGAAATGATTTGGAAAGACACCCTCCTGTCTATATAAGGTCCCACAGTTGACAGTGCATGTCAGAGGGAAGCCACTCCTCAGTAAAAGGTATATGACGGCCCGCTTGGAGTTTGCCAAAAGGCTCCTAAAGACTCTCAGACCATGAGAAAAAATATTTTCTGGTCTGATGAAACCAAGATTGAACTCTTTGGCCCGAATGCCAAAGCGTCACGTCTGGAGGAAACCTGGCAACATCCCTACGGTGAAGCATGGAGGTGGCAGCATCATATATCACTCATGCAAATGTGATATTTCCGTTTTTTATTTTTAATAAATTAGCAAAAATATCTAGAAAACTGTTTTTGCTTTGTTATTATGGGGTATTGTGTGTAGATTGATGAGGACATTTAAAAAAAATCAATTTCAGAATAATGCTGTAATGTAACAAAATGTGGAAAACGTCAAGGGGTCTGAATACTTTCCGAAGGCACTGTACTTAGGCAGGGTAGCTAAATAGGATGACTAAAGAAAGTTCTGTATGGGGACCACATAACGTTAGATGGCCTGGCCTGCTGACTGCTATTGCCTGAGCAAAGATGAGATTATTCATTTAAGGAATGAAAAATAATAAAAAGTAAGTAATATACACAACTGAAATATTGTATTATTTCATAGTCATTTCCTATTTTTCTATTGATGTCTACTCAATATGGACCTGACAGAGACAATGGGATATTTTCAATGTTTTGGCAATTGAATGTTCGCTATTTTTGGCTTTGTAATTTCCATTAAAAAGCTCTAAAATCATTGTAACGTCATTATTCATAATACACTTTTTTTGTTGTTGTTTTATTTTTTTGTTAAAAATAAATGCACTGTTGGTTAAGGGCTGTAAGTAAGCATTTCACTGTAATGTCTGCACCTGTTGTATTCGGCGCATGTGACCAATACAATTTGATTTGATTTGAAGTCTCGTTCATCACTCGGTTATAAGTAAGGTTGGAAATTGAGGCTAGCTATATGTTATCTGGCTGCTGTATAAACCCATTACGAAGGATTAATGTTGTAAACGTTGCCTTGAGATCGTGGACTCCCCTGTGCTTCCCTCCCTATGTTGCTCTGTCTCTCCTCTCATTGATTTGATAAAAGCCTCTGGATAGCCTACTAAAGCTTTCACATTATCAAAATGGTGTACTTGGACATGGATGAAGTAGTGCATCTGTTCTTGTAGTGTATAATACATCTACATTCTGAAGTAGTGTATCTGTATTGTACAGTAAAGCTGTTAGTATGGTTGTGTTTTTCTGTAGCATGAAATGATGTACTGTAACTGTATATTCAACCTATATTAAGTTGTGAGTCTGTATAGTAAACATACAGTGTGTATGAGGTTGTGTGTCAGTGGAGGCTGCTGACGGGAGGACGGCTCATAATAATGGCTGGAACAGAGTAAATGGAATGCCATCAAACACATGGAAACCTTGTGTTGGCTATTTTTGATACCATTACACTCATTCCGCTCCAGCCATTACAATGAGTCGTCCTCCCCAATTAAAGGGGTCCTCTGTAGCTCAGCTGGTAGAGCATGGCGCTTGTAACGCTAAGGTAGTGGGTTCGATCCCCGGGACCACCCATACACAAAAAAAAAAATGATGCACGCATGACTGTAAGTCGCTTTGGATAAAAGCGTCTGCTAAATGGCATATTATATTATTATAAAGTGCCTCCAACCTCCTGTGAACTCTACCCTGAGTTGGCTCCTACTCAGAGTAGATAAGGCCAGTCATTCTCCTCCAGCTCTGTGCCTTCTCATCGGCCCTCACAGCAAGTCATCCATCTCTATGGATGAGCACTCAAGAGCACACACACCATCTATCTCAAACACACGCATGCACACATGTACAAACAGGCACGTATGTTTGCACAAAAACATTCAAGCACATATGCACGTACGCAAAAGAGCATATAAATGCACGTCACATTTACATCCTACCTCGTGACACACACACACGCACACACACACACACATACATGTTTATGAACACACATCCACAATTAAAGTACACAACCAGTGCCACACCCTGACAAGGATTTCCACATGACTAACTGTAGATAACAGAAAGACACTCCCTTTCAACACACACTCATTTTAACAACTCCTCTATTCTCATAATAACACTATTCAACAGAGGACAGACCAACATAAAGCTCTACTATAACACCAACACTGCTGTAGAGAACAGGATATAATACAGATGTTGGATCTTAATTTGAGCCAGTTTGCTACAGCAGGAAAAAAGAATCCTGCAACAACAGGAAATTTGAATTATTATGTGGATTATAATTAATGGACGTTTTTGTAGGGGTTGATACATTTCAAAGTGGAAATTACAAACGTTTACATTTCCTGCATTGCAGGAAAGTTCTCCAGCAACAGTGTGATCAAATTAAGATCCTACATCTGTAGGCTACATACCAGCTTAATTAGTAACTAAACATTGACAAGTGACTGTCTGTATCCCAGGCTTTAGGCTAGCTCTTAACCCCAAACATCTACTACAGTATGGAAGGCTGTTCAGGTCTTGTGTGTCAAAATGAACACGTCAAATAACACTATTTGATGCATCAAATAAGACTATTTCACGTGTCAAATAACCGAGACGACTGTGACCCCCCCCCCCCCCTCCCCCCACTCTCCTAAGGGGAGAATCTCTGATTCCTGGCCCAAATACCTCAAGGATTCCTGGGGTGAACGACTGGGCTGAGGGCCTGGAACTGTCCGGTCCTTGGAGAGAAAGAAAGAAGGAGATGCCTTTGGCTTGAGACCAAAGAGGAAATGGTGGGAGGAGAGTGTGAGAGGAGGAGGAAAAGCAAGCTTTCCCAAGACCTCCTACCGTTTCTGATATTACAGGAAATGGTTTAACTGTTGAAACTCTTACCTTAAGTTAGCATTAGGACTTCCTGTGTTTTGTGATGCTGTTCAAGCGGTTGCAATCAAAGGAAAGTGTTGAAATAACACTGGAGGCGGAAAGAGTGAAAGAGTTCCATTAGAACTAGCGAACAAAATAACCTGATCCATCAAAGTTTCAGGAAGAGAGAAAGAAAGAGAGAGGGGACGATGAGAGGGAGAGAGAGATTGAGAGAGAGAAATGGAAATGGAGAGAGAGAGGGAGGGAGGGAGATAAATAGAATGATTGTGTTTGCTAAATAAATCGTGTTTCAAAGCAGTTTGGGCTGACTGTTCCGTCATTAGCTTTCAGGAGAATCCCCGCCCATCACAAACTCATATGATGCCTGACCTCAACCTTTCAATAGTCACGCACAAACGCATGCATTGTTTAGGGTGACATTTACAAAGGGTTCAGTGGGCTCACAGCTTAATCCTACAGTTAACACTGGGCATGAAATATCATTGTTAAAGATCACACCATGGACTGTAGTCTATATGACACAACTGTAGGAATGGGTGGAAATATCAACAATGCAAGGGATTGTCATCCTTATATAAAGGGTGGATGATAAAATTATTCATTAATAATTTATATGAAATAGTTATAAAATGCACCACCTATTTTAGTCAACAGGAAACAATGTCTTACTGTAAGAAGGAGGGGAAATATCAAAAACATTAGCCGATCAATAGCCAATTAAATTACTATGAGAGGTCTGAGAAACATTGGACATACTGTAGATATCAATTCTAGAAACAAATGGGTATAAAATGAGTATTTCCACAACCTGTTGTAACTTTGAACTTCCTGGGTGGTGAGTGTTTTCTAATAGTGCTTGGTCTGTCTCTCTCTCTCTCTCTTTTTTGTTTTGTTTTTTACCTTTCTTTTATCAGGTTAGTCACATTGAGAGTAGAAACCCGTTTTCCAAGAGACCTGGCCAAAATAGCAGCACACAACAGAAAACCTGCATCTGTAAATATTTGGATTCCCTGACTGTGCATGACTCAACATCATAAACATTAGACACAGCACATGGTGACAGGCAGGGCAATAACTTTGATTGGAGATGTGGGGGGTGGGTTGGGGGTGTTCTAGTCTGGGTGTTCTTCCCAATGATTTGTTTTCCCACATAGAGTTCACTTCATTCACTTCAACTTCTACACAATCTAACAAGGTCCCCTGGCATGGGTATTTTGAAAGGAGCAAAACATAGAAACCATGTCCGTAATAAAAATTATAAATCAAATGAACAGCCTAATCCTACATTTGAGATATTGCACAAGGTTTTTACCGTAAACTAAGCTTACTGCACCTGGTACTGCTATTGATGTTCATAGGTGAAATGTAGGGTTGCGCTGCTCATTGAATCTCCTGTCTTTTTTGGCTACTACTCAACCTGTATGGAAACTGCCCCTATGTATTAAATGCACCCGCCCCTTTGTCCTCCCACTCACCAGGTGTCCTTTTGTGTGGTGGTATAATTGTGTTAATTTTTATATACAGTTTTTGTAGTTGTTGTTCTGAACCCACTGCCCCCAAGTTGTTGTGACATGGTCAAGTTCGTCACCTCCTACCCCGTCCGTTGGTCTGCCCTTTACGGAGCTCACATGCACCTGGTTTAACCTTTTTGTCCCAGCACGAGCCTGGTATCCAAACATCCTTACATCGTAGCGCAAGTGAAGAAAGTGGTGTCGTCACTCTAGCACATTCAGAGATCGATTCATAGTGAACTTTATCAAAGTAATCTAAAATAATTCATAGATTTTAAACAAAAAACACGTTCTGTTTGTCATATATTAATATCAGATGAAAGGCGAGTTCCTAACGAGTTCAGGAAACCAAGCTACTGTATGTATTTTACAGTTATAAGGAAGGTGCAATCTTATAGTTAGCCATTTTATAATTTGATTATACTATATTTAGAAAGCATATACAGCGCATTCGGAAAGTATTTAGACCCTTTGACTTTTTCCACATTTTGTTACATTACAGCCTTATTCTAAAATGTATTAAATTGTTTTTTCCCCTGATCAATCTACACACAATACCCCATAATGACAAAGCATTTAATCAATTTTAGAATAAGGCTTTAAGGTAACAAAATGTGGAAAAAGTCAAGGGGTCTGAATACTTTCCGAAGGCACTGTATATGACCTTATTACAGTATTATAGACACTATGTCCTGGGATTTCCTATGATCTTCTATGTAGAAGAACCCCTTACCTTCTAACAACTCTTGTGTAGCTTGTGAGCATCATAGAGCAAAACATGTGCTTGTTTGTGAGAGTCTCAGCTTTTCATAGATAGCTTTTAGTAGTTTTTAGCTCAAACCATTCAGACTCTACAGACATTTTTGTAAAAAGACCAACCTGGTCACCTTCAGTTCCGCCCTTGTCTCACAAACACCCCTTTAATCACACTGACTAATGATTTGTATCTATAGATGCAGAAGAAATAGACAAATCCAATGATACACTTCTGTAGCTCAAACACACACATTCTAAAAGGGGTTAGAAGTCCAAAACTTCGCAGGTGTTATGGTGGGACCTTCTGTCTTATGTAAGTATACAAAACATAACATATCATTACTAATTTGAGTGTCCTGGATTCACATTTACTATGTTACTTTTAGTCTATGAGACCAGGTTGGTCGGTTTAGAGAGAAATTAAATAATTTAGAATAGCCTACTACTACACAATGAGTAGGGCTATAATTTAGCCACAGGATCAATAGCTTTATTTTACAAAAAATGCCTAGCTGTGGTCTGTGTATAGTCCAATAACAAGGCTTAGCCTACATTCGGGAATGCGAGTCAAATCTGTCAGTGAACATCATTCAGACAAAACGCCTTTCGCTAAATTTCTAATTAAATTGCGAGAAAATAGGTTGGAAAGCAAATGGCTCCTGCTGAAAAGAGAAGAATAATCTGTCTGCTGTAGGCTACCAAAACATTTGATCAATTCCAAGTAGGACTGTTTACACGAGAGATATGCTTTTGGTATGAGCGCATCTGCCATCGCTAGCGAGTGATCTGAGCCTCATCATTGGGTGAGTCAGTGAAATTGGATATATTTTGTAGGACAATAATTTCCTTCTCATATTGTACATTATGTGTGTCTCCATAGACCTAGGCCAGGGCTATTGATGGATTCAAGACAAGGTTGTTTTTATTGAACTCAGATTCTCAGTTTGTCAGTGTAAAAGTAGCCTGTCATTTCGATTATTTGTGCTGTAAAACATTTTTTGCCAGCCTCCAGTCATGTAAAAGGACGTAGAATTGCATGAAATTATTTTATAAAAGGCCAAACATTTCCCAGGCCCTAGGCTAATAAAAATGGCCCCCATGTGTGCAACTTCTGTAAGCGCCTCTACTGTACTGCTCTGTGCCACTACGCAAATGCGATGATATGCATGCAATGCTTTATTATAAAATCGAAAAATTAAGCACTGAACACAGGTAGTCTAGACTCTAGCCAACCACCATATACTAAAATATCCACACAAGCCTCTAGCCAGCCAGCCATATATCATGAGTTAGAAGATAATGAATATTAGGCTCTATTATGAAGTTATTATTAAAGAGCATTGAAGATGAATCACAATCAGTAAAAAAAAGTATCGAGCTAGCTAACTAGCAGATTTACATCAATCATTAACATCCATGATCAGCTGATAGCCTATCCTCTTTTCCTGATGTCAATCATGTCTTTAGGAGGCACTGTAAGTAGCTTGCTTAATGTGTGAGGAGTGAGTGTGTTGTTGCAGAAATAAATAGGCATATGCAAAAAAAATAAAAAATCTATATTAAAATGAGTTCCTAGCACTGGGATTGAACCCGAGATCCTCCGAGCCGTAGCTCTTTAGCGAGGCCTACTAGCTGGTAATAGGTGCTCGCATTGCCCCTAGTGGACAATAGGACATTTCCTTGGAAATAAAATGAACCAGGATGCCATAATTTCACCATTTCAAATATGCAGAAATATGTCGTCATCCACTGGCCTGCTCTACTTCACGCTACCTGCTCAACCTAGAGCTGAACCTGTCAAAACATGGAAAACATTACAGGCTGGATAGAGCAGACAGTGTAAGGTAGATGTTTCCATGCTAGTTGAGTAGTGGAGTTGTTTATCCATACAAAGTAGGTAACATTTCTCAGTAGCTTTCCCAGAAATCCTTTTTCCATTGAAATAGATAGGCTTTCCCCAGAGTGTTTCAAGTAGTCGTGACAGTATCATAATATACGTATGCAGCAGAGGGCAGCATTAATCTGTGATTCAACTCCAGGTCATGTCAGGGAGTTTTTTGCAGTGACGTGTTGAGAATGACCAGTCACAGGACTGCCAAAAGAGCCTGAGCCAATCAGATGTGGGCTGGGTCAGTAAGGGTCAGTTACATTGTCATTTCTCATTCTAACAAATCCCCACTAGGAGTCAAAGAGTGTTGAGAAATTACCTATAATACTTATCATTAAATAATACTTTAATCTGGTGGGAAGTGAACTGGCAACCGGAGGGTTGCTGGTATCATATCCTAGATGCCATTGCCTGCCGTTGTGCCCTTGAGCAAAGCACTTAACCCCCCACAACAACAGCTCCCTGGGCACCCAGTATGGCAGCCCCCCACACCTCTCCAAAACCTGTATATGCACGTGTATGTTTCAAGGGTTTTAAAGAGGAACTCAAATTTCGGTTGGACCTTGTGTGCAATTGACCAATAAAGTGATCTTAATCTTAATAAAGTATCATTACCATACCATAATAAGTCAACATTGCATTACGGTAACATGGATCTCTCATATGACAGTGGACTGGATAGCGTTGTTGTGCAACCATGTACATTATATGGGTAATAATACAATATGGTAAAACAGGGTCCATGATTATCCTCTAACTACATGGACAGGGTCTCATTACAGGGGTGGAACACTGGATGGTGGTCTGGAGGCACTCTGTATCATCATATCGTTATAAGTAAAACTGCAGCAGAAGATGGACTGGAAGCTGATTTAATGGGTGTGTATTGCTGTAGACGGAACAAGAGGTGATTGTGTAATGGTTGATGGGGCTAGGTGTTATTACATGTAATTATACACTACCAGTCAAAAGTTTGGACACACCTACTCATTCAAGGCTTTTTCTTTCTTTTCTGAGATCAGAGGGACAACAGAGGATCAAAACAGTGTAATCATTATTCCAACAGTTGCAAACGAGAATTTCTATTGGACAAATTCAAAAACAATGCACACACACAAACAAACACACCCCAAGGGGTTGGAAGCACAGGGTCAGCCACGGTGTAGCGCACTTGTAAAAAGCAGACGTGAAACATATACATGCTATCTCTGCCTCTTTCTTGTAAAATGTATTCATGACCACTTCCCCATCTAGCATGGTTCCTGCTATAATAATGCCAGCTACTTCTCTCCAGCAAATCCTATTAAAGCCATTATCATACATTCACTCCTATCAGCCATTGGAGAGCTGACTGACAGTTTGAGAGAGAAAGTGGATGAAGATAATGTACAATGGAAAAGTCTTCATAAAGTATTGGCCTGTAATTGGTAATGGACATTTAAAGTTAAACACTCTCAATCTTAAACATACATGCATTGTATGCCCACACTGAAACTAACACATGCATGTGTACAGTTAGGCTTTGAAAATCAAACACACACACACAAAAACAACAACAACAACGGCATTGTTTACTGTACGTCTGTAAGTGATTTTGATTTGATGTATTAATTTGGGGAAAATATGCATTGAGTACAACCCAGGGGATAACACGTTAAAGTGAAATGCATTTTCCAATGTGGCTCCAGATAGTCAGGTACAGTACCTGTGATGTGGTGATTTGAAGGAGTATGGCGCAGGAGGGTAAATCACAGAATAACAGGATTTATTCCGGAATACAGAGTTACGCGATAAAGCGTCAAAACAGTCCAATGCGCAAAACAGGCGCACTGAAACCAAGAAGGCACACAGGGAAAATAACCCGGTGATACAAAATACAAGGAGCTTCACCAAGATTCACTAATCGACAATATACAATCACACACAAAGACAAGGGGGCAGAGGGAACACTTATACAGGTACTGATGACGGGATATGAACCAGGTTTGAGTAATAACAAGACAAAACAAATGGAATGATGAGATGAGGAGTGGCAGTGGCTAGAAGGCCGGTGATGACGAACGCTGAAGCCTGGCCAAACAAGGAGAGGAGGCAGCCTCGAAGGAAGTCGTGACAGTACCCCCCCCCCCATGAACGCCTTCCAGACCCTGGATGTGAACTCGGGACCCCGGTCAGACACTATGTCCTCTGGCACCCCGTAGTGGCCGTGGGGAGACCGGGCAGAGGAAGGAGGCGGCAGGCTTTGGAAAAGCGGTCCACAACAACCAGGATGGTGGTGTTACCTTGAGAGAGGGGAAGATCAGTAAGGAAGTCAATACACAAGTGGGACCATGGCCGTTGTGAAACTGGTAAGGGCTGTAACTTACCCGCTGGAAGGTGCCTAGGTGCCTTACTCTTGGCGCACACCGAGCAGGAGGAGACATAAACCCTCACATCCTTAGCCAAGGCAGGCCACCAGTACTTTCCCGTCAGGCAGCGCACTGTACGACCGATACCTGGGTGACCAGAGGAGGGGGACGTGTGTGCCCAATAGATCAGACGGTCACGGACAAGAGAAGGCACGTACTGCAGCCCAGCTGGACACTGAGGTGGAGATGGCTCTGTGCGTAACGCCCGCTCTATGTCCGCGTCCATCGCCCATACTACTGGCGCCACAATGCAGGAGGCCGGGAGTATGGAGGTGTTGTCTATGGGCCTCTCTTCTGGGTTGTACAGCCGTGACAATGTGTCTGCCTTCACGTTCTTCGTACCCGGGATGTAAGATAGTGTAAAGTCAAACCGGGTGAAGAATAGGGCCCACCTGGCCTGGCGAGGGTTCAGCCTCCTCGCTGCCCGGATGTACTCCAGGTTACGGTGGTCCGTCCAGACGAGGAAAGGATGTTTCGCCCCCTCGAGCAAGTGCCTCCACACGGTCAGGGCTCGGACAACAGCCAACAGCTCCCGATCACCAACGTCGTAGTTCTGCTCTGCAGGGCTGAGCTTCTTGGAGAAGAAGGCACAGGGGCGGCGCTTGGGTGGCATGCCCGAGCGTTGAGATAGGACAGCGCCTATCTCTACCTCGGACGCATCCACCTCCACTACGAACGGTAGTGATGGATCGGAATGGGCCAGTACCGGGGCTGAGGTGAACAGAACCCTCTGGTTACTGAAGGCCCTGTCAGCCTCATTAGACCAGCGGCATCGGGACGGCCCACCCTTCAACAGTGATGTGATGGGAGCTGCGACCTTGCCAGAGCCCCGGATAAACCTCCGATAGTAGTTGGCAAAGCCAATAAAGCGCTTCACCTCCTTTAACGTGGTTGGAGTCGGCCAATTACGCACGGCTGAAATGCGATCTCCCTCCATCTCAACACCTGAGGTGTTAATGCGGTATCCGAGGAAGGAGACGGACTGTTGGAAAAACAGACACTTTTCTGCCTTGGCATAAAGGTCATGTTCCAACAGTCGGGCCAGCACTTTGTGAACCAGGGACACATGCTCGGCGCACGTAGTGGAATACACCAAAATGTCATCAATGTAGACCACTACACCGCGACCAAGCATGTCCAGAAACACCTCGTTCACAAAGGACTGGAAGACGGATGGAGCATTCATTAAACCGTAAGGCATCACCAGGTATTCGTAATGTCCCGTGGTGGTGCTGAATGCTGTCTTCCACTCGTCCCCCTCTCGGACACGCACCAGGTTGTACACACTCTGGAGATCTAATTTTGTGAAGAATCGCGCACCATGCATTGACCGATCACAGATGGAATGAGGGGTAGAGGATAACTATAACGTATTGTCCCCTTGTTCAGGGTGCAGGGACTCGGAGATGACTCTGAGACGTATGTCTCCATAGCCTCCATTTAAGCTTGGGACAGGGGATACACATAACTCCTGGGATGCACAGCGTCTACCCGGAGGTTAATCGCGCAATTCCCCGCCCGATGAGGTGGTAATTTGGTAGCCTACATTTTGGAAAACGTATGTGCCAAATCGAGGTATTCGGGGGGAATGCGCACGGTGGAGGTACTATCTGGACTTTCCACCGTGGTTGCACCAACGGAAATACCTAGACACCTACCCTGACACTCTCGCGACCACCCCGTGAGAACCCTCTGCAGCCATGAAAAGGTGGGGTTGTGTAGTGCTAGCCAGGGAAGACCTAACACAACAGGGAAATCAGGAGACTCAATAATAATAAAGTGACTTGCTCTCGATGAGTCTCGTGCGTAACCATAGTGACTGGTTCTGTAACTCCCTAACGAACCCGGACCCTAATGGTCGACTGTCAAGTGCTCTCATGGGGAGTGGAATGGATAGGGGAACCAATGTAATGGACGTCCTGGGCAGGCCCCTTCCAGGACGTCCTCTAGCAGCCAGCAGGTTGTCCAACCGGATGGCCATGTCCACCAGTTGGTTGAAGGCAACATGGTGTCCCGGCAGGCTAGCTCCCTTCGGACGTCCTCCCACAGATGGCACCGGAAGTGGTCGATGAGGGCCCGCTCGTTCCACCCGGACCCAGCCGCTAGAGTCCAAAACTCCAGGGCGAAGTCCTGCACGGTCCTCGTCCCATGTCTCAGGTGGACCAGCTGCTCGCCCGCCTCTCTACCTTCGGGCGGGCGGTCGAAGACTGCCCGGAAGAGGTGAGTGAACTCCCCGTAGTTGTCCAACACGGCTCCTCCTTCACTCCAAACCGCGTTGGCCTACTCCAGGGCTTTCCCCGAGAGACAGGAGACGAGGGCGGAAACCTTTTTCCGCTCCGATGGAGCCGGGCTGATGTTTGAATAATATAGCTCCAGTTGTATGAGGAATCCCTGGCAGAGAGCAGCTGCCCCGTCGAAATCCCGTGGTCAGGAGATATGGATCCCTCTGGGTGCTGGGGTGTGGGTGGCTGGATCCGGTCGCCAGCTGGTCCCGACAGATCGGGTCCTCTCCTCTCCAGGCATTGGACGACCTGGAGAACCCGATCCATCGCTTCTCCCAAGCTGGCTAGCATCGCCGAATGCTCCCGGACCCGTGCCACGACTCCAGGCATGTGCTCCTCTCCTGCTGACTCCATGGCGGGTGTGTGATTCTGTGATGTGGTGATTTGAAGGAGTCAGGCGCAGGAGGGTAAATCACAGAATAACAGGATTTATTCGGGAATACAGTGTTACGCAATAAGGCGTCAAAACAGTGCGCAAAACAGGCGCACTGAAACCAAGAAGGCACACGGGATATGGATGGTGTTAAGAGATAGATGGGGGGTGTTGAATGGAGTTGAAGGATGGGACTAATAACAACTAACAACAACTAATAACATCAAGATAACTAATGTAAAGCATACTGTGTCCATAATAAGTATATAGGTTATAGGCTGAGAGCTTTTGTGAAAGAGCACAGTTAGAAAGATATGGCATATAGAAGCAAACCGGATAGACATCATGAAAATGATCAGAGAGGTTGAGGGTAGAGGAAGTTCAGGAGTAAAAATAAACAAAATAGAATTATTGTAAAATTGTCCATAAAATGTATATAGTATGTAGAAGCTGGAAGTAGAGGCCTAAGCATTGTTGTTCACTAGTTTGCTCCAATTAGGGAAGGGGTGGTGGGGTTGGAAAGTAATAAAGGGAAATATATATTTTTTAAAGGATATGTATATATATGTATGTATATGTATTTGTATGTGTATATGTATGTGTATGTATGTATGTATGTATATGTATATACAGTGGGGAGAACAAGTATTTGATACACTGCCGATTTTGCAGGTTTTCCTACTTACAAAGCATGTAGAGGTCTGTCATTTTTATCATACGTACACTTCAACTGTGAGAGACGGAATCTAAAACAAAAATCCAGAAAATCACATTGTATGATTTTATTGCATGACATAAGTATTTGATACATCAGAAAAGCAGAACTTAATATTTGGTACAGAAACCTTTGTTTGCAATTACAGAGATCATACGTTTCCTGTAGGTCTTGACCAGGTTTGCACACACTGCAGCAGGGATTTTGGCCCACTCCTCCATACAGACCTTCTCCAGATCCTTCAGATTTCGGGGCTGTCGCTGGGCAATACGGACTTTCAGCTCCTTCCAAAGATTTTCTATTGGGTTCAGGTCTGGAGACTGGCTAGGCCACTCCAGGACCTTGAGATGCTTCTTACGGAGCCACTCCTTAGTTGCCCTGGCTGTGTGTTTCGGGTCGTTGTCATGCTGGAAGACCCAGCCACGACCCATCTTCAATGCTCTTACTGAGGGAAGGAGGTTGTTGGCCAAGATCTCGCGATACATGGCCCCATCCATCCTCCCCTCAATACGGTGCAGTCGTCCTGTCCCCTTTGCAGAAAAGCATCCCCAAAGAATGATGTTTCCACCTCCATGCTTCATGGTTGGGATGGTGTTCTTGGGGTTGTACTCATCCTTCTTCTTCCTCCAAACACGGCGAGTGGAGTTTAGACCAAAAAGCTCTATTTTTGTCTCATCAGACCACATGACCTTCTCCCATTCCTCCTCTGGATCATCCAGATGGTCATTGGCAAACTTCAGACGGGCCTGGACATGCGCTGGCTTGAGCAGGGGGACCTTGCGTGCGCTGCAGGATTTTAATCCATGACAGCGTAGTGTGTTACTAATGGTTTTCTTTGAGACTGTGGTCCCAGCTCTCTTCAGGTCATTGACCAGGTCCTGCCGTGTAGTTCTGGGCTGATCCCTCACCTTCCTCATGATCATTGACGCCCCACGAGGTGAGATCTTGCATGGAGCCCCAGACCGAGGGTGATTGACCGTCATCTTGAACTTCTTCCATTTTCTAATAATTGCGCCAACAGTTGTTGCCTTCTCACCAAGCTGCTTGCCTATTGTCCAGTAGCCCATCCCAGCCTTGTGCAGGTCTACAATTGTATCCCTGATGTCCTTACACAGCTCTCTGGTCTTGGCCATTGTGGAGAGGTTGGAGTCTGTTTGATTGAGTGTGTGTGTGGACAGGTATCTTTTATACAGGTAACGAGTTCAAACAGGTGCAGTTAATACAGATAATGAGTGGAGAACAGGAGGGCTTCTTAAAGAAAAACTAACAGGTCTGTGAGAGTCGGAATTCTTACTGGTTGGTAGGTGATCAAATACTTATGTCATGCAATAAAATGCAAATTAATTACTTAAAAATCATACTATGTGATTTTCTGGATTTTTGTTTTAGATTCCGTCTCTCACAGTTGAAGTGTACCTATGATAAAAATTACAGACCTCTACATGCTTTGTAAGTAGGAAAACCTGCAAAATCGGCAGTGTATCAAATACTTGTTCTCCCCACTGTATATATATATATATATATATATATATATTTATATATATATATGCGAGGAAAAAAACATATGAGGTATTTGAAGTGATGCAGACCATTACATTGATGGAAGTTACAATCTATCTGCAATATTAAAGCTGATCTACCAAGAAAGAAGACACACAGGGAAAATAGGGGGCAGAGGGAACACTTATACAGGTACTGATAACGGGATATGAACCAGGTGTGTGTAATAAACAAGACAAAACAAATGGAATGGAATGATGAGATGAGGAGAGGCAGTGGCTAGAAGGCCGGTGACGACGAACGCCGAAGCCTGCCCGAACAAGGAGAGGAGGCAGCCTCGGAGGAAGTCGTGACAGTACCACTAATATTATTCATGTGGTTAAGCTTCAGCTGTTCCACCCTGAGCTGTACAGGCAACAGACCCACTGCCTGGAATTCATTTCCTCCAACATGTGTTATGGGGGGTACATTAAGCAGATACCTAATGATGTTGTTTGTGACTAAGTGGTATTTGACCTGTGTTTAGTGAAGCTAACAGACAAACAGTATGGAGGAGAACCCTGTCACCCAGAGAGAGAGAAATATAGAGTGGAAGAGGGAGAGAAAAGAGAGCATGAGTCTATTCTATCTTACCTCAAACCCATGTAACACCAACTTTTGACATTGTTCAACGACAACAAAACAAAGGCCTCTTGGAAAAGTGAAGTTAATGTCAAATATTAACAAAGCTCTGTCAAAGCATCTGCCACCAGAAGGGAAATCTCAAGACGTTTTCTATTCATCTGTTTGAGACGTGATTCAGTCACTCAGAGAGACAGAGGGGATTGTCTGTGTTTCTCTAGATAACAGGACACACACACACACACACTATTTTGCACTAACTATTTTCACATACGCTACTACTACTATTTATTATCTGTCCTGTTGACTAGTCACTTTACCCCTACCTATATGTGTACTGAACAAAAATGTAAACGCAGCATGTAAAGTGTTGTCCCATGTTTCATGAGCTGAAATTAAAGATCCCAGAAATGTTCCATATGCACAATAAGCTTATTTCTCTAAAATGTTGTGCACAAATTTGTTTACATCCCTGTTAGTGAGCATTTCTACTTTGCCAAGATAATCCATCCACCTGACAGGTGTGGCATATCAAGAAGCTGATTAAACAGCATGATCATTACACAGGTGCACCTTGTGTTAGGGACAATAAAAGGCCACTCTAAAATGTGCAGTTTTGTCACACAACACAATGCCACAGATGTCTCAAGTTTTGAGGGAGCGTGCACTTGGTATGCTGACTGCAGGAATGTCCACAGGGCTGTTACATTTTCATTTCTCTACCATAAGCTGCCTCCAACGTCGTTTTAGAGATACCGTAACGAGATCCTGAGACCCATTGTCATGTCATTCATTCGGCGCCATCACCTCATGTTTCAGCATGATAATGCACGGCCCCATGTCACAAGGATCTGTACACAATTCCTGGAAGCTGAAAATGTCCCAGTTCTTCCATGGCCTGCATACTCACCAGACATGTCAACCATTGAGCATGTTTGGGATGCTCTGGACGACAGCGTGTTCCAGTTCCTGCCAATATCCACAAACTTTGTACAGCCATTGAAGAGGAGTGGGACAACATTCCACAGGCCTCAATCAACAGCCTGATCAACTCTATGCGAAGGAGATGTCTCGCACTGCATTAGGCAAATGGTAGTCACATCAGATACTGACTGGTTTTCTGATCCACGCCCCGTTTTGTTTTTAAGGTATCTGTGACCAACATATGCATATCTGTATTCCCAGTCATGTGAAATAAATATAAATGGAATAAAAAGGAATATGGAATCATATGGAATCATGTAGTAACCAAAAAAGTGTTAAACAAATCAAAATATATTTTATATTTGAGATTCTTCAAATAGCCCCCCTTGATGACAGCTTTGCACACTCTTGGCATTCTCTCAACCAGCTTCATGAGGTAGTCACCTAGAATGCATTTCAATTAACAGGTATGCCTTGTTAAATGTTAATTTGTGGAATTTCTTTCCTTCTTAATGCGTTTGAGCCAATCAGTGGTGGTATACAGAAGATAGCCCTATTTGGTAAAAGACCAAGTACATATTATGGCAAGAACAGCTCAAATAAGCAAAGAGAAATGACAGTCCATTACTACTTTAAGACATGAAGGTCAGTCAATACGGAACATTTCAAGAACTTTGAAAGTTTTTCTTCAAGTGCAGTCGCAAAAACCATCAAGCGCTATGATAAAACTGGCTCTCATGAGGACCGCCACAGGAAAGGAAGACCCAGAGTTACCTCTGCTGCAGAAGATAAGTTCATTAGAGTTACCAGCCTCAGAAATTGCAGCCCAAATAAATGCTTCACAGAGTTCAAGTAACAGACACATCTCAACATCAACGATTCAGAGGAGACTGCGTGAATCAGGCCTTCATGGTCGAATTGCTGCAAAGAAACCACTACTAAAGGACACCAATAAGAAGAAGAGACTTGCTTGGGCCAAGAAACACGAGCAATGGACATTAGACTGGTGGAAATCTGTCCTTTGGTCTGATGAGTCCAAATTTGAGATTTTTGGTTCCAACCACCGTGTCTTTGTGAGACGCAGAGTAGGTGAACGGATGATCTCTGCATGTGTGGTTCCTACCGTGAAGCATGGAGGAGGAGGTGTGATGGTGTGGGGTTGCTTTGCTGGTGACACTGTCTGTGATTTATTTAGAATTCAAGGCACACTTAACCAGCATGGCAACCACAGCATTCTGCAGCGATACGCCATCCCATCTGGTTTGTGCTTAGTGGGACTATCATTTGTTTTTCAACAGGACAATGACCCAACACACCTCCAGGCTGTGTATGGGCTATTTGACCAAAAAGGAGAGTGATGGAGTGCTGCATCAGATGACCTGGCCTCCACAATCACCCGATCTCAACCCAATTGAGATGGTTTGAGATGAGTTGGACTGCAGAGTGAAGGAAAAGCAGCCAACAAGTGCTCAGCATATATGGGAACTCCTTCAAGACTGTTGGAAAAGCATTCCAGGTGAAGCTGGTTGAGAGAATGCCAAGAGTGTGCAAAGCTGTGTGTGTGTGTGTGTGTGTGTGTGTGTGTGTGTGTGTGTGTGTGTGTGTGTGTGTGTGTGTGTGTGTGTGTGTGTGTGTGTGTGTGTGTGTGTGTGTGTGTGTGTGTGTGTGTGTGTGTGAGACCTGGAAATGGGTGGACGTCACAAAACTGATCACCCCAAGGTAAGAGACTACTGCTTTAATAACATTGACCACAGCGTCAGGACTAGGACTGATTCTCTGTGTTGTTCATAATCTAGGTTCTGAGAGAGAGGCCAGTCTAACTCTGTGATGTTTGTACTGCAGCTTTTGGATGAGTGGACAGCCTGATGGTGTTATAAACCAGAACTGTGGGGATTTCAGAAAAAGCTAATCAGGCCAAGGAGGATGGGGAGACGTGGAATGTACCGGCAAATATAGATGGATCTGTGAGAAATACGCTTCTTACAGGTACTTTCTCTTCACTGCTGTTTAAAGACCTCTCTACTGTATGTTAATGATGGTCTGAAGAAGACTGATGTGATTTGGTAGAATGGTACTCTGAACTAGACGTAGGAGAGAATGGCGCACACACTCAAGCACGCACTAATTGATGCACGGACGGACGCACGCATGCACGCACACACACTTCACACAATGAGGTGTATATCATTCAACAGCAAAACAGTAAATCAAGGTTAGTTGAAGTCCCAGTGTTAAAACAATTAGGGTTAAATTGACTCTCCTGGGAGTTATCTTAACCCTCAAGAGAGTGATACGGTCCCTGGAGTTAGTGTTGATACGTGGAATTCATTGGGACGGTACTTTTAACTCCATTAAGAGGAACCAGAGACAGGGAGTTAAATCTATGGAGTTATCCACAGGTTTGGGAGGGGCCTTGTTGTCATATTTCCCAGCATGCTCTGTTGCAGGTTGTTTGTTTCAAATGGTTTGTTTCAATATCTGTTTTCGCATGTACATTGATTGTTTTTGATCTTATGCTAAACTAATCCAATCTGTAAGTGGTTGGATTTATAGCAACCGTTAGTCAGATTGTTGTTCCAGTTTACATGGTGCATTTTAAAGGCAAGTTGTGAGTGATGTAAAAGTGCTGGATATCACATTGCAAACCACACTAATGTGACACATTGAGAAATATTAATATAAGGCTTTACAACCTTATAACACAAAGGAAGTAAACTGAAAGAGACATGTACTCTGCTATAGTTGATTGTTAATTCAAAACAACACAGAAAGGTTTAAAATGGCAATTGGAGTTAAATTTAAGCATCTCTCTGAGAGTTGGATATTTACTCCATTTAGTGAAGTTTTAAAGTGAAATCAACTCCCAAATAATGTTAAATTAGATTATATAGGAGTAGAATTAACTGTGCACTGTCAATAAATCACTGTTAAGTTTTGCAGTTATAAATTAATTTTAAATGACAATATCAATGTCAATATGAAATGCTTCTTCTGCTTTAAATAATGTGCACTTTCTGCTCATTCAATAAATAATTGAACCTAGATTAAAGACAATAAAAGCCTAGACAATAGCTGTGGGAACTAACTCATTACTCATCATTCAGGTATGATTCACCAACCCACCTCTGTAACACTCTCATTAGATATTCGGCCTTCAGCATCACCTTTCATTGCACTTTGTCAGCCTGCTTCATTCTTTTTGAAACCATGCTGATTAGCTTTGATTTATCCTTGGATATGACTCAGACTTGCATTATTGTGGGTGACTAGGCAAAACGACAAATTAAAGCTAGAAATACATCTGTAGTGACGCCTCTAGCACTGCGATGCAGTGCCTTAGACCGCTGCACCACTCGGGAGGCCAAGTAAATATTCCTTTCCCAAGAGGAACAAGCATAATGAAAATGACACTGCACAAGGGCCCCTGCCAGTGTCTGTAGCGTTTTCCTATCCAGAAATCTACATTTCTCAGCCAGAAACGTGTGTATTTCCATCTGAAACTGTTAGGCCTACTGCTGCTAGGTAGCTCTCTCTCTGCTCTCCCCCTCCCCTCTGTCTGTCCTTGATTGCAGGAGTGAAGTCTGGTGTGCGGGAGTCAGGGTTCCAGCTGCAGCTCATTCACCATAATCACCTCAGCCTTAAAGACCCGGTCAAACTTGCCACTCATCGTCAGATCATAGTCAAGACGACCATATTATTGGAACCTGACTCCTGCCTCCGCTTCACTCCTGCCACCACCATCCTGCTTTCCACTACCGGACCTCCCTTTTGGACTCACCACGGACACTAGGACATTACGGTACCACACCTGCTCTGAACCTGGATCTGTTACCCTCCCTGTAAACCTGGACTTGCTCTTCCCCTATTATTGGAAACCTGGACAAATTGAACTTTGTAAATAAACCTGTTAAACCTTCTCTGGCTCTGTGTAGTTGTCTGCATTTGGGTTCAAATCCAGTTAAATCATGACAGAAACCAGACAGTAAATTGCTGTAAATTGCTGAAATAAGCCCCCGGGCATTATTGTGTTTATTTATTCTCTATCATTTTTTATGTATGTAATGTTGTCTTCTGCTGGAGCAGCTTACTTGTTGTCCAATAAATTGTTGTTGTGCTTTTAATTGTCCAATAAATTCAATCATTTAAGTAATGACTGTTGTTTTGACGTGTTTAGGGCTCTTTCCATTGTTCTATTGTTTGTTGAAGCTCAGACGTCTCTTTGAAGTTAAAAACTAGGTAGTGTTCCCTGCCATTCAGAATGTATATGCAAAAATGTGAAAGTAGACTTTATATTTTTGTAATGTATGTTATTGTAAGCCTGTGACAGTGAAGCCTCTCTCTCTCTCTCTCTCTCTCTCTCTCTCTCAATTCAATTCAATTTCAATTTAAGGGCTTTATTGGCATGGGAAACGTGTGTTAACATTGCCAAAGCAAGTGAAGTAGATAGTAAACAAAAGTGAAATAAACAATAAATATTAACAGTAAACATTACACTCAGAAGTTTCAAAAGAATAAAGACATTTCAAATGTCATGGTATGTATATATACAGTGTTGTAACAATGTGCAAATAGTTAAAGTACAAATGGGAAAATAAATAAACATACATTTACATTTTAGTCATTTAGCAGACGCTCTTATCCAGAGCGACTTACAGTTAGTGAATACAAATTTTTTTTTTTTATACTGGCCCCCCGTGGGAATCGAACCCACAACCCTGGCGTTGCAAACGCCATGCTCTATCAACTGAGCTACATCCCTGCCGGCCATTCCCTCCCCTACCCTGGACCAATTGTGCGCCGCCCATGAGTCTCCCGGTCGCGGCCGGCTGCGACAGAGCCTGGATTCGAACCAGGATCTCTAGTGGCACAGTTAGCATTGCGATGCAGTGCCTTAGACCACTGCGCCACAACATAAATATGGGTTGTATTTACAATGGTGTTTGTTCTTCACTGGTTGCCCTTTTCTTGTGGCAACAGGTCACAAATCTTGCAGCTGTGATGGCACACTGTGGTTTTTCACCCAGTAGATAAGGGAGTTTATCAAAATTGGGTTTGTTTTCGAATTCTTTGTGGATCGCTGTAATCTGAGGGAAATATGTGTCTCTAATATGGTCATACATTTGGCAGGAGGTTAGGAAGTGCAGCTCAGTTTCCACCTCATTTTGTGGGCAGTGTGCATATAGCCTGTCTTCTCTTGAGAGCCAGGTCTGCCTACGGCGGCCTTTCTCAATAGCAAGGCTATGCTCACTGAGTCTGTACATAGTCAAAGCTTTCCTTAAGTTTGGGTCAGTCCCAGTGGTCAGGTATTCTGCCACTGTGTACTCTCTGTTTAGGGCCAAATAGCATTCTAGTTTGCTCTGTTTTTTTGTTTGTTCTTTCCAATGTGTCAAGTAATTCTCTTTTTGTTTTCTCATGATTTGGTTGGGTCTAGTTGTGTTGTTGTTGTTGTTGTCCTGGGGCTGTGTGGGGTCTGTTTGTGTTTGTGAACAGAGCCCCAGGACAAGCTTACTTAGGGGACTCTTCTCCAAGTTCATCTCTCTGTAGGTGATGGCTTTGTTATGGAAGGTTTGGGAATCGCTTCCTTTTAAGTGGTTATAGAATTTAACGGCTCTTTTCTGGATTTTGATAATTAGCGGATATTGGCCTAATTCTGCTCTGCATGCATTATTTGGTGTTTTACATTGTACACGGAGGATGTTTTTGCAGAATTCTGCATGCAGAGTCTCAATTTGGTGTTTGTCCCATTTTGTGAATTCTTGGTTGGTGAGCGGACCCCAGACCTCAGAACCATAAAGGGCAATGGGTTCTATAACTGATTCAAGTATTTTTAGCCAGATCCTAATTGGTATGTCAAATTGTATGTTCCTTTTGATGGCATAGAAGGCCCTTCTTGCCTTGTCTCTCAGATCGTTCACTGCTTTGTGGAAGTTACCTGTGGTGCTGATGTTTAGGCCGAGGTATGTATAGTTTTTTGTGTGCTCTAGGGCAACGGTGTCTAGATGGAATTTGTATTTGTGGACCTTTTTTGGAACACCATTATTTTTGTCTTACTGAGATTTACTGTCAGGGCCCAGGTCTGACAGAATCTGTGCAGAAGATCTAGGTGCTGCTGTAGGCCCTCCTTGGTTGGTGACAGAAGCACCAGATCATCAGCAAACAGAAGACATTTGACTTCAGATTCTAGTAGGGTGAGGCCGGGTGCTGCAGACTGTTCTAGTGCCCTCGCCAATTCGTTCATATATATGTTGAAGAGGGTGGGGCTTAAACTGCATCCCTGTCTCACCCCACGGCCCTGTGGAAAGAAATGTGTGTGTTTTTTGCCAATTTTAACCGCACACTTGTTGTTTGTGTACATGGATTTTATAATGTCGTATGTTTTTCCCCCAACCCCACTTTCCATCAATTTGTATAGCAGACCCTCATGCCAAATTGAGTCAAAAGCTTTTTTGAAATCAACAAAGCATGAGAAGACTTTGCCTTTGTTTTGGTTTGTTTGTTTGTCAATTAGGGTGTGCAGGGTGAATACGTGGTCTGTCGTACGGTAATTTGGTAAAAAGCCAATTTGACATTTGCTCAGTACATTGTTTTCACTGAGGAAATGAACTAGTCTGCTGTTAATGATAATGCAGAGGATTTTCCCAAGGTTGCTGTTGACGCATATCCCACGGTAGTTATTGGGGTCAAATTTGTCTCCACTTTTGTGGATTGGGGTGATCAGTCCTTGGTTCCAAATATTGGGGAAGATGCCAGAGCTAAGGATGATGTTAAAGAGTTTAAGTATAGCTAATTGAAATTTGTGGTCTGTATATTTTATCATTTCATTGAGGATACCATCAACACCACAGGACTTTTTGGGTTGGAGGGTCTCTCTCTCTCTCTCTCTCTCTCTCTCTCTCTCTCTCTCCCTCTGTCGCCCTCTCTCTCTCCCTCTGTCGCCCTCTCTGTCGCCCTCTCTCTCTCTCTCTCTCTCTCTCTCTCTCTCTCTCTCTTGCTCTCTCGCTCTCTCGCTCTCTCGCTTTCTCTCTCTCGCTCTCTCTCTCTCTCTCTCTCTCTCTCTCTCTCTCTCTCTCTCTCTCTCTCTCTCTCTCTCTCTCTCTCTCAATTAAATTAAATTCAAGGGGCTTTATTGGCATGGGAAACATTGCCAAAGCACGTGAAATAGATAATAAACAAAAGTGAAATAAACATATTCTAATAAAAACATCATATTATGTCTATATACAGTGTTGTAACGACGTGCAAATAGTTAAAGCAAATAAAGGGAAAATAAATAAACATAAATATGGGAACAATGGTGTTTGTTCTTCACTGGTTGCCCTTTTCTTGTGGCAATAGGTCACACATCTTGCTGCTGTGATTGCACACTGTGGTATTTCACCAAATAGATATGGGAGTTTATCAACATTGGATTTATTTTCGAATTCTTAATGGGTCTGTGTAATTTGAGGGAAATATGTGTCTCTAATATATATGGTCATACATTTGGCAGGAGGTTAGGAAATGCATCTCAGTTTCCACCTCATTTTGTGGGCAGAGTGTGCAACGCCTGTCTTCTCTTGAGAGCCAGGTCTGCCTACGGCAACCTTTCTCAACAGCAAGGCTATGCTCAGTGAGTCTGTACATAGTCAAAGCTTTCCTTAATTTTGGGTCAGTCACAGTGGTCTGGTATTCTGCCACTGTGTACTCTCTGTTTAGGGCCAAATAGCATTCTAGTTTGCTCCGTTTTTTTGTAAATTCTTTCCAATGTGTCAAGTAATTATCTTTTTGTTTTCTCATGATTTGGTTGGGTCTAATTGTGTTGCTGTCCTGGGGCTCTTTGGGGTCTATTTGTGTTTGTGAACAGAGCCCCAGGACCAGCTTGCTTAGGGGACTCTTCTCCAGGTTAATCTCTCTGTAGGTGATGGCTTTGTTATGAAAGGTTTGGGAATCACTTCCTTTTAGGTGGTTGTAGAATTTAACAGCTCTTTTCTGGATTTTGATCATTAGCGTGTATCGGCCTAATTCTGCTCTGCATGCATTATTTGGTGTTTTACGTTGTACACTGAGGATATTTTTGCAGAATTCTGCACGCAGTCTCAATTTGGTGTTTGTCCCATTTTGTGAATTATTGGTTGCTGAATGGACCCCAGACCTTACAACCATAAAGGGCAATGGGTTCTATAACTGATTCAAGTATTTTTAGCCAGATCCTAATTGGTATGTCGAATGTTATGTTCCTTTTGATGGCATAGAAGGCCCTTCTTGCCTTGTCTCTCACTCTCTCTCTATCTCTCACTGTCTCTTTCTCTCTCACTCTCTCTCTCTCTGTGGAGAAAGGAAGAATACCACTGCTTTCTGTTTTAATTAAAGGTACAATAGGCAGAAATCCTTCTGCCATTTCCTGGTTGCAAAAATTCTAAGGGTTAGCCTAATTACAGTTTATGTGGCAAAACAAGCAATGAATAGTGTAGAGAATCATTGTACCACCTAAAACGCTGTGAAATATATTTTCAATATCCAAAATAGAGTATTTTTCTGCTGTTTGAAGCTGGAGTACAAAACTCTAGGTAAACAAGCAAAAAGGAATCTTAACAACGGGAAGCATTAAAAAAATAGCACACAAACAACAGCAGTGCGTGGTTAAATTCACTGGAGAAGCCAAGCCAGAAAAAAAAGCCATATTACAACCTGTGTTGTGATGATTGCGTTGTTTACTCTATAAATCCTGTTGATATATAGGCCTAAGGCCGAGACAATAAGAAGACACAGTGGCAGAATATATTCAACCACACCTTTGTTTCATCAAAAAACCTCTGTCCGGTGGAGTCCACAAAGCATATTGCATGTAACAAACAGTTACATGACCTACAGCATGGCCAAGAAAGTTAATGTTTCCGACTTTTTCGGACCTCTAAACAACTATTGACTTAGAACCACAGAGAGTTAACGCAAGTCGCAAATAAAACAGGAGCTGCCTCCACTATACCACCACCATTTCAACTTCAACATTTCAACATCATCAAATCACCTCTGCTTAGTCTAATACAGTGACAACTAAAAGATACCAAAAACAATGTAGTCCAATCAACGTAAGCTAAATATGATGTGGCTGTCCATGGTTCTGATTTCTGTGTGTGTGTGTGTGTGTGTGTGCGTGCACGTTTGTGCAAGTAGAAAAAACATGTTGACTCACCCTACTTGTAGAGAAACACCATGCCATCCTCCTCTCTTTCATGTTGAGGAAATGGTCTATCATCTGTCATACAGTACACACTTTCATTTTTTGTTGTCGTAGGCTACCTGGCTAAAAAGCTTGCTCGCTAGCCTGTCTTCCTTTAATGGGCAATGTTAATGGGCAATCCTCCTCTCAGGCCAGGGGCACAATGTATGAATTTATGGTTGGATCAGAATCACTGTTATAATCATTGGGCAGTACGGAGAGTTAAGTAAAACCACAAGTCCAAATCCCTTTCTCCGTCAACGGCTAATTTAGGAAAGGGACAATTTTAGCTAACTAGCTAGCTAGACACCGGAGGACAACACAACGAGATGCACAACGAGTTTCTGTCAGTGACGTATGCTCTCGATGCGATGTGATTGGAGTAAATCCAAACTGGCTTCCCTTGACACTTCTTTTTTGGTGCGCCAGGACCATTCACAGTTGAGCTCACTCAGTTTAGCTCAACACTGATTGGCTATTTTTTATACTTTTTTTAATGAATGGAGGCCAAATGCTATCTGGCTTCCCTTGCATTCAATGCTACAGGCAACAACAATGTCATACTCTTTTCAACCAGACAGCATCAGATAAATGGCCTATACATACAGAGACAGAGGGGTGCTGTTTCGCTCGCTTGGATACCTTCTCTGGTGAGATACATTCAGCCTCTTGCGAATTAAGGACAATTATGAAACACACAGAGACAAAAAATAAATGATTCTTTTTTTCTTGGTACGTTTTTTGGGGAAGCCTGGCTTCCCTTGGCATCCATGAATACACTCCACTGGCACATAGACCGGATCTATCGCTTATCAGACTCAGGCTCCAAGTAGTTTTGACAGTACATAACATTAACTATATGCAGCAGAGGGCAGCATTACTCTGTGAAGGAAATTGGTGATTCAACTCCAGAAAATGTGCAGTGACACCCTCTCCTGTCACAGGACAGTCAGAAATCTGAGCCAATCAAATGTGGGCGGGCTGAGTAACATTAGGATCTCGTTCTTACTCCCCACTATACTAGGAGTAAAAGAGTGTTGAGAAATGAACTATAATACAGCATCATTACCATACCATAATAAGTCAACATTGTACTACAGTAACATATATCTCTCATATCCTCCTGAGACCCAGTAATTCATTTTGGTCCTCTCTAGTTGACATCAGTTCTTGGTCAGTATATCTGAGGCCATACAAGCCATTGTATTAAGTCCTGTTGTCCCTTTACATTTACATTTACATTTACGTCATTTAGCAGACGCTCTTATCCAGAGCGACTTACAAATAGGTGCATTCACCCTATAGCCAGTGGGATAACCACTTTACAATATCTTTTTTTTTTTTTTTTTTTTTTTAGGGGGGGGTAGAAGGATTACTTTATCCTATCCCAGGTATTCCTTAAAGAGGTGGGGTTTCAAATGTCTCCGGAAGGTGGTGAGTGACTCCGCTGTCCTGGCGTCGTGAGGGAGCTTGTTCCACCATTGGGGTGCCAGAGCAGCGAACAGTTTTGACTGGGCTGAGCGGGAACTATGCTTCCGCAGAGGAAGGGGAGCCAGCAGGCCAGAGGTGGATGAACGCAATGCCCTCGTTTGGATGTAGGGACTGATCAGAGCCTGAAGGTACAGAGGTGCCGATCCCCTCACAGCTCCATAGGCAAGCACCATGGTCTTGTAACAGATGCGAGCTTCAACTGGAAGCCAGTGGAGTGTGCGGAGGAGCGGGGTGACGTGAGAGAACTTGGGAAGGTTGAACACCAGGCGGGCTGCGGCATTCTGGATGAGTTGTAGGGGTTTAATGGCACAGGCAGGGAGCCCAGCCAACAGCGAGTTGCAGTAATCCAGACGGGAGATGACAAGTGCCTGGATTAGGACCTGTGCCGCTTCCTGTGTAAGGCAGGGTCGTACTCTCCGAATGTTGTAGAGCATGAACCTGCAGGATCGGGTCACCGCCTTGATGTTAGCGGAGAACGACAGGGTGTTGTCCAGGGTCACGCCAATGCTCTTCGCACTCTGGGAGGAGGACACAATGGAGTTGTCAACCGTGATGGCGAGATCATGGAACGGGCAGTCCTTCCCCGGGAGGAAGAGCAGCTCCGTCTTGCCAAGGTTCAGATTGAGGTGGTGATCCGTCATCCATACTGATATGTCTGCCAGACAGGAAATTATGGGCTTTCCAATGATATCACATGTGTTTGGTGTGACCTTGACAACTTTATCTTCCTGGTTTTTGGCTGTCGTCAAAATTAGCACATTTAATGGAAATTTGAAAAGAAGTGTGTGTAATTATTGATTATCATTTTTGTGAGTTTAATATTCAAATTGTTTCTAGTAAGTAAATATCTCAGGAATAGTTAAATGAGATGTCAGGACTGTGTAATATTTTTTTCACATCAAATAATAGCTAAATAAGAGCTTATCAAAAAATGTCCTCTGTAGTGGACACCCAGATGCCGCAACTATGTTTTTCACCTACTCTACCCATTGACGTCCTAATGACCACTACAGAAGAACATTTTGATATAAAAAATTAAAGCAAAATAACAATATAAAACAAATATTGGGAACATGTTTTTTTTCACCCCAAACACTGGTCTCAGGAGGACTATGGACTGCATAGCGGTGTTGTGCAACCATGTACTGTGCCTTCAGAAAGTATTCATAACCCTTGATTTATTCCACATTTTGCTGTGTTACAGCCTGAATTCAAAATTCATCAAATTGCTATTTTTTTCTTGCCCATGTACACACAATACCCTATAATGGAAAAGTGAAAACATGTTTTTTTTTGCTAATTTATTGAAAACGAAATACAGAAATATCTAATTACATAAGTATTTACACCCTTGAGTAAATACATGTTAGAATCACCTTTGGCAGTGATTACAGCTGTGAGTCTTTCTGGGTAAGTCTCTATGAGCTTTGCACACCTGGATTGTACAATATTTGTACAATATATACTACCGGTCAAAAGTTTTAGAACACCTACTCATTCAAGGGTTTTTCTTTATTTTTTACTATTTTCTACATTGTAGAATAATAGTGAAGACATCAAAACTATGAAATAACACATATGGAATCATGTAGTAACCAAAAAGTGTTAAACAAATCAAAATATATTTTATATTTGAGATTCTTCAAATAGCCACCCTTTGCCTTGATGACAGCTTTGCACACTCTTGACGTTCTCTCAACCAGCTTTACCTGTAATGCTTTTCCAACAGTCTTGAAGGAGTTCCCACATATGCTCAGCACTTGTTGGCTGCTTTTCCTTCACTCTGCGGTCCGACTCATCCCAAACCATCTCAATTGGGTTGAGGTCGGGGGATTGTGGAGGCCAGGTCATCTGATGCAGCACTCCATCACTTTCCTTCTTGGTAAAAAAAAAGCCCTTATACAGCCTGGAGGTGTGTTGGGTCATTGTCCTGTTGAAAAACAAATGATAGTCCCACTAAGCCCAAACCAGATGGGATGGCGAATCGCTGCAGAATGCTATGGTATCCATGCTGGTTAAGTGTGCCTTGAATTCTAAATAAATCACAGACAGTGTCACCAGCAAAGCACCCCCACACCATAAGACCTCATCCTCCATGCTTTACGGTGGGAAATACACATGCAGAGATCTTCCGTTCACCCACACGACTCCAGACCAAAGGACACATTTTCACCGGTCTAATGTCCATTGCTCATGTTTACATTTACATTTACATTTTAGTCATTTAGCAGACGCTCTTATCCAGAGCGACTTACAGTTAGTGAATACATATTTTTTTTTATACTGGCCCCCCGTGGGAATCGAACCCACAACCCTGGCGTTGCAAACGCCATGCTCTATCAACTGAGCTACATCCCTGCCGGCCATTCCCTCCCCTACCCTGGACGACGCTGGGCCAATTGATCACCGCCCATGAGTCTCCCGGTCGCGGCCGGCGGCGACAGAGCCTGGATTCGAACCAGGATCTCTAGTGGCACAGTTAGCACTGCATATTACTCCATATTACTCCAGTGCTAGCTTCCCTACACTGGCTTCCTGTTAAGGCAAGGGCTGATTTCAAGGTTTTACTGTTAACCTATAAAGCGTTACATGGGCTTGCTCCTACCTATCTTTCCGAGTTGGTCCTGCCGTACATACCAATACGTACGCTACGGTCACAAGACGCAGGCCTCCTAATTGTCCCTAGAATTTCTAAGCAAACAGCGGGAGGCAGGGCTTTCTCCTATAGATCTCCATTTTTATGGAACAGTCTGCCTACCCATGTGAGAGACGCAGACTCGGTCTCAACCTTTAAGTCTTTACTGAAGACTTATCTCTTCAGTAGGTCATATGATTGAGTGTAGTCTGGCCCAGGAGTGTGAAGGTGAACGGAAAGGCTGGAGCAACGAACAGCCCTTGCTGTCTCTGCCGGGCCGGTTCCCCTCTCCACTGGGGTTCTCTGCCTCTAACCCTGTTGCAGGGGCTGAGTCACTGGCTTGCTGGTGCTCTTTCATGCCGTCCCTGGGAGGGGTGCGTCACTTGAGTGGGTTGAGTTACTGACGTGATCTTCCTGTCTGGGTTGGCGCCCCCCCCCTTGGTTTGTGCTGTGGTGGAGACCTCTGTGGGCTATACTCGGCCTTGTCTCAGGATTGTAAGTTGGTGGTTGGGGATATCCCTCTAGTGGTGCGGGGGCTGTGCTTTGGCGGAGTGGGTGGGGTTATATCCTTCCTGTTTGGCCCTGTCCGGGGGTTTCTTCGGATGGGGCCACAGTGTCTCCGGACCGCTCCTGTCTCAGCCTCCAGTATTTATGCTGCAGTAGTTTATGTGTCGGGGGGCTGGGGTTAGTTGGTTATACCTGGAGTACTTCTCCTGTCTTATCCAGTGTCCTGTGTGAATTTAAGTATGCTCTCTCTAATTCTCTCGTTCTCTCTTTCTCTCTGAGAACCTGAGCCCTAGGACCATACGTCAGGACTACCGGGCATGATGACACCTTGCTGTCCCCAGTCCGCCTGGCCTTGCTGCTATTCCAGTTTCAACTGTTCTGCCTGCGGCTACGAAACCCCTACCTGTCCCAGACCTGCTGTTTTCAACTCTTAATGATCGGCTATGAAAAGCCAACTGAGAGACCTGAGCCCTAGGACCATACGTCGGGACTACCGGCCGTGGTGACTCCTTGCTGTCCCCAGTCCGCCTGGCCTTGCTGCTATTCCAGTTTCAACTGTTCTGCCTGCGGTTATGGAACCCCTACCTGTCCCAGACCTGCTGTTTTCAACTCTTAATGATCGGCTATGAAAAGCCAACTGAGATTTATTCCTGATTATTATTTGACCATGCTTGTCACTTATGAACATTTTTGAACATCTTGGCATGGTTCTGTTATAATCTCCACCCGGCACAGCCAGAAGAGGACTGGCCACCCCTCATAGCCTGGTTCCTCTCTAGGTTTCTTCCTAGGTTTTGCCTTTCTAGGGAGTTTTTCCTAGCCACCGTGCTTCTACACCTGCATTACTAGCTGTTTGGGGTTTTAGGCTGGGTTTCTGTACAGCACTTCGAGATATTAGCTGATGTAAGAAGGGCTATATAAAATAAAATTGATTGATTGACCACTGCGCCACTCAGGAGTATGTTTCTTGGCACAAGCAAGTCTCTTCTTCTTATTGGTGTCCTTTAGTAGTGGTTTCTTTGCAGCAATTCGACCATGAAGGCCTGATTCACACAGTCTCCTATGAACAGTTGATGTTGAGATGTGACTGTTACTTGAACTCTGTGAAGCATTTATTTGGCCTGCAATTTCTGAGGCTGGTAACTCTAATGAACTTATCGTCTGCAGCAGAGGTAACTCTGGGTCTTCCATTCCTGTGGCGGTCCTCAAGAGAGCCAGTTTCATCATAGCGCTTGATGGTTTTTTGCGACTGCACTTCAAGAAACTTTTTAAGTTCTTGGCAGCAGGTAGCTTAGTGGTTAAGAGCATTGTGCCAGTAACCGAAAGGTTGCTGGTTCTAATCCCCGAGCCAACTAGGTGAAAAATCTGTTGATGTGCCCTTGAGCAAGGCACTTAACCCTATTTGGTCCTGTAAGTCGCTCTGGATAAGAGCGTCTGCTAAAATTTAAATTTCATTGTTTTGATGTCTTCACTATTATTCTACAATGTAGAAAATAGTAAAAATATAGAAAAACCCTTGAATGAGTAGGTGTTCTAAAACTTTTGACCGGTAGTGTATATATTAAAATTCTTCAAGCTCTGTGAAGTTGGTTGTTGATCATAGCTAGACAGCCATCTTCAAGTTTTGCCATAGATTTTCAAGCCGATTTAAGTCAAAACATGAACTATGCCACTTAAGAACATTGAAAGTCGTCTTGGTAAGCAGCTCCAGTGTATATTTGGCTATTGTCCTGCTGAACAGAGAATTTGTCTGGAAAGTAGACTGAACCAGGTTTTCCTCTAGGATTTTGCCTGTGCTTAGCTCTATTCTATTTATTTTTATCAAAAAGAAAAACTCCCTAATCCTTGCCGATGACAAGTATACCCATAACATGATGCAGCCACCACCATGCTTGAAAATATGAAGAGTGGTACACAGTGATGTGTTGTATTGGATTTGCCCCAAACATAATGCTTTTTATTCAGGACATAAAGTTAATTTATTTGCCAATTTGTTTTGCAGTTTTACTTTAGTGACTTATTGCAAAACGGATGCATGTTTTGGAAAATGTTTATTCTGTACAGGCTTCCTTCTTTTCACTCTGTCATTTAGGTTAGCATTGTGGAGTAACTACAATGTTGTTGATCCATCCTCAGTTTTTTCCTATCATAGCCATTAAACTCTGTAACTGTTTTAAAGTCACCATTGGTCTCATGGTGAAATCCCTGAGCGGTTTCCTTCCCTATCCGGCAACTGAGTTAGGAAGGACTCTTGCATCTTTGTAGTGACTGGGTGTATTGATACACCATCCAAATTGTAATTAATAACTTCACCATGCTAAAAGGGATATTCAATGTCTGCTTCTTTTTTTTACCCATCTCCCAAAAGGTGCCTTTCTTTGAGAGGCATTGGAAAACCTCCCTGGTCTTTGTGGTTGAATCATTGTTTGAAATTCACTGCTCGACTGAGAGACCTTAGAGATAATTGTATGTGTGGGGTACAGAGATGAGGTGCCTAGCCTGAACCATGAACCATGAAAAACAGCCCCAGACCATTATTCCTCTTTCACCAAACTTTACAGTTGGCACTATGCATTGGGGCAGGTAGCGCTCTCCTGGCTTCCACCAAACCCAGATTCGTCCGTCGGACTGCCACATGGTGAAGGTTGATTCATCACTCCAGAGAACGCGTTTCCACTGCTCCAGAGTCCAATGGCGGCGAGCTTTACACCACTCCAGCTGACGCTTGGCATTTTGCATCGTGATCTAGGGCTTGTGTGAGGCTGCTCGGACATGGAGACCCATTTCATGACTCTCCCGACGAACAGTTATTGTGATTGTGACGTTGCTTCCAGAGGAAGTTTGGAACTCGGTAGTAAGTGTTGCAACCGAGGACAGGTCCAGTTCGGCGGTCCCGTTCTGTGAGCTTGTGTGGTCTACCACTTCGCGGCTGAGCCGTTGTTGCTCCTAGACGTTTCCACTTCACAATAAAAGCACTTACAGTTGACCGGGGCTGCTCTAGCAGTGAGCTCTTCAGTAAGGCCATTCTACTGTCTATGATTGTCTATTGAGATTGGATGGCTGTGCGCTCGATTTTATACACCTGTCAGCATCGGGTGTGGCTGAAATAGCCGAATCCACTAATTTGAAGGGGTGTCCACCTGCTTTTGTATATATAGTGTATCTCTGCCTCTCTTTCTCATAAAATGTATTCATGATCATTTCCCCATCTGGCATGGTTTCTGCTATATTCCCCTGTCAGCTACTTCTCTCCCGCAAATCCAATTAAAGCTATTATCATACATTCACTCCTGTCAGCCATTGGAGATCTGACTGACAGTTTGAGAGAGAAAGTGTATGAAGATAATTTATCATGGAAAAAGATGGAGTCTTTGTACAATACGGGCCCCTATTTTTCTGTTATTGGTAATGGACACTTGACCTCTCAGTCTTAAAAACACAAAGCTCTGTACCTATCTCAACACCTGCACATTGTCTGCCCGCACTCAAATGTACACATGCATGCACACGCACACACGCACACATACACACATACACACAGATACACACACAACAGTGGAGGCTGCTGAGTGGAGGACGGCTCATAATAATAGCTAGAAAGGAGCGAATGGAATGGCATCAAAACATGTGTTTGATGTATTTGATACCTTTCCACTCATTCCTCTCCAGCCATTACCACGAGCCCGTCCTCCCCAATTAAGGTGCCCCTAACCTCCTGTGACACACATCCACCAATGGCATTGTTTACTGTAAGTCTGTAAGTGATTTTGATTTGATTTGATTGATTCATTGGGGGGGGATATGCACTGAGTACAACCCAGGGGATAACATGTTAAAGTGAAATGCACTTGTTTCCAATGTGGCTCCAGATAGTCAGGTACAGTACCACTAATATTATTCATGTGGTTAAGCTTCAGCTGTTCCACCCTGAGCTGTACAGGCAACAGACCCACTGCTTGGAATTAATTAATTCATTTCCTCCAACATGTGTTATGGGGGGTACATTAAGCAGATACCTAATGATGTTGTTTGTGACTAAGTGGTATTTGATCTGTGTTTAGTGAAGCTAACAGACAAACAGTTGACATGGAGGAGGACCCTGTTAGGAGGCCTGTTTAGTCTCCCTGTCACTGTTTCACATGGAGACCTGACTTACTCAACCAACATGAGAGAGAGAGCAAGATAGAGAGAGAGAGAGAGAGAGAGAGAGAGAGAGAGAGAGAGAGAGAGA